>NC_043968.1:13537786-13870286 GCF_902148855.1 Sphaeramia orbicularis | reverse complement strand
TAGGCTGAAGTGATCTAATACTGTGTAAATACTGTGTACACATAAAGGATGTCCTGTTTCTCGGTGCGATCGTCTGTGTTACCTCGTGCTAAATTAGCCCTCTGCTGTACGAGCCTGTTGACTGAATTAGCGCACACTGTAATTGAAGAAGAATGAATGGAGGAATATCAGTTCCCGCTGTGCAGGCAGCCAAAGCCCTGGCTTGCATCCCAACCCGCATAATTGTCAGCCTAACGTAAACACCAACACAGTCTGCAGCATTAAACAGCAGACAAACACAGCATGCTCTGACACTGAGAAGACGTCCTCAGCAACACAAATATCTGTCACTTTTACACCAAGAACTGTGTGGACCTTCAGAGCAGTGAACCTACAGCAGAGGTAGAATGAACTTCAGTTTGGTGGCAGTACTAAAGGAGTGTCCACATGTTGTCTTAGGAGGATTTTTAGAGTGAACAGAGCAGACTCAATGTTCTGTCTTATTACCATCAGTTTACAATGTCAAAGAAATGTGCAGAATTCAGTAGATAGCCAGTGAAAAAGTAAGCGGAACGTACTAATACTCCTGCCCAGTCGCACAACACTCTTAACTTTCAATCTTGTCAAAAGTCTTTCAAACATTTGCAAAAAAAATAAAAAAATTAATTAATAAAATCCCAAAATTTTTATTCCGGCATAAAACTTTACACTGCACCTCTTCTAGTGGTAAAGAACATGTGTGTAATATTTAAAAGAACTGAGTGAGTAGTGTTTAAGAAACCAGACGAACAAATTTTCTAAGTTGAAATTTATCCAAATCCAAAACTTGAAATTCCAACATAAAACTGTCCACTGCACCTCTCCTAGTGGTAAAAATATGTGTTTAAAATTACAAAAGAATCGGGTGAATAGTGTCAGAGAAACCAGATGGACAAATTTTCTAAGTTGAACCCCCCCCCCAAAATTGAAATATCCGAAAATTTAAATTCTGACATCAAACTGTGCACTGCACCTCTCCTAGTGGCAAAGAATATGTGTAATATTTTTAAAGAATCGAGTGAATAGTGTTTGAGAAACCAGATGGACAAATTTTCTAAGTGGAAATAAATAAACAAACAAGCAAACAAATAAATAAATAAATAAATAGTCAAAATATTGAAATTCCAACATAAAACTGTACACTGCACCTCTTCTAGTGGTAAAGACCATGTGTGTAAAATTTGAAAAGAATCGGGTGAATAGTGTCCAAGAAACCAGACAGACCCATTTTCTAAGTGGAAATTTTTCCACAAAAAAAAAACAACAACATATATATATATATATATATATATATATATATATATATATATATATATATATATCAAAATTAGAAAAGAATCGGGTGAATAGTGTCTGAGAAACCAGACAGACCCATTTTCTAAGTGGAAATTTTTCCACAAAAAATAAATAAATAAATAAAAATAAATAAATAAATAAATAAATAAATAAATATATATATATATATATATATATATATATATAAATTAGAAAAGAATCGGGTGAATAGTGTCTGAGAAACCAGATGGACAAATTTTGTAAATTGAAATTAAAAAAAAAAAAAGTAAAAATTCAAAAATTGAAATTCTGGCATCAAACTACACACTGCACCTCTCCTAGTGGCAAAGAATATGTGTGTAAAATTAGAAAAGAATTAGGTGAATAGTGTCCCAGAAACCAAATGGACAAATTTTCTAAGTTGAAATTTTCAAAAATTTGTTTAAAAAAAAAAAAATCCAAAATTTCTAATTCCAGCATCAAACTGCACACTGCACATAATTCCTGGTATAATAGAATAAATTTGACAAGTCACCTCAAGCCAAGTGGTAACTGTATAAGTACAGGTCAGAATGTACATGCAATAATTATCACTTGTAGGTACAAATCAAGTGATTCTTTAAATTAGAATGAACCGTAAAACATTTTCTATTGAACCCACCATGTTTCTACTGCAACACAGAACAGACCGACTAAACACCGGCTACATCTACTTTTTTCTCTTTACATAAGGTTTGTGAATGTTCAACGTCATTTTCACCTGTTCCATTGGCAGATTTTTTTGCTTAATTCAAGATTTATTTTTTTTTTTAATTTCTTAACTCAAGCAAAAAAAAAAAAAATCTGCCAATGGAACAAGGAAAGATTTCTTGAAATAAGGTTTTCAAGATCTGTTGTCTAAAAATAAGTTCTTATATCTCACTGAAAACTTACTCTTCAGGTGATTATGTCTTATTTTAAGTGTGATGAAGTATTTTGACTAGAAATGAGAAAAAAACACTTGGTAAAATTTAGATTTTTTCCAGTGTAGGCCTCAGCTTTTGCATTTTCAGATCCAGTCCTGGAGGTTCTAGTGTGTGAAGATAATTAGGACCATCAATGTCCAGTGACAAATTCCTTGGTTTTACCCCTGTAACATGAGTGGTTTGTGAGTTTTGGCATAAAGTTCAAGAGCTCCATAGAAATGCTTCACATACAGCATGACTTTATTGGTGTCTATGGGCTTTATGCACCCCCCCCCCCCCCCCCCCCCCCCCCATACACACTTCCTGTATTTAAAGCAGCTCCTTTATTTCCTGTCTTTCATTATTGGACACACTCATTAATCCAGATGTGATTGACCACTAGGGATGGGAATCAAGAACCGGTTCTTTTTGAGAACTGGATCCCTGTAGCTCAATTCCTTGGAATCGTTTGCCTGCCTGCTTAACGATTCTGCTTATTGAGTCCGCCTTCGTTGCGCATGCGCATGACATCACGCGTACACTGCATTGTTTTGGTCAGAACGTAGCCAACATGGTGTTGAGGCAGAAATGGTCTAAAAAGACGACACCAGGTCCAGTTGTAACACTTGCGAAGCTTCCATTTCTTCTAAAGGGTGGAATCCCTCCAATATGCTCGAACATTTGTCCACAGCATGTGATTCATTTGATTCGCTACTTAGCGGTGCTTGTGAATCTAGCGGCAGAGTTAACACCAGGCCGTCATCCGGGCCCAGTTCTGGTTCTGGTGCGGGCAACAAACGTCATACCCCCTCAAATACAAGTTTACAAAGGTAGGGGAAAGGAAATGAGTTGCACAACAACGGGAGACGGGCCGAGTCGATTCGGTTCCAAATGAAATGAAATGCGGCAATAGCGCCTTAAGTTTCACTTTCACCATGCCGCCACCAAACTGGGCCCGGCATCATCTGTTATTATTTGTACATACTGTATATGGTATATTTTCTGTGCAGAGATGGAAATACAAAAGACAGTTAATGCAGACACACCCGTTTGTACTCTTTTATTCCCTCACCCAATGAAAATCGATAAGAGAATCGATAACAAATCGATAAGCAAAATCAATAATGGAATCGGAACTGTTAAATTCTTATCGATTCCCATCCCTAATGATCACAGTAGTCACAACAAGAAGTAGCAGGAACACCTGGATTAATCAGTGTGTCCACTAATGACAGACAGGAAATAACAGAGCTGCTTTAAGTCCAGGAAGATGTGGGGCTGTGCATAAAGTCCTTTGAGGTGACTGCTGTAGTAATGTAGAAGTGGGCAAATGAGAAACCCAGTTCTTTCAATTATCACAGAGCATTTCATAAAAAAAAAAAAAAAAAAAAAAAAGTCATAAAAAAAGGCTTACAACACTTAAAAAAGTGATGCCAGTCTGTCAGTGCTCTCTCTCTCTCTAACAGACTGAAATATCCGCTGCCATGACAACAGCAGCTTTTAATCCCCTTCAGTTTGATAGTCATTCAAAAGCAAAAGAACCGAGAAGGTAATCAGAAACTAGCGGGAAATTTTACTTGTCACAAATTATTTCTCCACACATCCTCACTGGATTTGTCCCTCTAGTTTCTAATTTCTGAACGGAAATGTCTCCACTCGTACACAGCTGGCTGCTGAGAGCTTTCACCAGAAACACACACTCTCTCTCTCTCTCTCTCTCCCACACATTTAGTTGTGAACTAATTATTGTGTGAATTTGCAGTACAGGATTCCACATGTTTTCACCATCTGCCATCGCCGAATGCATGGAAACTTGCAATGCAGTGAAACTCGTCTGACCTTAACCAACAGCCGAGTGTAAATACGCTGCTACGTCTGACTGAGGTCTTCCATAAACCTTAAATCAAAACACTAATTCCAAACTGAACCCTGATGGAGCTCATCAAAGAGCTGTTTTGCACTGCGTGTGGTGGCTGATCTCCGGCTGTAAACACCTCATGTTCTCAGGCGTCCGTCTGTGAGTGAGTGTGCACTTGGGGACGTCTGGTCAATGTTTGTGAAGTCAATTAAAAGGGCCAGAGAGCTTCACTCACACCTCTATTTCTATTTACTGTTTCTCTATTTCATCGGCACTGACTGATATTTACTTATATTTATCTGTTGTGTTTCAGTAAAAGTTAAATATTAACTCAGGGTTCCTACAGGTTTCTACAAGTTTTTTTTTTTTTTTTAATGACTTGCATTTTTTATTATTTTTTTTCCAAACATATCACATTATCACACATCAGATACTAACATTAGAGCATTGGTAAATTACCCACCCACCCATAACCACAAGGGGGTCTTCATATCAGTACAGTGGCTTTTTATCCCGTACACATCAACTTTGAGTATCCATGTCTATAATATGTAACATACACCATAAATATCTACACCAGGGGTCTGAAACATGCGGCCTGGGGGCCAAATGCAGCCCACCAAAGGTTCCAATCCGGCCCGTGGGATGAATTTGCAAAGTGCAAAAATTCCACAGTCAAGGCTGTGGAACTCATTTTAGTTCAGGTTCCACATACAGACCAATATGATCTACAGTCAAATAATAACAGCATAAAAACCTACAAAAAATAATGACTCCATATTTTCTTCTGGGTTTGATGTGAAAAAAATATTACATTATACCTATAAATAATGACAACTTCAAATCTTTGTCTTTGTTTTTGTACAAAAAATATCATTAAATTATGAAAATATTTACATTTACAAACTATACTGTAACAATAAAATGTGAATAACCTGAACAAATATGAACATCCTGAAATGTCTAAAGAAAATTAAGCACAATTTTAACTATTTTCTGCCTTTTACTCAGTGTTTAGTGTCTTTGTAGATCTGATCAATAATGCACATGTATAAATGACAAGTTGAGGCATAATATTGTTAAAATTGTACTTATTTTTCTTAAGAAATTTCAGTTTTTTCAGGTTATTCACATCTTTTTTGTTTGGATACATTATAAAAGTAAGTATTTTCATAATTTCATGGGGGTTTTTTGCACTAAAACAAAGACAAAAATTTGGAGTTGTCCTTATTTATAGGTTATTATGCTATTATTTTACTGGTCCGGCCCACTGGAGATCAAACTGGGCTGAATGTGGCCCCTGAAAGAACATGAGTTTGAGACCCCTGATCTACACAGAGGTGTCTAATCATAGTATACAGTGCAAAAATCAAAATCTTACCAAATGTATTTTTCACATTTCTGGTCAAAATATCTCATCACACTTAAAAAAAAAAAAAAAGATATAATCACCTAAAGAGTAACTTTTCAGTGAGATATAAGAACTTATTTCAGACAATAGATCTTATTTCAAGAAATCTTACTAAGATAATTTTCACTTGTTCCACTGGCAGATTTTTTGGCTTGACTCAAGATTTTTTTTGCTTAATTCAAGCAAAAAATCTTCCGAGTTGAACTGATTTCTTACACAAAGTCCTGTGAACTTCAAACACGTTCCCCATCACTCGGGTCAACCAGGTCAAGAAAGATCTTTTCTCCAACAAGGCATTATTATACTTTCACTTCCCTATGCTTTCTTTTCACTTGCGTCCTTTAAAGTTCCCAAAGTCAGCTTTCTTGAGCGACTAACAGCTGTAGGTGTGTTGGGCTGAATGTTCTGTGATTATTTCTCTGCAAAGTTAGTCATAATTGGTTCCTAATTTTAATATAAATTGGAACGGGTGGAACTGAGTAGAATAACGTTACTTTCTTTAAACTTGGAACATTTAACAGACACATTTAAACACATTACAGCGAATACGTTTATGGCAATATAACTTAAGACCTACCATATCAAATTTAATACCTTTTCAAGACGTTTTAAGGTATTAAATGCAGATTTATAAATTCAAGACTTTTTAAGACCCCGCAGGAACCCTATATCTCACATTATCCCTCTTGCTATTCATGCACTGAATGCACACATCAGA
Source organism: Sphaeramia orbicularis (assembly GCF_902148855.1). NCBI lineage: Eukaryota > Metazoa > Chordata > Actinopteri > Kurtiformes > Apogonidae > Sphaeramia > Sphaeramia orbicularis. The sequence continues at coordinate 13,864,062 of NC_043968.1, read as the reverse complement.
AGATAGCCTTGCCCATTTAGTGACCCCCCCACCCCCATCCAACTACCTCTTTTTAAATCTCTCTTACATTTATTGTAACTGCACCTTGATTTATACATGACTTAGTTTTTAGTGCACTGCCAATATGTATATTTTTTACAACTGACCTATTTATTTATTTTTTTGCGCAGATCTGCCTGTCGGTTTGTATTGTTGTGCTTTTGTTGTGTAGTATGTGTGTGATCCTGCTGCAAACAAATTGCCCGTTTGGGACAAAGAATAAAACTGATTCTGACTCACTTTATCATCCCTGTAGGAAACTCAGGCGATTTCTCAAAATGTGTTCTTGTCTGTTTTTCCATTTTCGTGAAATGTCATCAGTCGCGGCACAAGTACTGTTCTAATTGCAAATCCGCATAAAATCAAGAACATACAGAATATCCGGATGTTGTTTTTGTCAGCTAGCTTAAACCAAGGATGGACTGGTTGGTGACTCATGTAGACTTGGATGGTAGATAATTCCCAAGATGCAGTTCGTGCCGGCTCGGCTGGGACCCGGCTGAACCGACGACATCTATTACAGTTTTTTTTTTTTTTTTTTTAAATATCTTTTTATTTCACACAGGAAAATCCTCCAGATACAGTACAAACATAGTCATACTGGGTCTCACTTTTTACAATTCTCCTTTGTGCATTCTTCCCACCTCCCATCCCTAAAGAAATAAATCAACTAAACACACACAAAAGTAGCAGGCCAAAAATATACATATCTAAAGATAAATAAATAAATAAATAAAAATAATCATTCATTCATTCATTCATTATCTGAACCCGCTTTATCCTACTAGGGTCATGGGGGTCGCTTGGAGCCTATCCCAGCTACATAGGGGCGAAGGCGGGGTACACCCTGGACATTTTGCCAGTTCATCGCAGGGCTGAACATATAGAGACAAACAATCACTCTCACATTCACACCTATGGGCAATTTAGATTAACCAATTAACGCATGTGTTTGGATGGTGGGAGGAAGCCGGAGTACCCGGAGAGAACCCACGCAGACACGGGGAGAACATGCAAACTCCACACAGAAAGGTCCCACCCCCCGTCGACTGGTGTTGGAATCGAACCCAGGACCTTTTTGCTGTGAGGCACGAGTGCTAACCACTGCACCACCATGTCGCCCTAAAATAATAATAATAATCAAAAAAAAAATCATCATCATCCTCACAATAACATTAATAAGGGTAACAACATAAGCATGAGCATAATTATGCGTGCTGAAACATAAATAGTGTAACCCACATGGTTACGAGACCAATATATGTGATTTGAGTGTAATACCTCAGCCCCACCACAAGGTGGCACATTAGCCCTGTGTAGTGATTTTTCAACGTAACCTCAGTCTGTGCGAGCGCCATCTTAGAGCGAGATACTGACCAGAGCACATGCATTAGGAACGAGCTGACGAACCGGGGTATGTAACATGATGGAAATCATGTAAAACAGGCATGTCCAAAGTCCGGCCCGGGGACCAATCACGGCCCGCGGTCAGATTTTATATGGCCCACAGCTTGGGTTTTATATTATATTATTTATGGCCCGCTTGGCCTGTTGAACTGAGTACATGAATCACAAAAGGTTTAAAATGCAGTTTCTCCTTTAACCTCATGGTGGCAGCACCACTCTAACTCTATCTAGCTCTGTGACCTTGCCGTGAACCTTTTTCGCTAATTTCTAACCACAGCGCCTGTAAATAAAAAAACGAATGTTGACAGTGAGGGCCGCCGCTTCCAGGAGAGATGGGAATTACAATTTTTTTTCACCGAAAATCGAGGCAATTATGTTTGCCTAATTTGTCTACAGACTGTTGCCTTGTTTAAGGAATTCAATGTAAAGAGACACTAGCAGACAAAACATGCTAACGCATATGACAAGCTAGCAGGGAGTGAGCGCTCCGAAAACGTGAAGCAAATTCAAGCTGCTTTAAACTCAACAGTGACTCTTCGTGTGAACCTGGGAGTTCAATGAATTCGCCACCAGGGCAGGCTACCAAGTTGCCAGGTTAGTTGCCTGTAACTGCTGGTGTTATGTACTTGTAGATGTGACACAAATATTACTTTCTGAATGATTTTGTGAAAGACAAGAGTAAGAGTCATATGTTTTCATCTTAAACGTTAACAGACTTTGCATTACTGAGTAATATATGAGTAATGATTACTCATATAAGTCATGTTTAAAATGAATGTGGGGTTAAGATTTTTTATCAACTTGGAAGTTTAAGATACTCTGTACAGTTTGTTCTATGTTATCTGACTCCAGATGTGAAAGGAAGGCAGAACTGCTTTTTTTTTTTTTTTTTTTTTTTTTTAAATTTGTTCACACCTGAGTGGCTTAGATTTGGTTACATTGCCATTTAAAAAAATGATATTGTGACAATGAAAATAAAATTGTTGTAGAACAGCGCATTTATATGTAATTTTTACTGTTTAAAAAATGTCTGAAGGGACCACTGGCCCCTGGCAATGTCCACATTATCAGATCTGGCCCTCTTGAAAAAAAGTTTGGACAGCCCTGATGTAAACCATCGAATAATCTTCACGCAGTGTCTTGATAGGTCTTTTGTTATTAGGAGAAGCCGTGTGAATGTGCGTAAGAGAGAGAGAGAGGAGCCGGTTTCACTGTCGTCCTCTGTGAGAACTCCGGTAAGAAGATGCTACATGCTAGAGAATAAGCCTCGTGGTTAGCTTTTTGACGTTAGCTTTTTGTGTGGGAAAATTCCTGGTCATAGAAGTATATACATAAGACCAGTCGGAGTTCCCGATATCTTTCCTGAAACGTTTTTCCAATGTTTTAAACCCACCGTGGTACCAGCTGTATTATTGTGAACTTTGAAAGATCGCTAAACGAGTTAGCGGGAAGCTAACATTAATTGAGGTTAGCACTACTAGGCTAATTTAGGTATTGCCTGCAATATGAATGCTAATGGTGTGGCTTGTTAAGCTAAAATGCCACTACTGTAGCATATGAAAGAGAAAAAAGACGGCATATGATGCATAATTGTGTGGATATGATGTCAGGTATGATAGAGGAAGTATTTGTTGATAAATGTAATGTGCATTATGTGTTTTACTGCATTGAAGATGTTAAACAACTGTACATATACTGCACAGAACTATTTAACATCCTATTTATTCATCTGTACATTCAATACTTAATATAACCATCTCATTTGCACTAGCTGTATATAACTGCACTCATCTGTACATATTGCTTATCTGTACATATGGTATTTAACTGTATTATACTGCACTTCTGCTATTTGCACTTCTGATTGGATGCTAACTGCATTTCGTTACCCTGTATTTAAACAGAGTAATGACAATAAAGTTGAATCTAATCTAAAATATGCATGCTGGTTAAAAAGAAGAGTTAAAAAGATATACAATCTATGGTTTAAAAGATAAGTATTGATTTGTAGAGCTGTTTTAAAATATAAATAGTGCTTTATTAAGACAAATAAGTGCATTTATAGTAAGATATAAGTTCATGATAGGTCATTGTCATGATTGAAATACTTAAGTTGTACTGTAAATCTCATTTACAATGCTTTGATTGCTGTTTTCTGTATCTTGGTATTGAGTGGAATAGAGTGAGAAGTGGAAATAGAAAGATGTCATGATTTGAATAGAGAGTAATGATTATTTGTTCTGCACTCTGTGTAGACTGTTTTTTTTCGTTTTGCTGGATTTGGACTTGATTCAGATTCCGAACCGAGGTGGTTCGGTGGCGAGCCAGGAAGGACAAACGACTCAGATGGAACGGTGCACGGTCTGGCCAACTGTGGGATCCACTCCGAGGAACCTAAAGACATCGCTTCACTTCATTTGTGATACAGATAAGAACATAACATACACAAAATCTACCCAGGTAGTAACCATTTGAATGGAACATTACACACACAAGACACAGAACTGAACTGAGCACTTAAGTTCTAAGAAAGAGGGAGGGACAATTTATTTTGAACTTTTATTTATTTTATGTTATTATTTTTTCAATTCTTTGGGAAAGAGGTCTATTTTATTTTATTGGTTTTTTTGGTACCTTTTATTTTCATACACTGTAACGTATTATTGTTGTGGCAATAAATTGTCAACTGTTAACTTCATGGTATCATTGCGTGACTATTACCAGCTTTCCGAACCTAGAGAGAGTGTATGTGTTGTAGTGTGTTCTTTCAAATCAGGCTACAGGCGCTACAATAGCAATAATAGGGCAGTGTTCATGATGTACAAACTCAAACTTTCTCCATACCAGAAAGTAACGGCAACCAAAATTCATTAAAGAGATGGCCCCGATTATATTTATCCAAAGTCAGTTTCTCTAAAGGTAAAAAAAGAAGACAGTTGATCATGGAAGATCTTAAAAGATGGAGGGGAGTCATTCTTCCAAAATAAAAGTATGCATTTCTTTGCGAAGTAAGTGATCAAAATTAGTATCCTGCTATCTATTACAGTTTTGAAAAATATACAAAATGTGTAAATGACATGTAAATACTAGTACAAATGTACTGAAATCAAATCCAGTGACACTGTGGTGATTTGAGGGAAATACGTTAGGGAGCAGATGACAGAAATACAGCAGAGACAGGGAGGAACGTTCACAAGTACACAGCTGTTCCGATTACAGAGACTTCCGTACAGAGGAAGTATGTTCTCTGAGACTGTTCTTGCCATGACCGTACTCTGCGTTCTTGGTATTGAGAAACGGCTTCAGTCTCTGCACTTGATCCATCCTAATACAAACAGCACCTAGCATTAGCATTAGCACATAACACATTAGGACAGAGTTTCTCAAACTGTGGGGAGGGCTCCCCAGGGGAGGCGTGAAGACTTGCCAGGGGGGGCATGGGATCACTCCTGGGTGCTTTTTTTTCTTCAGGTTAGCACATGTAGCAGGTATAACTAATGTTTTAGCGTTGGAGCACTCTGGGCTCATTTTAGGGATGTACAACAAACAAATCTACTGCCATAGTGATCTGTCGCAAGACTAAACAAAGAGTTTAGGTTTGGAGAATGGACAAGGATTTACTGCAGTGTTTCTGTTTTTGCATAGTTTATACAGTTTGCACTTTAATGTTCTGAGATGTGCAATGTAAATGGGCTCATTGCAGCCACTGATATTTTTAAAATCTTTATCAAAATTAGTTTGTTGTTCTAAAAAAAGTTACTTTTTTGTCATATTTATAAGATAATTGCATATTTCCTGTTTTTATTTGGAAAAATATTGCCTCAGGGAGCAGTCTGGTTGAGTTTATTTGTATTATTCAAGCAAAAATCTAAGTTATTTTTAATTTGCACAACAAATTATTCAAGGAAAAGCAAAAACTATGTTTAAGATATTGATGTTTCTTTCAATAAAAGTTGTAATTGCACCGCTGTTGCAATGTTGTTGGGGTTGAGGGGGGCCTGGAGATTTTTCGTCCTCCAAAGGGGGGCCCGACAGAAAAAGATTGAGAACCACTGCATTAGGAGCAGTGAGCTGCCATGGAAGGCGCTCAGACACCAACTCCAGATCTTCATCTGCACCGTGGTCAGGGCCAGTATCAGCCCAGAATTGTCAGTGCAGCCCTGCCTCTACACTGCATCCCCACTGTTTCTCTGTGGAAAAAAAAAACAAACTCCACAACATTCCCATCTTGCAACACCATAATCATAAATCACTAAAAATAAACCTATATTTTTGCCTTGAATCTTATCCTACACACAGCTGCATATTGGGACCCTCAAAGTGGCAGTGAGAGCCCTGAGGGGCCGAAACCCACATGGACAAGATGATAGTCCCCTCCATTTCATGTGTGCACAGGAGTGTATGTGTAACCTGGCCAACAGAGATAAGGCAGAGCAGCCGGGAGTGAATGAATGAATCTCTTTGTTAGCGTTAAACAGGAATGAAAACACAAGCCGCCCAATGACAGACTCACAATGCTGCAAAACTGCTTCACATTTACAGACTCATATCCATGCATTTATCTGTTAATCCTTCTCCCTTCCTTCCCCCATTAAAAGTTAGTAGTACGGGTCAGACTCCATATTTCCTTATTGTTTCCCAACCAGGCGCGCTCTACCCAGTGACCAGTGCCAGCTCGCCTTCGCTTCCTCTCAGACATGACCGGGATGCACAGGATATTCTCCAGCCAACAGAATGACTGGATAGGGAAGTGGAATATATTCAATATTCTTGAACATTTTGTCCATCGCTGTTAAGGTTAGACAAACAGGATATATATAGCATCACTGAGTCTTGCGTGAAGCGTGCAGAGCAGATGCACACAGGTGGGAAAGAAGCTGTCAAAAACAGTGTTGGAAGAACAACTAAAAGCATATAGATAAAGCCAGCACATTTTGTACAGCTTCTTTTTAGCGAATTACTAAAGGACTGTGATGATGTTAAGAACAATGACTGAGGCTGACCTTCTGAACATGCATTGTTGTTTTGCCTGGAGTGATGCACTGCAAAAATCAAAGTCTTACCAAGTGTATTTTTCTCATTTCTGGTCAAAATATCTCATCACACTTAAAATAAGACATAATCACCTAAGGAGTAACTTTTCAGTGGCATATAAGAACATATTTTTAGACAATAGATCTTGAAAATCTTTCAAGAAATCTTACCATTATGCCTATTGTTTAAATGACAGACATGTGCACCGAAAACAATGGTTTCTAAAAATTCTGGCCAAAGTGGAGATTTCAGTAGATCTCTGTTCTCACGTTTCAATATATAATTTATTGTCATTGTATTAAAAAAAAAAAACACACTGGAAAAAAAAAATCTAAAACTTGCCAAATGCATTTTTGTCATTTCTGGTCAAAATATCTCATCACACTTAAAATAAGACATAATCACCTAAAGAGTAACTTTTCAGTGAGATATAAGAACTTATTTTTAGACAATAGATCTTCAAACTCGTATTTCAAGAAATCTTACCAAGATAATTTTCACTTGTTCCACTGGCAGATTTTTCTTTGCTCATACTCAGACTCAGCTTTACTGTCATTCAATCAGTGGTACATGATAGAATGAAATCGAGTTTATATATATATATATATATATACACATTTTGCCTATGTATTTTACTTCTGATTTTATTGTAAAGGAATTTTTCTGCAAAAAGTGCTACATAAATAAACTTTATTATTATTATTATTATTATTATTATTGTTGTTGTTGTTATAGTTACCCAGGTCTTGGTTTTGCAACATAAGAAAGATGTAGAATATGTAAAAGGTAAGTGTAAAAAAATAAAGAATTAAATTCTTAATATGTACAAAATTACACAGTATGCAGCAACAGTACAGTTGATGGTGAAGTGATGTTGCATGTCTCAGCAGCATGAGCAGCAGTGAAATCAAGTAGCAGTGGCAGTTGCAACTTTATATATTTATAGAAACATGTGAGCTTAACCAGATGTAGCTTTAGTCATACCAGACACAAGAAAATGCTTATCCATGATAATATTCTAACATTTAGAAAATGTGTCTTTCTCCAGCTTTAAGGCATGTAGAAGCCAATAATGTAATAACAGCTGATAACATAATAAATTTGCTGTTTTTAAAATGTAATAAGCCAATAACGTAATATCTGGCCAACTATGTAATAAAAGTCCTGAACCGATAACGTAATAACTTGTGGCCAATAACGGTGTAACTTATTGGCTGGTTATTACGTTATTGGCCTGGTAAAAACAAAATTCTTTGCAAATGTAATAACTGAGCCAATAACGTAATAAGTTATAACGTTATTGGCCAAAAGCTATTATGGTATGGGTTCAGGACTTTTATTACGTTATTGGCCAGATATTACATTTTTGGCCTATTACATTTTAAAAATGGCAAATTTATTCTGTGATCAGCCGTTATTACTTATCGGTTGTTATTACATTATTGTTTTCTACAAGGCATTACCAAGTACTCTCAGAGCTTCAAATTACACATTGATAGATATCATTATTGATCAATAACGAAACACCATTGTGATCATATTTTTTTCTCATATCATCCAGCCCTAAATGAAACTACAAAAACTTCCAAAGCCGTGACAGTAAAACCAAAACAACTACCTAAAAGAGGCTAACATGTAGGATTAGAAAGTTGCAGTCTTAAGAAACAGCAGGGGTAGGTGACGATTATATGTTTGGGTTCTCGATGTTTGCACGCAAAGAGTCATGTGATTCATCGTCAACAGGCGAATACAGAGCTCTCCCATCTCAAACGGCACGTGCAGGCATTTCTAGACATCTACCCTCAGGGCTGAAAAATAGCCTCAAAAGAGAATACGGTGTTCTTGTGTTATGACAGGAGGGAGAAGCATCGTAGCGCACAAACACACACATACACACACTCGTTCTCTGTGGGCCGGTGAAATGTGGAGCAAAAATCACAGGCTGTCAGGCTGTGTTTACTGTTTTCTCTCTACCTGAAGGACTATCTTCTCTCGCTCCACCCCACCTCTTATCCTCCCTCTTTCATAAATACATCACTTTTCTGTTTTTCCTCTCAGGTAGAAGACACCTATGACTTGTCCTGACTCGTTGATTCGACCGCCAACAACTCGCATCTGCATAGACGCTGTGAATTACTGTCAGTCATATCTGCACCTATTCATGTGTTTTTGAGTCTCATTAGTGGGATATTTGACTCGCGGCTGGACGGTGATCCACGTGATGAGAGCCACAGTTGAGACGCATGAATTTCACAGGGAACAGTTTAATCTAACACATGTTGTGTGAGGTGAGGATGGGGGGGCATGTCTTTTCTGGTGTGTACACAGCGACTATAATGTGTTAACGCTGAACTGTGAGGACATCATTGGACTCTTGACCCCTGAGATGTGGTATTTACTCAGTGCAGAGATGATGGGGTGATAAAGAGGTGCTGCTCCGTCTCCTTGGAGCAAGAGTCTGAACACAAGGGAGTAAAAGAGAACATATGCAGGCTACGTTTACACATAGCTGAGTATCTGGCAAAATGTTGATTTTTTTTTCTGTGCTTGTGCCTATTGTTTAAATGACAGGAATGTGCACCAAAAACAATGGTTTCTAAAAATTCTAGCCAAAGTGGAGATTGTCACATTTCAATATATACTTTATTGTCATTGTATTAACCCTTTCATGCATGAATTACAAGAACCTTAATCAAGATTTTTTTATTCCTCTAAACAATTTGATTGATTTTTATGAACATATTTTTCATGAAGTTACAAAAATGTCCACTCAGCTGGACACCATGTGTTTAATTTTAGAAGCAAAGAAACATGTATTTACTGATATACTGTGCGAAAACTATGAAATTAAAATGCTGCTAATCTGATGTTTTGTCAGATTTTAGCATGCCTGCATGGAGCTAATATGCAAAAAAAAAAAACAACAAAAAGCTTTTTGTTTTTTAAAAAAAACCCACTATCTATTACAGTCTAATAGCAATTAGCAATTTTTTTTTACACTCAAACATGTTACTGCAGATCAGGTCTATCTAGAACAGCACAGTTACAGTAATGGTATGAATGTCAGTGTATGGGATGATGTATAAGCGTCCACTGTGTTGGCTGATATGGAACTACAACAACAAAATCCATGAATATTCAAAAGAACCCCTTTGAACAGCTGTCCACTGTAGTGACCACTATGCATGAAAGGGTTAAAAAAAAAAAAACCCACACTGGAAAAAATCTAAATCTTACCAAGTGTTTTTTTCTAATTTCTAGTCAAAATATCTCATCAAACCTAAAATAAGACATAATCACCTAAAGAGTGACTTTTCAGTGAGATATAAGAGCTATTCATGTTAGTACAAAGTTCTAGATGCTGATTAAGTGAAATTTGTGAATTAACTTTCAATATGAATGAGTTAAACTGAACCAAAGACAGTGTATTCGTCTGTCTGTTCTAAACAACTGCACCCATATTAAACTGAAACTGTTAAAATAACTGGGATTAACTCAAATCTGGGAGCTACACTTAAAAAAAATCGAAATCTTACCAAGTGTTTTTTTCTAATTTCTAGTCAAAATATCTCATCAAACCTAAAATAAGACATAATCACCTAAAGAGTGACTTTTCAGTGAGATATAAGAGCTTATTTTTATTATCTTGAAAATCTTATTTCAAGAAATCCTACCAAGATAATTTTCACTTGTTCCATTGGCAGATTTTTTTGCTTGAATAAAGCAAAAAAAAAAAATCTTGAATGAAGCAACGGAGGACGGAGCTGATAAGTGAAGTTACAAGTACTAAACAAATGAGAAAATAAGGAAGTTTGCTGCCAGCGAATGTTAGCATCTTAGCTAATTAGCACCCACTGCATCTGCTTAACAGGACCTTCATGTATTTACTTGATATAGAATAAGGCTTTTATGGGGTGTTTCCAAATCTTCATACATCATATTTTATTTATCAGTCCTTTATCTGTTCTGTCCAGTTGGATGAAGGTAAATGAAGTAATAATTTACGTCTGTGCACAGCGGTCTTCGTGAACTAAAGACAAAACATGATTGAAAAACAGACCGCAGCTCTTAACGATAGAACTGACACGGTTCGACTCAACAGAGTTCAAACCCTTTTCCATCCAGCAGTTTGTAATGATTAAAAAAAAATGTCACCGGCTCAGCCATTTCCATTGCATTGTATTGGGTACATGTCTCAGATTTGTTTGGACCCAGAACCAGGATTGTTGTGATTCTTTTCAGGATTCTGATTGGTTAATGGTACTCGATCGTCTCACCACACTGCCATCTACAGGCCTGACATGCTCTTAACGGAGTAGCGAAACTGGGCTGTGCAAATGAAGATTTTTCTGAAAATGGTCACATGTGCACAGGATTTTTTTTTTTTTTTTTTTAAACAGAGGGGGAAATATCAGTTTTCCAAAATACCCAGCTATGTGTAAATGTAGCCTCTGCCTGCAACAACTAGTGTAACTATGTATTTAACCTCCTATGACCCAGCTTTGGGTTTTCTGTCCACATTTGTGGACAAGAGTTTCACAACTTTATACAAAAAAAAAGAAAAGAAAACTGTCCACCACAAAGGACATTCCAGAAAAATTTTAAAAACTGCATTTGAAAAAACTGTTGCATCATGATGTTTCCAATATAGGCACTTATTTAATAAAAAAACAAAAAAAGCTGGTACTTTGCTGATCTTTCCTGGGTCTCACGAGGTTAAACTGTCCATCAGATACAACTGGGATCAAAACTGCCTCTAATTTACTAAAAGATGGGAACCTATGTTACCTTTGTTGCTTCAATAATATTTATTGGCAATGCAAAACTCCATGTTGCTAATCAAGGTGTTGTTATTCTGCCTGTGACGAAGATTTATATCTACAGCCTTATTTTTGGAAGTGGACATTGTCTGTTTGCGATAATTGTTATTGTTTTCTTTAATTACCATCCTTTGTTGCCTGTAGAGGTTTGTAGGAATACACTTGCCGATGTGAAGGGGGAAAAGAAACTAATCGAACTGTACTTGAATGTATAAATTGTATGTACTGAAATAAAAAGAAAATCTAATAAAAACTAAGTTAAAAAAAAAACTGCCTCTAATTTATCAAGAAAATGGATTATAGAAAAATAAAAAAAAACAACATTAGGAAAACAGACTAAACCAGTGTATATCATGGCATCACGCCATAATGCTTCCGGCACATTCCTGTTTGTTTTCCACAAACATTAGCTTTCTATATTCGAATATGTTCAAGCTAGAAAGCAGAGCTCTGCTTTATGTGTATTTTGGCACATGCATGCCTTTGTGTGCAGTGTATTATGGGAAGGCAGAAGAGAGGAGAGCAAAAGAAGGAAGCTGATGTTTGTGTAGAGGGCGACAGAGCAGCAACACCACGGACTGAGATCCTAAAAACCTGAAAACATTCACTGGCAACCCTGATATCTACTGACAATGTTATGGTACGATAAGTAACAGCTGTTTGACATATGAGCAGGGCTACAAACAGTGACTGCACGACTTGAAGAATTTTTTGGCAAAGTATTATGATCTCTGGGTCATGATCTAGAAAATATGTTTGTGCATTTGTTGCTTTGAAGTATAACTGCCATTCAAATTGGACTGAGTCCAAAAATTCTAAAAGGAAAAAAGCAAATGCACGGTTCACATCTCCATAAGTACACATGAAAAGTTTGTACTGTCTTGCAGATGAACTGTAAATGGGTATTATCAGATTAGTGTATATAGAAAAAAGGATGTGTGATATTGTTATACTAATATTATTATTACCTCCACCAGGAGGTATTGTGATCACTTTGCTTTGTGTGTTTGCGTGCGTGTTTGTTTGTTAGCAAGATAACTCAAAAAGTTATGGACGGATTTTCATGAAATTTTCAGGAAACGTTGATACTGGCACAAGGAAGAAATGATAAAATTTTGGTGGTGGTCGGGGGGAGTGGGGGGACCTGTCTTGGCGGAGGTCTACGCTCTCTGACTGCTTTTCTTATTATTGTAATAATAATAATAATAATAATAATATTATTATTATTATTATTATTATTATTATTATTACCACCTCTGCCAGGAGGTATTGTGATCACTTTGCTTTGTGTGTTTGTGTGCGTGTTTGTTTGCATGTTTGTTTGTTAGCAAGATAACTCAAAAGGGGGGGGCAGATCTGTCTCGGCAGAGGTCTGCGCTCTCTGAGTGCTTTTCTTATTATATTGATATTCATGCAAAATGATAATTACTATATAGTGATCATAAGGAATAGAAATTGGGGGTAAGAGTACATAAGTTTTTACTTCTTCCTACTCCTTTTCGAGCATGTATAATTTCATTTCATTTGTATTATTATTATTATTATTATTATTATTATTATTATTATTATTATTATTATTATTATTTATGTATCACTATTAGTATTCATTTATTTATTTTTGTTGTTTGTTTGCTTATCAGTCATTTACAGGGGTTGGACAAAATAATGGAAACACCTAACATTGTGGCATCATAGAAGGTGTTTCCATTATTTTGTCCAACCCCTGTATGTACCAGTACTTATATTTTGTTGGTTGATATTTGTTTTGATTTCAGTGTCTACATGGTCGAAATAAAGATTTCATTCATTCATTCATTTCGAACCTGCCGCATACCAGCAGGCACTTTTAGGGACTGATCTTTTGAGGTTCTACAGCTATTTCTCCAGAACCATACCATAACGCTGGCTATAATCTGAGTGGATACCAGTGGATTAAGGGGGGGATTAGCCTGCACCTGTCCCTCTGTTATTGGACTCTTGTGGGTGCTCAGAAGAACTGCGTCATCTGGACCATCTCCAAGACTCAAAAGTCTAAAAGGGGGAAAAAAATGGTAGACACGGACGGAGGCTCCAGAAATGACATGAAGATCAGGAAGTAATCCTAGGTTAAACACTGAGATGAAGTGGAGGGGTCGGACGGTTCATGAGCTGCCGCTTTATTGGCACATTCATTCTCTTCGTCATCTACTTTAAATATCTAGATTGCATTGTATAATTTCAGAGGGAAACTGATTACCTTCTTCCTTCTCATCTAATACTATTGAGCTGCTAACCCTTTATCAGGCAAGTGACTAAGTTTTGGTAATTTTCCGCTTATAAGACAGCGACACCAACGGTTCCAGTGAAGACAGTGAGGCAACAAAATATCACTCCTTTAAGGTTGGAATTTTGAATTTCAGAGTATTCCTATGAGTGCCCTATAAAGGGTTAAGAGTAGATGGAAAACCCTTTCCTCTACGTGGATTTCCTGCATCTTGGACCGTGTGTATTATCTAGAAATTATGACAAATGCTCAAAGACCTGTTTGTTCGCAACACTTTTGTTTAACCCTTTCATGCATATTGGTCACTACAGTGGACAGCTATTCTACATCTGTTCTCTAATGTATTCATGGGTTTTGTTGTTTTCGTTCGATACGAGTTAACACAGTGGACACTTTTGCACCATCCCATACACTAACATTCATACTATTACTATAACTTTGCTGTTCTTGATAAACCTGATCTGCAATGACATGTCTGAGTGTAAATCAATTACTAATAAAAATTGTGCATATGATAAAATGTGAGAAAACATCAGATTAGCTGCATTAAAAATGTTTTGATTTTGTATATCACTTTCTGATTTTCAAAAATTAAACACATGGTGTCCAGCAGAGTGGACATTTTTGGAACTCCACAAAAATTATGAACGTAGATTTGTTTCTTTATTTTCTATATTGCTTTAACCAAAAAAAAAAAAAAAAAATCCATAAAAAAAAAAAAAAATCACTTCAATCAGAGAAACAAAGTGTTCAAATGCAATTTTTTGGATCATATATATATATATATATATATATATATATATATATATATATATTTTTTTTTTTTTTTTTTTTTTGCAAACACTTTTTTATTGAAATTTTTTTTTTTAGTTAAAGCAATAAAGAAACAAATCAACCTTCATAAAAAACAGGTTTATTTAAAAAAAATTCAATTGCATTGTTTTTTCATGCCTAAGATATTCAAAAATTAAACACATGGTGTCCAGCAGAGTGGACATTTTTGGAACTCCACAAAAATTATGAATGTAGATTTGTTTCTTTATTTTCTTTATTGCTCTAACCAAAAAAAAAAAAAAAAATCCATAAAAAAAAAATTCACTTCAATCAAAGAAACAAAGTGTTCAAATGCAATTTTTGGATCATATATATATATATATATATATATATATATATATATATATATATATATATATATATATATATATATATATATATATATATATATGTGTGTGTGTGTGTGTGTGTGTATGTATATATATATGTATATATATATATATATATATATATATGTATATATATATATGTGTATGTGTATATATATATATATATATATATATATATATATTTATTTTTATTTTTTTTTTTGCAAACACTTTTTTTATTGAAAATTTTTTTTAGTTAAAGCAATAAAGAAACAAATCAACCTTCATAAAAAACAGGTTTATTAAAAAAAATTCAGTTGCATTGTTTTTTCATGCCTAAAGAGGAATAAAAACGCTCAAGAAAAAAATCTGGACTCAGGTTCTCAAAATTCCTGCATGAAAGGGTTAAGTACAACACGGCTGTAATCTCTCAACAGATTCCCAGGCACAAACTGAAAAAACAGATAACAAAACAGGAAAGGTGACTTGGCTGACATGACTCTGCTACTATCTATTCTGTTAATATTTTAATAAAGTCACACTTGACACACAAATAAGAGAAGTAAGTGATCCAGCAGATGTATCTGTAGCCTTTTTGTGCTTAGATGGAATGACCCAGGCGCAGGAAACTGACTCATTATTAGCATCTGTGTTCTGTCCATGTTCCTCATGCATCTGCCCGTGTCCTGTCCTCATTTACCGTCAGCGTTGCACACTCTAGATGAAAATCTGGCTACATCGTAAACAGACAGCCAAAAACTCAGCGTGACGCAGATGCGCAGATGAGAAGTTCTGGTAAGTGTTTATAATAACCCATTGAGGATACGATAACGTGCAGTAAACTGTCAGTGGTAATGCATTATTGAGTTGTTATCAAGTAGTTCAAACACTTTCTTCCAAGCTGCTGGCAGTAACTCTTTTTCCACTTGTAAAATAATCTGCGGTTTGTTGCCCTGTTTTTTCCGTCACTACTTGCTGTGATGTATAAGGGTGGTACTGTCACTGCAGCACTTACAATACACTCGAAAATGCAATTTTTTTTTACTGACTTATATTAGGAGTGAACCTCTTGGGGCTTTTTTTTTTGTTTTGTTTTTTTTTTTGAAGGAAAACTACTATTGGAATCGGACTGACTGGAATCCCACTGCTGGAATCTGTGTCATGTTGCACCTTTAATTAGTTGTTTTTCCATCTCTGGCTCCCAGTGAATCTCCATTTCCTCCCTTAAGTTTTGCCCATTTTCCCTTCATTTCCATCTATTTCTTTGTTTGTTGTTTACTTGTTTCTTGTCTTTTAAAAACAGGAAAGATTTTTTTTTGATGTAGGCTTTTAAATAATTAACTCTGACATGTCTTCGGTAGTTAAGAAACTGTTAATGTTTCATCCTCCGACACTTTAATGTCTTATTTAAAGAGCATCATGCAGGTTAAAGGAGATGCATAAAATATTTATACTTTCAAATGTGAAAAAAATAATCCAGAATGATCATTAGAGTAGAATAAAAAGCTCTGAAGTTATGCTAAAAACACCAATGTACTGGAAGGTAGAGATATACACGAAATATATTCACACCCATAGTATGCCGGGGGTGGGGGGGGTGTTTGACTAATGTGTCAGAAAGTGACAAGATGTGATGAGAACCATTAAGGAACAACCTTTAGAGTCAAAGAAGTGATAAAAGCTAGATGCACTGTTGTTTTCATCATATGACACGGCTGTAAATGTGGCTGTTTTCTGTCTAAAACCAAAGCCGAAATAACAGAGCTTTAATGTAAACTATCAGCATACATAGATACGTAGATGCAGATTATAAAACACAATGTTATTTTGACTGGTAGTTACAATACATGACTTTTTTATGGGGAAAATTTGATGTTTTTGATAGTTTGACATATGAATGAATCCATACTTGATGTCTTTTTTTATCCTAAAAAATACATACAGTATGTACATATGTAAACACTTTAGTGAGATTTGGAAGCATTTTTGTACAAGATTTCAGTTTTCCACCAAACCAAAGAAAGGTACATAACATTGCAAAAAGGAAAGCGGACATAATAAGAAACATATGGTTGATCCTTGATGTTATTTTTGACAATAGTGAGGTTGAAAATATAAAATAAACGAACAGATGTTTTTTTGTTTTTTGTTTTTTTTCACAAATATTTTTAGCTTACAATATTTTTATTTTTTAATATAAATAACTGTGCCTTTTTACTGATATTTATTGTTTGTCTTGTAAATTCTTGCATTGAACCTGAGAACTCTACCTCAATTTCGCTGTATTTGGTACAATGACAATAAAGAGATTCTGATTCTGATCTTTTTATTTTGATCATGGTAACATTAAAAAGAACCAAAAAAATGAGGATAAGGAGGAATAGGAGACATCACAGGGTGCTTGCACTTTATAAAAAAAAAAACAAAACTCCAGACTTTTTCAAAACTGCTATTTTTTTCCCCATATACTTTTATATTTGAATACCTACTTTTTTGGTTGAGATTGTACCTGTTGTGTGTCGGAGAAAAGTTTGTTTTAATAAATGTATGAATGAATGAAGGCATAATTTGCTTTACTGACAGAAATGTTGTCAAAACATGAAAATCCCAAAAGTACATGGATATCAGACAAACAAGTTTCCCTAGAATTATTCCAGTACGACCGGTTAGTGAAATCATATCAAGTTTTTATGTGTTTCATCATGTATTTCTTATCTTACAAGATCATGTGCCTTTGAGCGTACTCTAAAATTCAACTATGAGAGAAACTTTTTTCCATACTTTATTAAGATTTTCACACAAAATTCCAGTTTTTTAAGGTCCGGAAAACAACATCTCAAAATTCCATACTTTTTAAGATTTTCAAGAACTTTGCAATCACCCTATATCGTGAACTGACCTGGCGAGCGAGCGGCTTTAGCTAACACTATTAGCCTGGTGATGCTAGTGTTTTTAGTCGTACATTTACAGGATATTTTCAGCAGAAGTACTTAATCTTACCTCAACTTATACCTCAGTATAACCTGAGCAATTTTGTTTTTTCTTTGTGGGAATGAGCTGTCACACATTATAAGCTGTAATATAAAAATGAGGGTAAACATACAGGAAAAGTTTTACAGTTTTACAGGCTGGAGTAGATGTGTACTGTATATACAGAACTCTGACAGAGGAGGAGTGATATTGGGTTGTATTGAGAAAATTCAGCATAATCCAGAAATAAATAAGCAACTAGAAACTGGATTTCTATAGCTCTGAGAGGTTCATAGCTTGGTTGTTTTGTTTGCTTACTGTGAGAGCAGTCCTGAAAATATTAGTGTCTTCCTCATATATAGTTATACATAGATGATGTGTTTCTATGCCAACTAAAAGAGCATTGCAGCTTTAAGTCACAGTTTTTATGACTTTCTCCAGCAAAGGCTAAAAAACATTGTTTGTTACAGGATTGCTGACTGAGATCTTGGGTAGTATCTAATGATTATGTTAATAGCATTTAATCTACCCTCTCTTTTATTCATTAATTAAGCATTGGCTGACCTACAAAGTTATGAAAAATATATATTTAAAAAAATGTAGCTCATATTTTCCTAAAGCCTAAGGTAAAATCTCCACAATTCCTCTTTCCAAATAATAGAAATTCAGCTTAGTCACCACAATCAGCTTAGTGTTAGAAAAAATTCTTTCTAATGGATTCAAATGGATGCACATTAGTATTTATCATCAAATATTAACAGTGGCTTTAAATTTACCAAAAATCTGTTGGAAGGAAGGTAGAGAACGGGAAGACATTTTATGAATAGGGGTGTGTACTGGCAAGAATCTGGCGATACGATACAAATCACAATACTAGGATCACAATACGATATATCACGATATATCATGATAAAATGATTATTTCCTTGAAGAATTGAATTACACCAGAAATCTGCACAAATACTAAACACATTTTTATTTGATCACAACAGGATCTAATGCTATATCACAAAATGTTCCTGTGTTAAAACTTACATTATGTTTTACAGACATTACAGTTTAAGATTCTGTTCAAATATTCATATTCTTTAAGTTCAGAACTAACATCATAACATTATTTTTGTGCAATCCCAACAAAGGAACTAACACCTGCCTCTCAGACAGCAAAAAAAGTGCTTTTAAAATGCTTCAAATAACCATTATTTAATAAAACAGTGTTAAATAATAAATAAAATATAAACAATCAAGAAAAACAAAAAACAAAAATAAACATCTGCCGTGTCTGCATTTGAATAACTACCTAAAAATATCAATACAGTACTTTTTAATATCGATAAAGTATTGTGAAATGAAATATCATGATATATTGCGGAACTGATATTTTCTAACACCCCTGTTTATGAAGGAGTCAATTCTTTGATTCTTGAGAGGTACAGTATTTAATAAAGACAATGAGGGCTGTTTGTTTATGATAATGTTGTATTGATAAATATGCTGTAATTATTGAAGAAAATTGTTGAGTCTGTTCGTGTGACTGTACTGCCATGAACATATTGTTGTGTATAATTCAGTTACTGCATTATGTATTTGTTGTGGCTTGAATGCTAAAATTAGGAAAAATGTATTGTTTGATTGTTGCATTAAGTTAGTGATCAAGGTGTAAAAGCACTTGAGGGGTAGGATTAAATAAGTTTATACTTCTTCCTACTAGGGCTGAAAGATATATCATTATCGTATCGATATCTAGATATGAACATTCAAGGTATTAATATCGAAAAAGCAACGATATAAACGATATAGATTTCCCCCACGCTCACCCTGCATGTACAGCTCTGGAAGTCACAACAAATTTTATTTATTCGTACTTTATGTTAATGTTGATGACTGGCAGTGAGTTCTTATAAATAAAACTGCACTTTCCACATTCTTTTGTATTACGATGTTTGTATTTTGCTGAAAAATGCTTGGTTTTCACCGAACCCGCAGTCATATCATATCGTATTGATATCAAGATATCTGGCATGAATATCGAGATATGAAATTTTGTCCATATCGTTCAGTCCTACTTCCTACTCCTTTTCAACCATGCAAAATTCAGACTTGCACGTACTTGAAGACAGATTCTGTACATTTAATTGTTATTTTGTTTTTGTTTTAATTTTCTTCGTTTTGTTTTACTTTGTGTCTTTGCATGTCTGAAATAAATAAATAAATAAATAAATAACTAGTTGCCAGCTGGTGTTTTAAGGTGATATGCTGCCAGAATTTAAAGTGCAAATATGGGTCAGTGGCAACAGAGTGAGATCAGCAGGAAGAAAAGGGGGAACAGCAAGCACGACATAGACAAATACACCCAACAGACTTTGCATAAAAACTGCAAACCATAACACGGGTATGAAGTGAAAGGAGAGTGTAGGATGTGCCTGATATGAGGTAAAAAATAAGACACAAACTTGACTGTAAGTGTATGATCTGCTTTTTTTAGTGACTGAATTTTCCCACTAAAATGTCCCTCTGGGGAGAGCAGGGGGGGGTTTGATAAAGCTAAGTTTTCCATGAAACGGCCTTTTTAAATTTAAAGCAGTCTGTGTTTATCGGTTCGGTAAAATGACAAGACATTTTAGAACAAACAGTTTTATTGCGCAAAGCTTCAAAACATGCCTCCGTAATAAGCCAGACAATACAGCTGTGTCTTTGTGTTGTTCTGTGTTTGAGATAAGCTGTAATTTTGTATGTAAATGTCATCAACCCAGGCGAAAGAAAGGGAAACAGATCCAAAGTGATGGGGGTGGGGGTGAAACCAACTGATAGAAGATTTTCCATTCACATGAGAAGCACACACACACATACACACACATATGCTGAGAAAACAATAACACATGAGCTCATCCAGCTGCCACCAGATCTGTCCTAGCGACAGTGTGTACGTAAAGAAGGGCTACAGTAACTTCCTCGCGATAAACTTGCCAATCTGTTTGCAGCTCTGGTGTGAACAACAATATTCTTTTATACTGACTCACTGGCACCTTCCACTGGAAATATTTCAGCGATATCACATCTATCCCGCAGGCGAAAGGAGGAATTCATGAATGATACAAAACGTGTGTACAAATTTAACAGAGAAGTCCAGTGTTCTGTGACATTATACAGTGATATGTTCTGTATTTTGTTGATTAAACTGTTTAAAAGAGGAACAGGAACAGTTTATTGATGAAGTTGTGAAATGGAAGTTTCTGGCTTCTCTGATAAGTAAAAAATGGATCACTACATGTAATAGCACGTCTATGATCTTATGAAGTATTAACTCTTAAAGGAGTGATATTTTGCTTTTTTTTTTAAATGGAATTATGCATTTTAACCCTTTCATGCAAAAATTATGAGAACCTTAACCAAGATTTTTTTCCTGAGTGTTTTCATTCCTTTTTAGGCATGAAAAAAAAACAATGTGATTAAAAATTTTCTTATGAAAAATAAATAAAATAAGTAAAAAATAAAATACAAAAAAAATGTAAAAAAAAAAAAAAAAAAAAACATTAAAAAAAATTCTTTTGAACCTATTTTTCATGAAGTTGCAAAAATGTCCACAACAGCTGGACACCACACATTTAATTTTTGATGCAAAGAAACATGTATTTACTGAGAAATTGTGTGAAAACTATAACTATTACGCTCAGGGGAGGTCTACACAATGTTACCAATTCATGTCAGAAAAGATGTGTGATGTGTAATGTGTTAAAACTTTAATAAAGATATGTACAAAAAAACAAAACAACAAAATCCATGAATATACAAGAGAACAGCTGTACAAAAGCTGTCCACTGTAGTGACCAGTATACATGAAAGGGTTAAAACATTTCCCTGTGGTCTATATAAACTGTAAATGCTCTGCTTGGGTCTGAATTCTTCATTAATTCAACTCCACAGGTCCATCTTCAACCCTATTTCTGACAAATGACACCAGAAAGGTCATTTTGAGCGCTGGCCCTTTAAATGCACATGAGCCACTACAGGCCCCGCCCCCTACAGGTTATTGGCTGTGCTGCTCTGTCCTGTTCAACCAACAACTGAACATTTTAGGTAATCGGATCGAAGTTTGGACATATTTTCAGTGTGGACTACAACCGCTTATGTCGTACTCAGAGAAATGTTCATCGGAAGTTTTGACCTTATTTGTGCAAATGTCGTGAAATAACTAGTTAAAGACTTAACAAATTGAGCAGGAATTAAAACAGGTTGTAGAAATCCACTTGATTTTTGCCAAAATTAATGTAAAGATAGCTTTGCAGCACCTGGAGGGTTCAAATTCAAACTTTATGAACTATTAGGATCCAAATACACAAATAAATGAACCAAACACTCATAAAAGTGGGTTTAGCAAAATATGACCCCTTTAAGTTTGACTACATCTCTAGTCTCTTGAGGTTTAAAAATGTCCACCTCCACTTGAGAACATACTGTGTGACTATTTGTGTAACTGATACAGAAACATGACCGACAATTTTATTAGTAATTCTCAAAATATGCACATTATGATTCTGTCTGAAAATTCTTTATGTGATATTTAACCCTTTATCGGGCCAGTGCCTATTTTTGGTAATTTTCCGCATACATTACAAGACAGTGACAGCAACAGTTCCAGTGAGGACAGTGAATCAACAGTCTCAGGTCCAATGTGGTCTCCAGGGTCTGTAAGGTCCACCTCTACATGAACAGTGAGTGTACCTGCTTTGTTAGGTACCCTGAAGTAATGGTACTAATGTAAGGAATGATGTTCAAAGGGATCATGTGGATGTGGACAGGGGTCTGGATCAGCACTTATGTTGTTCTAATGTTCTAAAATACATGTTCCTTTCATATTACATGTGTTTTTCTTGTACTTTTTAAAATTTACACTTCTTGTATTTTTTTTTTTTTTTTGCCACTTACGGGCAAGGAACCAAATATTTTAATTTCACTGACCTTGTCTGTGTAGGTTCTGATATGCCCAGGTCATCATTGTTCTTGGTAGTTTTTCTCTGGTTTAGGTCCAGTCCAGTTGAACGGAGAAGAACTACCAAGATTCATTGACCTAGATCCTCTACACGACAATAAAATAATTTGAAAAATTTCACAAAAGTAATAAAGTCTTGTTATGTCCTTCAATAACACACTTGTAAGTGCCAGGTAGTATTTATTTTGTCACATCTGGGGAGGAGTCATGTGAGGGTGGTACCTACATCACCGAAGTCGTAAAATCAGCTGTTTTTACCTGTTGAATGAATGAACTGAGAGGGTAAGAGGGGAAGGTCCTACTTTGCTGACCACTGCCAAAAGGTATACTGTAGGGATGTCCGATATTGGCTTTTTTGCCAAAAACCGATATTGTCCAACGCTTAATTTCCGATTCCGATATCTACTGATACCGCTGCCAATATATGTGGGATATTAAACTAATTTTAGGTAACATCACATATCTCCTGTCATGGAATTAACACATCATGCCTAATTTTATTGTGATGCCCCATTGGATGCATTCTCATGCAACAAGGCTTTCAAAATGTAAACACTGTCTGTGGAAAGAATACATACTTCAACTTAAGTTGTGGAAAAAATGCCATATTTATTTATTTTCTCTCCCTCCCTCCATGAGTCTATTACAGTGTGGCAACTCTATTGTACAATTTTGAAACCTGCACATTTCTTTCAGCTACAAGCAATGCTTCATTTACGCGTCGGTAAATGCCGGTGAAATCAAGGCATTATTTTATCGGTTTTAATGATAGGCAAAAAAAATGCTAACAATATTCACTGATATTACATTTTTATGCCAATATCGGGCCGATAATAACGGTGGGCCGATATTATCGGACATCCCTAGTATACTGTCTTGGACATTTTTAGATATTGCTGGATTATTTGACTGCTTGTTTTTAGTCTTAATAAACATATGGAACAACATTCCTCTGGAAATCAGTTTTTATTGTTTAGCAGTGCGCCCGGCAGTAAAGATTCTTTTTTCCCTCGCTTAACCTCTCGGTTACTACATCATTGTTTTATTAAAAGTCGCCCAACAACGCTAATTTTGAATTTCAGAGAATTTTAAATGAGTGCCTAATAAAGGGTTAATGGGACTGATAGCTACATTAAGGAAATATCTGCCCACACATATTGAAGTATCACCAAAGTATCATCACTGGACAAACATCCACATTCTCTGGCATACACTGTTATCCAATAATGCCACGTTTCCACCACGTGGTATCGGCTCGACTCGACTCAACTCAGCCTTTTTGCATTTCCATTACAAAAAAGGACCTGGAATCTGGTACCTGGTACCAGTTTTTTTGGTATCACCTCCACCAAGGTTCCAGGACTGGGGACCAGATACTAAAACGTGATGTGTAAACACTGCAGACCACTGATTGGTCAGACACATCACTGTTTTATTAAAAGTCGCCCAACAACACTAAAGTTGACATTTTGAATTTCAGAGTATTTTAATGAGTGTCTAATAAAGGGGTTAATGGGACTGATAGCTACATTACGGAAAGATCTGTCCACACATATTAAAGTATCACCAAAGTATCATCACTGGACAAACATCCACATTCTCTGGCATACGCTGTTATCCAAAAATGCCACGTTTCCACTACGTGGTATTGGCTCGACTCAACTCGACTCGACTTGACTCAGCCTTTTTGCGTTTCCATTACAAAAAAGGACCTGGAATCTGGTACCTGGTACTAGTTTTTTGGTATCACCTCCACCGAGGTTCCAGGACTGGGGACCAGACACTAAAACGTGACGTGTAAACACTGCAGACCACTGACTGGTCAGAGTTGTCTCTGTGACCCGCCATTTTACAAAAAAACAGATGTGGAAGTTTACAGTAAATATAGCGGTAGGTTAGTCCACATGATGACAGCCTGAAAAACTACACCGTGGTCAGTCGAGGATGGTTCAGATGTAAAAATTCAGCATGAGCTTGACGAGACAACACGCAACGAGCGAGTTTATCAGCAACTCTGAGCAGACGACACGGACGTAACAGGCTGCATTGCTATGATGTCCACGTACTGTAAAGTTGGTAGTATCCTGTTATGGAAACGGTCTACAGGAATAGGACCTGGTACCCGAGTCGAGCCGGTTCCACGTAGTGGAAACACGGCATTAGCCTCTCAGCAACTACATCATTGTTTTAATAAAAGTCGCCCAACAACACTAAAGTTGACATTTTGAATTTCAGAGTATTTTAATGAGTGTCTAATAAAGGGTTAATGAGACTGATAGCTACATTATAGTAAAATCTGTCCACACATATTAAAGTATCACCCAAGTGTCATCACTGGACAAACATCCACATTCTCTGGCATACGCTGTTATCCAATAAGAGTTACTACAAACCTCTTTTAACTCTTTCAAACCTACAACTACACAACTCAAAGAGCAAATCAAAGACCGTATTGCTCTTAAGAACAGCTCCATCTGGAAAGAACCTCTCCTTTCCTGTGTCACCGCATTAATGTGTAGTAAAAAAAAAAAAAAAAAAAAACAAGCCCAAACTCTGATTGTGTAGGGAGCATGCACTTAACCACAAAGATCAAGGCAGTGTATTGGTTTGTGTGTGTGTGTGTGTGTGTCTTTGTACACAAGCACAAATGCCAGTGGTGGGACTGTGTGAGAGCTTCAGAGAAGTGAATGATACAGAGGAGAGACTTCAAAGCACCTCTTTCATCAACTGAAGCAAAGAGTAGACAGAAAGACCAGGCACCTACACATCCTCTCACAAACTGTGGCCTGCTTTGTCTCCCTTATAGTATAGTAAGACATATTACATTTAACGCACAACGTAAGTTATAACAAAATAAGAACAAAAATAAAAGGAAAAAAAAACACACACACACACACAAAAGCTACATTTTTGAAGGTACTGGAAAGTGATGTTAAAGCCACTGAAAGTTTGCGTCATATTTACAGCAACATAACAAGTGATACCAAACTACAACTTCGACTTAATATCTTGCTCGGTAAAGTAACAGCAGTTGAGGAAAAAAGGAAAATCAATAGGCTGTAGATTTAAGAGCTACTTCTTTTCTTTCAATTTAAGTAAGTTGGGTTTAGCCTTGGGGCTTGACTTCTCGCTATAACCTTGCAGTTCAAACACTGCCTGCAGCAGTAAATGCAGCAGTACCGAGTGGTGTAAAAGCATCAAAGTGTAGAAACAGAGCGCTCGAGGACATGGGCTCTTAGAAAAAAGTAGTAGTTAAGCTGTGCAGAAAGCTAACTAACTTAAGCTTTTCTCACTTGCTAAGAGGAAAAAATATTCACAAAGAAAAGTGCGTGAGGAGGGTGGAACAGTACGTTGACACTGAGCGGTGAGCTGTCAACTGGTGCCGGTGCTATTGGAGAGTAGCATCACCTTGTGAAGAGTTACACCAAGTTGTTTGTTCGCTTAGATTTCCATGAACGCACAGATATGAGAAGACACACCTTTGCAATGGCAGAATGTCGCCAAAGCTCCTAAAAATAATGTTTCTATAAAAGTAGTTTTTGTAGAAGACCGTATGAAAAGGGAACTTCCACTTCTCCTTGCTCTGCTGTGTTGGCTATGAGAGACAGTCTGCTGATGACATGCAACAAGAAAAAAACACTTTAAAAACCGAAGCACCACCACAAATATGCACATAACACTGGTCAACAACAAATTTATTAAGTTTTTTGTGCTGATTTAGGATAATTTTGGTGTGCTGAATCCAAAAATCACATTCATTTTGCTCAATCAGGTCAACTTTCTGAACTATGTTACATATTGGCTTTTGAACATTTTTGCTTACATTTATGGGCATTTTCACATCATATGATACAAAATTCTTTCATATTTCTTGCAATAAACGAGTTCTGAAGATTTTACTTTTGCCAATTTATGATTGTTTTTTTTAATATTACAGGTGAATGAAATGGCTTCGACTAGAAGATCTTGCAAAAATAAGCCTGACGTATTCTGCTACATCTGCAATGAATACACCATTGTACCTAACAGGAATCAAGTGATCAAATGGTCTTTTTTTTCTCTTAAAACCTATTTTGGGTGAGAACTATATAAAAAAATCAACTGATAAAGTCACAAAAATGTAATTAATTTTGTGAGAAGATCAAATTTTTGAAAATCAAATTAGCAAAAAAAAAACCTGACCTGATTAGGAAAAACAGATGTCATTTTTGGATTTAGCGGTGCAAAATGGTCCTAATTCAGTTGAAAAAACTTAGACAACTTGCAAAAAACATTTTTTTGTAACCCAGTGTAATCAAAAACAGACCCTGTCAAAATGATTACTGCTCAGTAAAACATCAGGCTCCTGTTTTAAGGTGACTACTGCTACAGTATGTCGAAACAATGCAACAAGAGTGTACTTGTGTCTCGTGCTGTAAACTGTGCTCAAACTGCTGCATGGTGAACTTTTTTTTCTTTTTTTTAGCAGTAGTAGTATTTATTACCCTTGCTGGCAGCCGGCCTGGTGCGACTGCGGGACCTGCTGCGCTGACGCTGCAGTCGAGACTTGCCCAAGAATCTGTAGTAGTAAGAGGGTCTTCCAGATCCCTTTCTAGTGACCCCAGCCATGGTGCCAGTCCACAAAACAACGGTCACTAGTGCTCAAAACAAGTCCTCTCAAATCTGCTATCAGTGGAGATAAAGTCCAGGCGAAGTTCTCATGAAGGGTTTATCTGAAACTTCACTTAAGAGTCCTCTTGGAGACACTCACATCCACTAAAGTCCTCATGGATTGTGTCAAGATCAAACCCGGTTCCTTGTAAAAACCATTTCTCGTTGAAGAAAAGAAAGATTAAACCCCCCAGCCATCCACTTGGGTTAAAAACTTCTATCCTGTCCCGCAAGCTTAGAGTTCGCTCCACCTTTAAACACTCCCCCTCAAAGTTTCCCACAGCGGGATCCCAGAGGCATGATGTCCGGAATACTGTTTGACTGTGTATCCTGAATGACAGGAAAGCTGTTCTTGTTCCCAGTACCAGAATGCACTGCAGGAATTTTACAGTCAGACAGAAAACTCAGCCCCTCTTCATATAGAAGCTAAGAAACTACACACTTGCAAAGCCACTATCTTCAACTTTCTTTCACTCTGTGTGTAACAGACAAGAGAAGAGAGGGTATGGTATGTAGTTGAGAACAACAGGACAAAAGTTTCGGCTGCACAGAAAACAGGAACAGAATAGAGCTTGAGTGGAATGGAGTTAACTAGAGCGCTATCAGGTTACAACATGGTTTATTTGCCTAAAGTAACCCAAGTAATCTGTTACAAATCCCCAGATAAATGTCTTGATCCGTAAACAACTCATAAACAATCACCCCCCACCCACCCACCCACCTATGCAATCCAATCCTGATCCAGCCAACTCCAAGACATGTTCCGGGATTTACAACTTAACTTCAATTTGCCTCCCAAGGCAAGAAAGGCATGGCAGGGAGTGACAGCCTATCCGGAGCACATGTAAATAGGCTGTTAAGAGTGTCAAACAGCCAATCAGAGTGCACCCTCAGAGAGAAGGGTCAGGCAGCTGGACCAGAGTCCACGACCAGACAAAATTACACACATGCACAATGGTATGTGCGTATTTTAGTGTACACAGGAGCTGGTCGCTGTCAGCATTTTAACATAATGACTCTTTAGTAAACAACAACAAAGAACTCATAAATTCAGTTATAAAGTCATTAGAAAAATGGCAACGTTGTTGGGAATGACTAAAAAGTGTCATGTATCACAGGCACGTTGTCATGTATTCTCTGATTAGAAGTGATTTCTCCTCAGTACCATGATCTATTCCTGAGTCATGATATTACTGTGTGCTAACAGGCTGGGTGTCACAGCGTCCTAGTTTTGCCATCTCACGACTGAGACGGAGTGAAACAAAATAACACTTACTGGGGAAAGATAACTATCAAAAATTATACCAAGACTGATGATTAAGATAATGGTATACAAATGAAAACTACTTAAATGACATGTGCAGCAAGTAGACTTTGTGCTGTTTGACATGGCTGCTTAAAGCAGCTCAAATCTAGCAACATTTGTGTAAAGTAAAAAGGTTTTAATAAGGGGGAAAAGAACAGCTAGGTCATTATCTCATCTCATCTGAGAGACTGTATGGTTGACAATACACTGTGACCCCAAAAAAACAACAAAGCAAACTCTGCTTGAATTTGCTGAATTTCATTAAATTGACAGCCACAGAGATACTACTAAAAAATACAGTGCTGTGTAAAAGTCCTAGGCCACAGGTGGCAAACATGCGGCCCGGGGGCCAAAACTGGCCCACCAAAGGTTCCACTCTGGCCCCGCAGGATGAAAGTGCAAAAATTAACCTGAACAGTCAAGGTTGTCAAAATCATTTTGGTTCAGGTTCTACATACAGACCAATGTGATCTACAGTCAAAATAACAACACAATAACCCATAAATAATGACAACTACAAATTTTCTTTGTGAAAAATTATGTGGAAAAAATTTAAGTGAAAAAAATGGCATTATACTGTGAAAATATTTACATTTACAGAACTATTCTTTCACAATAAAATGCAAATAAATACATTAATAAAAACAAAGATGAACAACTCGAAATGTGCAATTTTAACAATATTCTGCCTGTTACTAAATATTTTGTGTATTTACAGATCCACTGTGATCTGTAGTTGTGTTAATAAGAAGAGATGGAATATTGTAGAAATTGTTCAAATTTTTGTTCCAAACTCCAAATTTTAACAATATTCTGCCTGTTACCAAATGTTTATATAACATTGTGTGTAATGTACATGTATAAATAATAAGTTGAGACATAATATTGTTAAAATTGCACTAATATTTCAAATGAAATTTCTGTTTTTTCAGGTTATTCACGTCTTTTTGTAAAATGTAAATATTTTCATAATTGGGGTTTTTTTGTACTAAAAAAGAAAAACTTGGATTTGTCATTATTTATAGGTTATTAAGTCATTATTTTACTGGTTTGGCCCGCTTGAGATCAAATTGGGCTAAATATGGCCCTTGAACCAAAATGAGTCTGACACCCCTGTCCTTGGCTAACATTGTGTTTGTTGTTTTAGTAAAGTTCTAATGACCACACTTATGCATTTGTCAGTTTCTGTATTAAGCTCCAATGTGGATATATGTGAAGTATGTACAGTAGTAAAAACAAAAGTTTCAGGGAAAATCTCCCTTTGCACTTAACATGTCTTTAATCCTTTTGTTCAGACAATATGAGGTTTATTACATATATTTTCTGATGTTTTATACCAGGTTTCATTCAACACATGTCAGATGTTTCTAATTGTTTGTGCTGCTTCTTGTCATGGGGGTCAGAGGTCACACTAAATAGAGACTTTAACCTTTACAACTCCTTTAGTTCAGTTTTTGAGTCTTTTAACCCTTTCATGCATGAATTATAAGAGCCTTAATCAAGATTTTTATTTGTGAGTGTGTTTATTCCTCTAGGCATTAAAAAACAATGTGATTGAAATACTTTTTATGAACCCCTTTTTCATGGAGTTGCAAAAATGTCCACTCAGCTGGACGCCATACATTTAATTTTTGAAGCAAAGAAACGTACTTACTGATAAAGTGTGTGAAAACTATGAAATGAAAACATTTTTAATACAGCTAATCAGATGTTTTCTCACATTTTAACATACACTAATACTAGTCATTACTCACTTCATGGATATAATATGCAAAAAGAACCCCACAAAAACCAGTAAAGTTACAGTAACTGTATGAATTGCAGTGGATGGGATGGTGCATGCACTGCAAAAATCTAAATCTTACCAAGTGTATTTTTTTCATTTCTAGTCAAAATATCTCATCACACTTAAAATAAGACATAATCACCTGAAGAGTAACTTTTTTTTTTTGCTTAATTCAAGCAAAAAAAGTCTGCCAATGGAACAAGTAAAAATTATCTTGGTAAGATTTCTTGAAGTCAGATTTTCCAGATCTATTGTCTAAAAAGAAGTTCTTATATCTCACTGAAAAGCTACTCTTTAGGTGATTCTGTCTTATTTTAAGTGTGATGAGATATTTGGACCACAAATGAGAAAAATACACTTGGTAAGATCTAGATTTTTGCAGTGTGAGTGTCCATTGTGTTGGCTGATATGGAGCTAAAACAACAAAATCCATGAATACACAATATACAAGAGAACAGCTGTGTACTGTAGTGACCACTATGCATGAACGGGTTAAAGTTGAGCGCATAATTTTATTGAATTTTCTTGTTCTGTCTGAAGAAAAAACAGAGAAATACTCATGCCACCCTGTTGAGGGTATTATATAATAAATTCCCATTATGTAATAAAAGTTCTAAATGTAATAAGAATGTCATCTTGTAATAAAGCCGTATTATGTAATAAACTGACGCATTTTGTAATAAACTACCTCAGTGAATTATGTAGTAAATTTTTTCCCTTTATGTAGTAAGTTATTACAGTTTGAGAAATTTATTACAAAATGCACTTGACACATTTTTATTTTCCGGAAAATGTAATAACATGCCCTCTTTAATTGAAGTAGTCCTGCAGATTAGTAGTTGTAGTAGTGGTAATGATAGCCTACCTATTAGCATTACATGCACAATTAGTCCACACACTCCAACATGCACACACAAAGTAGAAAATGCTGATGTTGAACTATAAATGGCTTTATTTCTTAACAGAACCTTTTTAAGGCAAATTAAAATATTTTGATCAATATAAGGCGTCTATGCCAGTTGACAAAAAAAAATCAGGAACGTGTCTTTAACAATGTTAACATTTCTAGATATAACAAAGAGCTAAACCGTCACACCTTCTGTGGCTAACTTGCAACTAAAACGTATTTTGCTGAATGTATTTCGATCAATATAAAGTGTCTATGGCAGCTGAAAAAAAAAAAAAAAAAACTCGGGGAAAGTGTCTTTAACAATGTAAAAAATTTACTATATAATGTGTGGACGTAGTTTATTACAAAATGCGTCAGTTTATTACATAATGCGGCTTTATTACAAGATGACATGACATTCTTATTAAATTTTGAACTTTTATTACATAATGGGAATTTATTACATAATGCGGCTCAACACACCCCTACCAAAACAAATATACAGGGTGGGGAAGCAAAATTTACAATGAACATTTAGTTGTTTTTTCTCAGCAGGCACTACGTCAATTGTTTTGAAACCAAACATATCTTGATGTCATAATCATACCTAACACTATTATCCATACCTTTTCAGAAACTTTTGCCCATATGAGTAATCAGGAAAGCAAACGTCAAAGAGTGTGTGATTTGCTGAATGCACTCGTCACACCAAAGGAGATTTCAAAAATAGTTGGAGTGTCCATAAAGACTGTTTATAATGGAAAGAAGAGAATGACTACGAGCAAAACTATTACGAGAAAGTCTGGAAGATACTATTAAAGAAGAATGGGAGAAGTTGTCACCCGAATATTTGAGGAACACTTGCGCAAGTTTCAGGAAGCGTGTGAAGGCAGTTATTGAGAAAGAAGGAGGACACATAGAATAAAAACATTTTCTATTATGTCAATTTTCTTGTGGCAAATAAATTCTCATGACTTTCAATAAACTAATTGGTCATAAACTGTCTTTCAATCCCTGCCTCAAAATATTGTAAATTTTGCTTCCCCACCCTGTATATAGAGTGATATGCAATAACTGTAATAATTGTATAATTTTTTTTTTTTTTAATATTTCATAGTAAAGCAGTGTATGAATATAGAAAATGTGACCACGTCAGACCGTTTTTCAAAGACAAATGCTTTTTAATTTCTATTTGCTCAAACCTAATCACCATCCTCCTGCTCTTCCCTCACATATTCTCTCTCTCCATTGCCTTCAGTTCATTCTATGGCTGTTCACTTGTTTACTTTTTAAGGTTCCATCCCCATCCATGTTGCTAGTGAGAGCACTGGGGACCATAACGCTACACGCTGTGCAGAGTATGTCATTACCCCAGCCCATAAACTCCCAATGACAGCGTGCGGCAGTGTACATGTTTCTGTATGTCTTTAACACGGGCCTGAGTGTTCCCTCAGCCCCACAGAGGGTACTTAGCAGGACCATTAGTAGGTATACATCACCCCAGTGTGAGTCAGAGTCTCATGCCGGGTAGCAAAGGAAACGTAAAGGCATTCAGCTTTCACATTGTTGCCGCAGGGCTCACGAGACACAACAGCGACACTGTTAACATACTGTCTCACACACATGAACAAACCAGGAACTGCACATAAACACAGGCAATCGATGCATAAAGACTTCCCATGTACTGTCATATAAATACAAACTAATTAGAATGTTAACTACCGCATACAGCTAACACTGATTCTCATTCGCGCTTGCAAAAGAAACAAGTGTGAAGCCAGGCTGCTTTTATAAAATTTCAAAGCAGATTGTATAATTGGCTCAGTGGGAGCAACTACCTACAATAGCCTCTTGTTAGACAAGCCAGGAGCCTATAGACAAGCAGAGCAGAAAAGCAGACCCATGCAGAGCTCATATGCTGCTACTTGCCCCCCATGGCTTTATAACAAAGACATCACTGAGATCTGACTTGGCCAAAAAAAGGTCAAGAAAAAAAGCACAGTGAAGTTAACTGTAAGCTCTTTTCTGATGCATTCAAGTTCTAGGTTAAGATTGAGAAGATTGGAAATATTCAATATTGGTATGATGTAAAATGCCAAATACCCTGCAGATAAAAAGACGACTGAGACGCCATGAATCTGCAAAATATATTTCAAAAATACTTCTTACAATGCTGTTGTATCATAAAGCAACAAGTAGTCGCTTTTCCATTGGACATATGTGCAAAAATGTACAGATATTTAATAAATGTCAAAAAAACAGAAGTGCGTAATGTCAGTTTTTCCATTAAATCACAAATGCGATGATTTGTTTATTAATTATCGCAAAATGATGTGAGGCCATTCTATAAACATGGTGATGAATGTAAATATGTTGCTTCACAGATATATTTATTATTATTATTATTATTATTATTATTATTATTATTATTATTATTATTATTATTATTATGCTTATTATATATTACCCCTCTAGCCCGTACTAAATTAAAAAATAATTCAGTTTCCTGGTGTGTCCACACATACTGCACCATGTTTCTTTTAAAACTCTTCTTATTCGCCTGTTGTAACGTCTGTCAACATCCAGGTTTTTTTTCATGTGACTCTAGTTGCAGAAAAAGGTCTTTCAATTGCAGTTTTACATGATATACAAACTGCACTACGCCTGAAAAACCACCTCTTGCCAGTGCAAAAACTCTTAATCAAAATACGAGAGTTTTGGCATAATTGTCATTTTCCATTAGATACATTTTTATGCGCAAGTTATATTCGTGCAATTTGAGGATCAATGGAAAAGTGACTATTGAATATACATGTTTTTTTTTCCCCTTTCCTTTCGTTTTTACAGATATGTGACCACATCCACCCAAATACTCAAATAATGGCTATCTTTTGATAGATGATAGAAGTTAGATGTGAGAAAATAGGCATCAGTTATTAGCACAGAAACAACTAGTCTTCCAGGGGTCGACACAAAAACAAGCAAAACTTTTACACATTATTGAAAACAACTGATAATAATTGCAAAAAACAACAAAAATATTAAGCACATACACCAATTAATTTCACAAAAACCAATGAAACATGATTTTCAAACATGACATTACTGAGAATAACCAATAATAAACTAATAATAACATATAAGTGCACAAAGATAGGCTCCAGTGCCCCCTTGAGGACTAAGATGTTTGGAAAATGAATGAATGACCATAAGAGTGGACAGTCTAGTTAATATACAATTTAGCATCCCATAAAAGCAAGCCAAAAGATAACTACACTAAAATAAGTAACATACTTGATACAGTGATGCTAGTTTGGTGCATTACTTAATAAAATCACTTTTACATTGGCCTGAGCAGTTTTAAAGTCAACTACAGTATCTTAATTTCTTTTAGATTAGATTAGATTAGATTCAACTTTATTGTCATTACTCAGTATAAATACAGGGCAACGAAATGCAGTTAGCATCCAATCAGAAGTGCAAATAGCAGAAGTGCAGTATAATACAGTTAAATATCGTATGTACAGGTAAGCAATATGTACAGATGAGTGCAGTTATTTACAGCTAGTGCAAATGAGATGGTTATATAAGTATTGAATGTACAGATGAATAAATAGGATGTTAGATACTTCTGTGCAGTATATGTACAATTGTTATGGGAGAAGTTGCTGTTTTAGAAGTTGCTGCCGCTACTGAGTTCAATTTGGTAGTAGGTTGTTCCAGGTCGGTATAGCCCTATATCAGTAGAGTTTTCATTTTTGGTTAATTTAACATGAAATGCTCGGATAAGATAAGATATACTTTATTGATATCTGTGTTCATGGCTGTGTCTGTCATTTGTGTGTAGTGACTGAGAATAAGTAATAGTAAATGTGTTTCCTGTCTCCTCATTGAGCAGTGAAGGGTGAGTTTGGGGTCTTATTAATCACCTTTTTTTTTTTTTTTTTTGTTATAATGTTGGCGCAACTTAATTTACACACCGTAGCAACACTGCAGATCAACTCACCTTTCGGTCAATGAGCTGAACTGATTTCAAGCCAATAGTGTCAAAGTGTTAGAAGCTAGTGTCGTGCTAGTGGTTACATTAACAGTCGCGAGGATGCAATTTTTTTTTTTTCCGCATAATGATAAAAGTGATATTAACCCACAACAGCAAGGACCTGATGCAAAAATGGACCGTGTTTGACTGGAGTTTTCAGATGCATTAACACTGGGGGTGTCCAATCCTGGTCCTCGAGGGCCGGTATCCTGCATGTTTTAGATGTTTCCCTCTTCCAACACACCTAATTCAAATGATAATTCTATCTTAAAGCTCTGCAGAAGCCTGAAAATGACCATCAGGTGTGAGGGAAGAAGGAAATATCTAAAACAGGGGTGTCAAACTCATTTTAATTATACTTTTCTTTTTTTCTTTTGTTCAGACAAGGTATAGATATATATATATAGACAAGGTAAACTATACCTTGTCTGAACAAAAGAAAAAAGAAAAGTATAATTACATAAACAGAAGACAAAATGAACGTCTTTAGCCAAACTTATTTTAGTTCAGGGGCCACATACAGCCTAATATGATACAGAGTGGGCCAGACCAGTAAAATAATACAGGGTGATGTTGGAGAGGATGTGGACACATGAATGCCAATCACTCGCATATCTTCTGGACATCTGTAAAAATGCAAATGTTTTGGAACCATGTTTTTCAGACAATGGAGAATATTTTAAATTATAAAATTCCAATGGACCCCCAGACTATATACCTTGGTCTAATACCTGATGACATAATTAAAAGAGAAGACATTTACTTATTTAAAATTTTAATTCTTGCCTGTAAAAAGGTAGTCACAAGGAACTGGTTAAAAAGTGACCCTCTACGACTACAACAATGGCTGGACATTATAGAGGAAATATACTCCATGGAAAAATTAACATTTCTACTGAGGATTAAGATGGGAACTCTTAAGCGAAGATGGGAGAAATGGATCATATTCAAGGACAGAAATTCTTGATATCAGATTGAGTATGGAAATACTGTCAAATGTATAAGGAACAACATCCCCCTTGTTTTATTTGTGGGACCTTCCCCCCCCCCCCCTTTTTTTTTTTTTTTCTTTTTTTCCTTTTTTTTTGTTATTAAGCATTGTTATGCACTGTAAAAGTGGTTCAAAACATTAAAATAAAGAGTATAAAAAAAATAATAATAATAATACAGGGTGACACAAAAAAACAGGAACTTTTTAACAATCCAATAAAACCAAGAGTGATGGAAGAAAAATATTTTATTCATAGTAATTGAAACCTTAAAACATGCCATTTAAGAAACAATGATGGAAATTTTAATTTTTTAAAAATTACAGGGTGACCCAAAAAAACGGGAATTTTTGAAGTGCGTATTGGCAGACATGAGCAAGTGGCAGCACTGCGAGACAGTGACCTTGAGCAAGTAAACACACCCCCATTTTAGTAACCATTGGCGGCTGTGCGAGAATTGTTTGGTAACCGTGTGATCTCAAGACTCGGTAACGTTCCCTGGCCCCCTAGATCGCCAGATTTGTCCGTTTGTGATTTTTTCTTGTGGGGCTATCTCAAGAGTAAAGTGTACACGACTCGACCAAGAACTCTGGATGAGTTAAAACAGAGAATTCAGGATGAAATTCACAGTATCCCAGCTGAGCTGTTGCAGCGGTCAATGAGGAATCTCAACAGCAGATTTCAAGAATGCATTCGTACAGGAGGACGCCATCTACAGGAAGTAATTTTTTAAAAAAAATGAAAATTCCATCATTGTTTCTTAAATGGCATGGTTTAAGGTTTCAATTACTATGAATAAAATATTTTTCTTCCATCACTCTTGGTTTTAATGGATTGTTAAAAAGTTCCCGTTTTTTTGTGTCACCCTGTATATATACTAGTATAAGAACTTTTGAGTGAAAAAAAGTAAAATTCTGTAATGAGAACGTTTAAATCTATGAACTGTACTTGAACATAACATGAACAAATATGAACAACCTGAAAATTCAAAGTGCAATGTTAACAACATTACACCTTAGTTTACCATATATACATGTGCATCACAACGCACAGATCACAGTTTATCTACAATACACAAAACATTGAATAACAGTGAGAATATTTTAAAATTCCACATATGTCTGTTAAGACATTTCAGGTCATTCACATTTTTTGTAAAAGGCTAGTCTGTAAATGTTAACATTTTTGTGAAATGTAACTCTTTTACACTAAAACAAAGAGAAAAATGAACAGTTTTCATTATTTATAGGTTATTATGATAGTATTTTACTGGTCTGATCCACTTTAGGTTGAACTGACCAAAAATGATTCTAACATCTTTGACCGTTAATATCTTCAGTGTAATTTTTGC
This sequence comes from Sphaeramia orbicularis, assembly GCF_902148855.1. NCBI lineage: Eukaryota > Metazoa > Chordata > Actinopteri > Kurtiformes > Apogonidae > Sphaeramia > Sphaeramia orbicularis. The sequence goes on along the minus strand of NC_043968.1, from coordinate 13,826,387 downwards.
ATTTCACAAATTCATCCCACGGGCCAGACTGAAGCCTTTAGCGGGCCGGATTTGGCCCCTGGGCCGCATGTTTGACACCTGTGATCTAAACATGCAGGACACCGGCCCTCGAGGACCAGGATTGAACACCCCTGCGTTAATGTGTTTGAGGACAAAGCAGAGAAGATACCGCTCATCACATCAAGGGTGATTCTAGGACAGACAGGTAAAAACAAGTAAGAGAATCAGGGCCTTACCTGGTGAGGAGACCAAACACGACGAGGGTCAGGTTCATATGGCAGCACATAAGAAAGAAAACAAGAACTTAGGTCAGAAATGATGATGATGGTAATGAAACAATGATGAATTCTTCATCTGAAGGTTGCTAAATTTCCTGAAGTACAGTTCATTACACTGGTCAACAACAAATTTATTGTTGAGTTTTTTGAGCTGATTTAGGATAATTTTGGTGTGCTGAATCCAAAAATCACATTAATTTTGCTCAATCAAGTCAACTTTCTGAACTATGCTACATATTGGCTTTTGAACATTTTTGCTTACATTTATGGGCATTTTCACATCATATGATACAAAATTCTTTCATATTTCTTGCAATAAACGAGTTCTGAAGATTTTACTTTTGCCAATTTATGATTAATGTTTTTTTTAATATTACAGGTGACTGAAATGGCTTCGACTAGAAGATCTTGCAAAAAATAAGCCTGACGTATTCTGCTACATCTGCGGTGAATACATAATAAATAATAAATACATCCTGTTAGAAAATGATTTTTTTTCTCTTAAAACCTATTTTGGGTGAGAACTATATAAAAAAAATCAACTGATAAAGTCACAAAAATGTAATCAATTTTGTGAGAAGATCAAATTTTTCAAAATCAAATTAGCAAAAAAACACTGACCTGATTGAAGAAAAACAAATGTCATTTTTGGATTTAGCGGTGCAAAATGGTTCTAATTCAGTTGAAAAAACCTAGACAACTTGCAAAAAAATATTTTTTTTTGTAACCCAGTGTTATCTATTTATTTATTTCAAACATGCAACAAAACCAAGTAATCCCACTTAGTCTTTACAAATGAAACAGATTATAAGAAACAAAACAAAACAAAAACCTGTACATATTCATGAAAACAAAATATGACTTCATTTGCATATTCAAAAGGGAGTGGGAGGAAGTATAACTTATTTAATCCCACCCCTTCTCCACAAAACAGTCTATCGTTTAGCTTCCTATCAACATAATATATGAAAAATCAAGTCTCTTGGATCAGTTAACCTCACTTCTCATCTTCACATACACATATCTACATACATACACACATACATACATACACAACTACACTGACAATCCAGAAAAGTAGAAAATAAATACATACATACATACATGCACCATCTATTACAACAGTGTCCATATATTATAACAGTGCTGTATTATAAACAACATATTTGTAATGCATTGTAGGTTTTAAGATGCAAAGCAAATCTCAGTGAAGGTGTAAGGGAAAGGATGTCAAACATACGGCCTGTAGGCTAAAAGTGGCCCGCCATAAAGGCTCTAATTCATCCCCGGGGATGAATATGTGACATGCTAAAATTACATTGAATATATTAAGAACCAAAGGTGTCAAAAACATTTTAGTTCAGGAGCCATATACAGACAAATATGATCTCAAGTGGCTCAGGCCAGTAAAATAATAACATATCTATAAATATTAAGAACTCCAAGTTTTTCCTCTGTGTTTTAGTGTAAAAAAGTAAAATTATATATATATATATAAAAAAAAAAAAAAAAGTTTACATTTACAAAGTGCCCTTTCACAAAAAATGTGAATAACCTGAACAAATATGAACCTGAAATGTCTTAAGAGAAGTGATTGAACCCATAAAGACCCAAACATCCACCGTCGACCCAAATCATTCATTGATCTAAAGTTTTTAATACCTGTTGATCCACTAATTCTGAAAAGAATCTGGTGTAAATTACAGTTTGGTCGTCTTTTGGACATCATTTGGACGTTCAGAGGCTCCACAGTTGCCGTGGAAACACCGTCATCTTCTACAACATTGATTCACTAGTTAAACCTGTGGAGTTGAATCAATGACAGTGGATGGAACACTGCTTTATGTTCAATTCATGATATATTTTACTGCAAATATCACTTTTTTTTTCAGTTTTCCTCTGTTTTTTATATAATTAACTCGCCTTTAATCGGAGCTTTTCTTGACATCTACATGATCAGTACATTACAAATAGGAATACACCTGATTTTTACTTAAAAATGCAAAATACTGAGCATAATATTAGAATAAATGGTGATAAGCCACTTCTGAAAGGTTAAAAATAGGGAACTGCCACAAAAGTAGCACTGGGTCTTTATGGGTGATCTGTATTTCGTAAAGCACATGTGTAAAGGAGAAACCGAGGCATAACACTGTTAAAATTACACTTATTTTTTGTAAGAAATTTCAGGTTGTTCATATTTTTACATTTTTAAAAGATAGTTTGTAGATGTATACATTTTCATTATGTAATTTTACTGTGTCACTGTTATTATTTTACCGGTCTGGACCGTTTGCGATCATATCGGGCTGATGTGATCCCTGAACTAAAATGAGTTTGACAGCCACTGTGTAAGGCAGTGGTTTCCAACCTTTTTTAGCTCGTGACCCCATTTTAACCCTCTCATGCATAGTGGTCACTCCAGTGGACAGTTATTCTCCAGCTGTTCTCTTATATATTCATGTATTTTGTTGTTTTAGTTCCATATCAGCCAAAACAGTGGAACACTTATGCATCATCCTAAACACTGTAATTCATACCATTACTGTAAATTTGCTGTTCTAGATAAACCTGAATCTGCAGTAAACATGTTTGAGTGTAAATTAATCGCTTGTTATTGTTATTAAACTGCAATTAAAAGTTTTATTATTATTAGTTGTTTGCATGATATCTACATGAAGTGAGTACGACTATATTTGAGTATGTTAAAATGTGAAAAACAACAGATTAGCAGCATTAAAAATGTTTTTATTTCATAGTTTTCACACAATATATCAGTAAATACATGTTTCTTTGCTTCCAAAATTAAACCATGGTGTCCAGCTGGAGTGACATTTTTGGAACTGCATGAAAAATAGGTTCATAAAAAATTTAAATTGCTTTTTTTTTTTTTTTTTCATGTCAAAAGAAGATAAAAAACACTCAGGGAAAAAAAAATCTTGATGAAGGTTCTCATAATTCATGCATGAAAGGGTTACGGTCACAAATTTCTGGCGACCACAGACATTCAGAATTGAGAGTTTTTTTTTTCGTTTTTTTTTTATGCTAAAATTAAGTTGGTTTTTTATTATGTAATAGTTTGCTATACTATGTTGCAAATAAACGTTAATTTTAGAGGACATTTAGTCTATATAATGTATATTATTATGGATGGAGGCAGAAAAGCCAGGTGTAGATTACTGCACAAAGTGAGAATTTTATTTCCTTGGTCAGGATATGTACAGTCAGTCCAGCTTGGATTTACAAGGAGGACATTAATACTGAACAAACAAGAACTCAAACTATGATTATGAAAGAGCTGCAGCATCTGAAACTGACCACAATGACATTTGACAGATAACAGAACCACAGTGCTTCAGTTTCAGTTTCAGTGTTTGTCATGTCTTTTATGTATTGTGATTGTCTCTGTCAACTCATGGTAATTTTTTATTAGTAGTTTTTATTATTATTATTATTTTTTTAATCAGTTACACTGGTCTACAAGGAAAATGTTTCTAGATAAAAGTAATGAAATTTTACCGCATGAAGAGTCACTGATAAAGAAAAGTCAAGTCAAAAATGCTGGTTGGCTGAAGTTTCCAAGGTACAGCCTTGGGTCAAAATGTGAAAGTCAAGAATTAACGAGAGAATGGGTTTGACTCAAAAGGAATATTTGTATAAGAAAAGAGAGCAAAAAAAAAAAGACAAGAAAAAAGAGAGGAAAAAAAAAAAAAGAATATTTGTCTCAGAGCTACAAGATCTACTTCAAAACACTGTCTGCACATTAGAATACATTCACTTACAGGTTCTATTTAGTGGAAGATTTAAGAAAACTATTATATAAATGTACATAAACCAATATATATGTGTAATAACACTTTATCATATACCTTGAAAACATGAGCAAACCGGCGCTTTTGTCATTTATTTTCCAATTAATCTTATTAAAATACGTAACATTTAGCACATTTAATGTCTGAAGCAAATCATTTCTAAAAAATTGTAGACCAGTGTTACTAGAAATTCCAGGCGACCCCATTTTGAATTCCAGGCGACCCCATGTGGGGTCCCGACCCCAAGGTTGAAAAAAACACTGGTGTAGGGTTATTCTGATCCATTACATATTAGTTTAAACAACAGTGAACAATAACTAATAAAAATAAAAAAATAAATCACCAGTCTCTGAGATAGTGCTGCTAAAGGCTTTCCTGGGAAATGAAAATCTTTTGATGCAAATGAAAATGTCCCCAAAACCACATTGAGGTCACTGAAGCTTCAAAGCTGAAAAATAAATAAATAAAAAAAAAAGACACATTAGAAATGCATCTGAAGTACCCAGCTGAGGAGAAAATAGAACTTCTTTCCTCCCTTGCAGGAAACAAAAAGACAGAGAGGGTGATTGATTGTTAACCCATCAGCCAGTCTATTGTTTCCACATGGATAGTGGGTCTCACACAGATAGAAGCGCATACTGACTATTATACCTGAAATATAGCCAGCCATTAGAGCAAAAACACCTCAGAGGGGGTCATGGGGATTAGGCTGCTCTAAAATAACATCCGACTGGCAGTGATAAGAAACCATAATACCCAAAAGGCTGTAGAGCAAAACTCGAGAGGGTGGAAATGACAAAAACATATTAGTATGATTACAGAGCCGGGGATAAGACAAAAATTGAGAGGTACTGCTGCTTGGATCTCCTTGGGCAGATAATACTTTACCCTCTAAAAGACAACTTGACTTTATTACATATAATAAAGCGACTACTGCTTTGGTGTAAACAAAAAACCATTATAGATGTGAGACAGAGGACAGAATAAAAAGTCTTGTCGTTTTCCCGACCTGGTAAAAGGGAACTACTTCCTACAGATACGGCACTAATCACTTGTAAAATGATCGTCTTACTCGTGTGATTTATGCAAACAAATATAAAACAAACACCTCCCTGTTGGAGCCCTTTGTTAATTTGTTTGGGTAAAATCCAAGATAGATTGCCTTCAACACTCTTTAACTGCATGTGGAAAAGGTGCATTTACATCTTATTTAGACTCCCATTGTGTCTGATGGCTGCTTAAAATTGTGACAATACTGACCCCTTCTGGATAACATGGAAATGTACAACAACACTTGTCCGGACGTTGATACATAGTCAATAAATGCTTAAACATGGGGTGTCAAACTCATTTTAGTTCAAGGGCAGCCACATATGATCTCAAGCGGGCCGAACCAGTAAAATATCATGATAGTCTATTTAAAAATAAATAAATAAATAAATAAAAATAATAATAACAACACATTTTATTTGTATAGCGCTTTTCATAGAACTCAAAGACACTTTAAATAAAGCAGATAAAAAGGCAGGTATGAGAATATAAACAATTAAACATTAAAATTAGGATAATAATATATAATAATAATAACACTGGTCAACAACAAATTTATTGTTTAAGTTTTTGAGCTGATTTAGGATAATTTTGGTGTGCTGAATCCAAAAATCACATTAATTTTGCTCAATCGGGTCAACTTTCTGAACTATGCTACATATTGGCTTTTTAACATTTTTGCTTACATTTAGGGCATTTTCACATCATATGATACAAGATTCTTTCATATTTCTTGCAGTAAATGAGTTCTGAAGATTTACTTTTGCCAATTTATGATTAATGTTTTTTTTTTTTTTTTTTAATATTACAGGTGAATGAAATGGCTTCGACTAGAAGATCTTGCAAAATAAGCCTGACGTATTCTGCTACATCTGCGGTGAATACACCATTGTACCTAACAGGAATCAAGTCACAAGTTTCATAAAGGGTGCTTACCATCTTATTTTAGTATTAATATTATATTTTGTGAGAATCAAATTTTAAAAACAAATTAGCAAAAAAAAACCTGACCTGATTGAGAAAAACAAATGTCATTTTTGGATTTAGCGGTGCAAAATGGTCCTAATTCAGTTGAAAAAACCTAGACAACTTGCAAAAACATTTTTTTTGTAACCCAGTGTAATAATATAATAATAAAATAAAATAATAATAATAATAATATAATAATAATAACAATAACAATAATAATAATAATGTCCACTCCAAAGTTTGGTCTGTCGTTTAGGGCATGGGTCAGAAACTTTTGCAATCTAAAGAGCCATTTTAGAACAGAAATAGAAAATAAACTGTCTGGAGCCAAAAGATACCCTTATATCTTTCCTCAAAGTGGTAACTGTTTAAGAAACTCTTTAAGATGAGTTTGTACAGAATATGTGGAGAATAAATAATAATATAATAATAATAGCTTATTTATATAGCACTTTAAAAACAAAGTTTACAAAGTGTTTTGACAGACAAAGCTGAGGGCACAACAGCAGGATACAAGAAGCAAATAAAAACTAAAAAGAAGCAATACAATAAGAGAGATGTGTACAACAATGCAAAAAACATGACACTTTGAATAATTAAATGAATCAGAGTAAAGAGGGCAGGGATAACGAACATGATGCTGTCAAATCAATGCAAAAATGAAGAAATGAGATAAAACAACATCATGTAGGAGAATATAAATTAATAAGCAAACAGGATAAAATCAAATTTAAAAAATTTAAATTAGAAATTAAAAAGGGACAGACATCACATAAAAGCAAGTCCTTAAAAATGTGTTTTAAGAAGTGATTTAAAACATGTCACTGATTCCGCAAGCCTTATTTCCTCGGGCAGGGCCATTCCGAAGTCGAGGGGCCCTGATGAAAGGCCAGTTGCAATTCAGAACCACAACGAAAGTACAGAACTAAAGAAACAGTGATATTTTGTTACTATTTTCATTCAAAAATCAACTAATGTGTGAAGAGTTTATTTGTAATGAAAAATACAGACGAATACCTGTCTTCAAATTAAAAAGTAATCTACTTTTAACTACTACTAATAGTATTGTTTTTTTTATTCATTTGGAGTATAGTTTACATTTTTACAACTGCATACATTAGAATCATTTACGGTTGCGATAATAACAGCAAAATGTGTAAAAATAAATAAAGTGTCATTCATTTCCTTTAGCTTTTTGATATAGCCACATCGGATGAAAAAATTTTAGGGTGAAAAAAGGTTAAATTACATTATGAAAATACATTTACATTGACAAACTAATCCTTTAAAAAATATAAATAACATGAACATCCTGAAATGTATTAAGAAAAGTAAGGGACCTTTTAACACTATTCCTGCCTCCGTTTATCATTTACACATGTGTATTACAGCTAACACATCACTGGATCTACAAATACACAAATATTTAGTACAGGAAGAGTAATTGGTAAAATTACACTTACTTTTCTTAAGATATTTCAAGTTGTTCATATTTGTTCATGTTATTCACATTTTTTCGGAAATGTAGTTTTTAAATGTAAACATTTAAAAACTACATTTTAAAAACGGAGACGTGGCAAAGGGATAGGGGAGTTCACTCATTTAAATGAACTGTGCCCTCCTGGCTGCTCTGCTGTTGGTCAGCCCCGCCCCTGTCGCCGGGGCGGTGGCCTTGCTGTAGTGCACCAAGACAAATACATATGCAGAGGGATGAGCACCGATGACTTTCCCTCATTTGAGTCACAAATGATCAAGATTGGCTCGTCCAGTGTGTTTTTAACTGTTTCTTAATCTAACCGTCCCCCTGGCCCTGCTGGTGCCTTCTTAAGCGTTTCAGTGATTTCCTTACATCAATAATAAAACTGGAGAAGGTTTTAATTCTTGGGATTTCATCTGCACATTGATAACAATTCATCCAGCCCAGCAATGAACTTTTAGCCATGACTGACACTTTTAAACCTCAAACAACATGTATCTTGGCCCCACCCACAAGAAAAGGACATACCCTGGACCTGGTTTTCTCATTGGGCTTACACGTCCAAATGTGTGTGTTGAGGATGTCCACTTGAGTGATCATTGTGGTGTGTTTTTTGACTTATGTGTGCCTCTTGAGCCCAAGCCTGCACCTAGAAGGGCCAAGAGAAGGATCATTACAGAGTCCACAGCCCAGGATTTCCGTGCCCTGTTTAACCCTAGTCTTCTTATGAGTGTCCCGATGTGATGAGTTTATCCAGTGCTTTGCCACACACTGCAGCTCTATTCTTGACCAGGTGGCTCCCGTGAAAACTAATGTCACTACGTAAGTGGTCTTGTCCCTGGATAAATGAAAACATCTTAAACCTAAGGAGAACTTGTCGCAAACTGAGCGTCTTTGGAAATCAACCCAGTTGGAAGTACAACAGGTTACATCTTAAAGATCTCCTAACCTCATTAAATAAAATGATTAAGGAGGCAAGATCCAGCTACTTCCACAAACTTATAGCCACAACAAGAAAAACCCCAAGTAATCTTTGACACAATCCAGTCCATTGTGTCCCCTGCTGTCCCTGCTGCCCTGTGCTCTGTAAAGCTGACAGCAATGACTTCCTAAACTTCTTCACAGACAAGATCAGGGATATTAAACACAATATCCCACCACCCTCTGGCCGTCTGACCCTATCTGATCCCCCTCTGCAAACCTGGTCCTCTTTCGACCCTGTGACACTGGAGGACATCTCAGCACTTTTATCCAAACGAAACCCTCCTCCAACTCTGCAGACATCCTCCCCATAAGCTCCTTGTCGTGTCTTTGACACTATTGGACCCTGGGTCATAAAGTTTTTTAACCTGTCCGCTCACAACTGGTTTGTTTCCCAGCTCCTTCAAACAGGCCATCATAGAACCTAAACTAAAGAAAACCACACTGGACCCCACAGACGTCAAAAGCTACAGGCCCATTTCAAAGCTCCCCCTATTGGCCAAAATCCTTGAGAAAGCAGTGTCTAAAACAACTTACAGCTTTTCTGGAGACACACCAGATTCTATGACACTTTCAGTCTGGGTTTAGACAATGCCACTCAACAGAAACCGCACTATTAAAAAGTGTCTAGTGACATCCTGATGGCGGCTGACCTCCGGGAAATCCACGGTCTTGTCCTGCTAGATCTCTCCTCGGCCTTGACACAGTGGACCATACCATAATGATTGGAGAGACTGAGGGACCTGGTAGGGATGTTCAGGTCATGTGCTAGACTGTTCTCCTCTTACCTGACTGGCAGAAGCTTCACGTGTCAATAAACAACTTCAATCTGACTCAGCGGATCTACTGTGTGGTGTGCCCCAAGGCTCTGTCCTGGGAACCAGTCCTATTCTTACTCTATGTCCTCCCACTTAGCCACATTATCCGACAGTACAGGGATGTCTCCTATCATCTATTCGCAGATGACATCCAGATATACTGCTCCCTTAACTCCTCTGAGCCCCACAAACTGAGTTCCTTAATCAACTGCTTGTCAGAGCTGAAGCAGTGGCTAATGATAACAGCCTCCAGCGAACTCCAGCAAAACTGAGACCCTCATCATTGCCCCGGATAGTGCAATCCCAGGGATCAAACATCACCTTGGAGACCTGAGTTCCTCGTAAAGACAAAACTGAGGAATCTGGTTGTCATCTTTGACCAGACATGTCTTTAGAATTCTACTCCAAACCCCTAGTCAAAAACTGTTCTTCTTCCACCTACGCAACATCCTCCAAACTCAGATCTATGGGTCCACAAATGAGCTCGAGATGATCGTTCACAGCTTTCGTATCTTCTCGCTTATACTACTGCAACAGCTGTTTACATGCTTAAACAAGAAGGAGCTGGCCCGTCTACAGTGTTTGTCCAGAACTCTGCTGCCAGGCTCCTGACCCGCACAAACAGGAGAACCCACATCACTCCCATCCTTAAATCTCTCCACTGGCTCCCTGTTCTATATCGTCTTCATTTCAAAATTCTTGTGCTAATTTCCGGGCCTACATGGCCAGGCCCCTGCAGACATTGCTTCCCTGATCCAGCCCTACAGCTCGACTCGTAGCTTGAGGTCTTCAGGACAGTACCTGCTGATGGTTCCACGGACCTGTTTTAGCACACGCGGTGACAGGTCTTTTAAAGCTGTGGCACCACGTCTATGGAATGACCTGCCTCTACCCTACGGTCCATGGACTCTGTAGAGAGCTTTAAGAAACACCTAAAACCCTCCTGTTCAAAAAGCTTTTAGTCTCCCACCTGACCCAGGACCACCACAGACTGATTACACTCTATGTATTCATCATAACGTACTCCATGTGTCATCCCCCCCCCCCAGTCTCTCTATATCTCTATCGCTCTCTCTTTTCTCCTCCTTTACTCTCTCTCTCTCTCTTTAAACCCCAACTGGTCAAGGCAGACAGAGCATCCTTCAGGAGTCTGGGTCTGCTCCAGTTTCTGCTGTTAAAGGGAAGTTTTCCTCGCCACTGTCACCATCACAAGTGTTGCCCGGAAGGATTCTGTTGGGTCTCTGTAAACTTAATTTGATTCTGATTTGAATTGATCAAGCACTTTGGACTCTGTCTGTGAAAAGTGCTCTATAAATAAAATTTACTTTACTTACTTTACTTTACATTTTTATGTAATTTTACTTTTTCCACTAAAACAAAGAGAAAAAATGTGTAGTTTATCATTATTTATGGGGTTATTATGGCAGTATTTTTACTGATCTGACCCACTTTAGAGCACATTGGTCTGACATGTGGAACTAAAATAATTTTAACATCCGTAATTGTTAATATCGTCAGTATAATTTTTGCATTTCCACAAATTTATCCCACTTTGGCGGCTGGTTTTGGCCGTATATGTGACACTTTTGACATGTTTTTTCTTCATCTTCACTTGCTTCCATCAATGTAAGTGCCTAAAAAACTGAATAAATCATCTAGAATTTATTACTGTCTGGCATTTTGCACATTCCACTCTTTTGCAAATTTGTATATAGCCGAGTATTACTTACTGCAGTTTATTACTATTTTATTGTTGTTATCTTTTGTACTATGTTTATGCAGGCACTTTTTTTTTCCCCTTGTACTTTATTCTGTTGCTGTTTCGACCATGAATTTCCCAATTGTGGGATCAATTAAGTCTCATCTATCTAATAATGACTATTTTTTGGTTTTTCATGCATGCAAGAGGGTTAGAAACAGAAGGGGAAAAATCAGATAAATACTATGAAATGTTAGTGATCTATGTTGATATCAGGAACCCGTACAATGTCTTACACAGCGCACCGCGGTCAATTCCTAATCTGATCTAATCCATGGAAAACGGATGGAGAGGCAGCGTACAGATGAGGTAGAGACCTCCAGGACCTATCTCTAATCACAGATAAAAGAAAAGCCTGTCTGTTCTTGGGCAAATATTTCATCACGAGGAAAATGAAGCTATTGAGTGGATTAAAGGAACGCCATGAGCAGATCAAAGCCTGTGTCAAATCTCTAGTGAGCACAAAAAAAAAAAAAAAAACTAGAAGAATCCCTTGGCAATCAGTAAATTTCCATAAAATAAACAGCAGTTACTAGATAGTGCCCGTCAGGAAAAGGGGAGAATATCTGAATAAAATGACCAGCGCTATTTAGATTTTATTACTCTTACTGTACCTTTCCACTTGTTTTCCTCTCTTCTTCATCAAATATAAGTTGCCTTTTATTTTACTGTAATTCAATTTTAGAAAAGACTCATTGACTAATGACACTGGTCTACAAGGAAAATGCTTCCAGAATAAAAGTCATGAATTTACCACATGAGAGTCACGGATAAAAAAAGTCAAGTCAAAAATGTGGTTGGCTGAAGTTTCCAAGATACAGCCTTGGGTCAAAATGTGAAATTCAAGAATTAACGAGAGAATGGGTTTGACTCAAAAGGAATATTTGTCTCAGAGCACAAGATCTACTTCAAACACTGTCTGCACATTAGAATACATTCATTTTACAGGTTCTACTTAGTGGAAGATTTATAAAACTATTATATAAATGTACATAAACCAATATATATGTGTAATAACACTTTATAACATACCTTGAAAACATGAGCAAACCGGCACTTGTGTCATTTATTTTCCAATTAATCTTATTAAAATACGTAACATTTAACACATTTAATGTCTGAAGCAAATCATTTCTAAAAAATTGTAGACCAGTGTGATCGGCTCATGACTGACCTTCAGGGACTAGAACAGGGGGTCAAACATACGGCCCATGGGCCAGAACTGGCCCGCCAAAGGGTCCAATCTGGTTTGTGGGATAAATTTGTGAAATGCAAAATTTACACTGAAGTTTTTAACAATTAAGGATGTTAAAATCGTTTTATTTCAGATCTCACACTCAGACCAATGTGATCTAAAGTGGGTCAGATCAGTAAAATACTATCATAATAACCTATAAAAAATAACTACAAATTCTTTCTCTTTGTTTTAGTGTAAAAAAAAAGTTAAATTGCATGAAAATGATTACATTTACAAACTACATTTTCAGGAAAAATGTAAATATCATTAAAAAATATGAACAACCTGAAATGTCTTAAGAAGCATAAGTGTAATTTTACAAAAGGGTCTACACCAGGGGTCTCAAACTCATTTTCTTTCAGGGGCCAAATTCAGCCTGATTTGATCTCCAGTGGGCCGGACCAGTAAAATAATAACATAACAACCTATAAACAATGACAACTCCAAATTATTGTCTTTGTTTTAGTGGCACCCCCCCCCCCCCCAATTATGAAAATACTTACTTTTATAAACTAGCCAAACAAAAAGATGTGAATAACCTGAAAAAACTGAAATTTCTTTAGAAAAAAATAAGTGCAATTTTAACATATTCTGCCTCAACTTATCATTTCTACATGTGCATTACAGAATCAGATCTACAAAAGAACACGAAACATGAGTACAGGCAGAAAATTGTTAAAAATGTGCTTAATTTTCTTTAGACATTTCAGGTTGTTCATATTTGTTCAGGTTATTCACATTTTATGTTATAGGATTAGTTTGTAATTGTAAATATTTCATAATGTAATGTTATTTTTTGCACTAAAACAAAGACAAATATTTGAAGTTGTCATTACTTATAGGCATAATGTAATATTATTTTTTTCACCTCAAACTGAAAAGAAAATATGGAGTCTTATTTTTTTGTCGGTTATAATGTTATTATTTGACTATAGCATCATATTGGTCTGTATGTGGAACCTGAACTAAAATGAGTCCGACAGCCTTGACTGGAATTTTTGCACTTTGCAAATTCATCCCACGGGCCAGATTAGAACCTTTGGTGGGCTGCATTTGTCCCCGGCCGCATGTTTGAAACCCCCTGGTGTACACTATGGAGCGGATGACCGAAAGTCCTACAACTAAAGATGGACACTTTTGGACAAAGATGGAACTGTAATTACTCAGTATTTGGGTGACTGATGAAGGAATGGGGGCTATTATAAGATTATGTCTCTCTATATTGGATATTATATATATATATATATATAATTATATATATATATATATATATATATATATGCAGATATTGTATTACTGTCATTTCCTTGTACAAACAAATACTGATTTTCCATGTGATTTCTCTATATGGTATTTCTATTGTATTCCATTTACTTGTGCTTTAATTCATAGGTCCTATGTCAGAGAATGTTCTGTTTTGTGGAAAAATGAAAATATCTGAATTAAAAGTTAAAAAAAATAAAAATAAAAAAATAAGTGTAATTTACCATATTCTTCTTGTTACCAAATGTTTTGTGTATTTGTAGATCCACTGTTATCTGTAAGTTTAATGTACATGTATAAATGATAAACTGAGGCAGAATAGTGTTATAATTCACTTAATTTTCTTAATACATTTCAGGTTGCTCTTGTCATTCATATTTTTTAAAGGATAGTTTGTCGATGTAAACATTTTCGTAATGTAATTTACTTTTTTACCCTAAATGACAGACACAACTTTGGAGTGGACATTATTTCTAGACCAGTGGTTCTTAACCTTGTTGGCGGCACTGAACCCCACCAGTTTCATATGCGCATTCACCGAACCCTTCTTTATTAAAAAATAAAATATGATTTTTTTCAAATTCAAGACACAGGTATATGTTTTACTGGTGCACAAAATGAACCGTGCATTAACATCACTGTGTTCAAAGAACAAAACCAATACAGTGCATGAACTCACAACAAATTACATACCTTTTCACAAAGACATGACCTTTTTAATACTGCAACACTGAAATGGTTTTAATTTTTAACCTTCTGTATTCCAATAATGAACTTATTGTATTTATGCTATTTATCATTTTTAACATTTTAACACACACCCATCACCTAATTTCCATCAGGCTACAATAATAATGAATATTTACTGCAAATCAGTGTGACTTCTGCTGTTGTCGAGTGTGTGTCTTGACCTCCGCCGAACCCCTGAGACTGACTCACCAAACCCCTCGGGTTCGATCGAACCCAGGTTAAGAACCACTGTTCTAGACTATTATGCTATTACTTTACTGGTCCGGCCCACTTGGGATCATATTTGGCTGTATGTGAGCCCTGAACTAAAATGAGTTTGACGCCCCTGGTCTAGAACTTCGAAGTCAGTACAGTGTGTTGCTATCAATTACTGAGAAAGATCCCTTCAATCTCGTTAAAATAGAGTGTGTTGCCAACATTACAAAGTAAATTTTTTATTTTACTGTCTCTGCTGCATGCAGAGTGGAGCATCAGTGAAAGCCAAGATTCTTCATTTATGGTTAAAGACTTTCCTGGAAATATTTCAGAGACCGCAGCGTGTAACTTTGATTTAAGTCATGTCTGTCTGAGTGGTACACTGTTCTATTCTGACTTGTATTGTTCTTCATCTAATCACCGATTAGAAATAGAGAGATGGAGTACTGACGTTTTGATTTGTAGTGAGATGTAAGTTTCACATCCAAATGCATTCTTCTGTTATAACTGTCGGCTGTTTGTTTTATTAACCTCTCGAGACGTTTCATCTTCTGTATCTATCAGCTGAAGTTAACTGCAAAATAAACACTTTTCTTTTTAATACAGTCTGTAGATGTACAGTGGTGTGCAAAAATATTAGAACACTTGTCAATTTGTTCCCAGAGCCTGAATTTCACTTTTTTGCCATTGCAAAAGGTAAAGGCAAAGGTACTGAGAATATTTTACCTACTGATTTATCAGTCCAGTCCTTTTTCACATTTTACTCTAATATTTAGTGTCCCCCCCGCCCGGGCAACAATCACAGCGGTGCATCTTTCTGGCATTGTGTCGATGTATTTTCCTGAGAGTTTCAACCCCTGTGTCATTCCATGCTCTCAGAAGCTCATTCCAGAGAGTTTCCTTAGAGTTTCCTTAGAGTTTCCTTAGATTGTTGCCAAGGGTCTACACCAGGGGTCCAAACTCATTTTCTTTCAGGGGCCACATTCAGCCCGATTTGATCTCAAGTGGGCCGGACCAGTAAAATAATAACATAATAACCTATAAATATGACAACTCCAGATTTTTGTCTTTGTCTTAGTACAAAAAAAACCCATTAAATTATGAAAATACTTACTTTTAGAAACTATCCAAGCAAAAAAGATGTGAATAACCTGAAAAAAATGAAATTTCTTACGAAAAATAAGTGCAGTTTTAATAATATTATGCCTCAATTTATCATTTATATATGTGCATTATGGATCGGATCTACAAAGACACTAAACACTTAGTAACAGGCAGAAAATTGTCAAAATTGTGCTTAATTTTCTTTAGACATTTCAGGTTGTTCATATTTGTTCAGGTTATTCCCATTTTATTGTTACAGGATAGTTTGTAAGTGTAAATATCTTCATGATTTAATGTTATTTTTTTGCACTAAAACAAAGAAAAATTTGAAGTTGTCATTATTTATAGGCATAATGTAATATTATTTTTTCACCTCAAACTGAGAAGAAAATATGATGTCATTATTTTTTGTAGGTTATTATGCTATTATTTTACTATAGATCACATTGGTCTGTATGTAGAACCTGAACTAAAATGAGTTCCACAGCCTTGACTGTGGAATTTTTGCACTTTGCTAATTCATCCCTTTTGCGGGCCGCATTTGGCCCCTGGGCCGCATGTTTGAGACCCCTGATTTACACCCATTTCCTCAAAATTGCGAGTTATAGTTTGCATCTTGAACATGTGGTTTCCACTCAGTCTTGCTCACTGACTGCTGCCTGTTTACTTGTGATGGCTGCTCCCCATAGGTTCTGCCAGTGTGGTGCATTTATGGTGTTTTTTAACTGAATTTTTCCCTCTCTTGCTCATAAGTAATACACAAAACACAATTAATGTGCTAAGCATGACCAGTACAGGTAGACTTTAAATGGCACTACTTCATCAGGAATGTTTAATGGAATCACTGCTGTCACAAGTGAAAATATCTGAAAACGGTCTATACCAGGGGTCTCAAACATGCGGCCCGGTGGCCAAATGCATCCCGCCAAAGGTTCCAATCCAACCCCTGGGATGAATTTACAAAGTGCAAAAATTCCACAGTCAAGGCATTTTAGTTCAGGTTCCACATACAGACCAATATGATCTACAGTAAAATAAAAGCGTAATAACCTACAAAAAATAATGACTCCATTTTTCTTCTTGGTTTGATGTGAAAAAAATATTACGTCTATAAATAATGACAACTTCAAATTTTTGTCATTGTTTTAGAGCAAAAAATAACATTAAATCATGAAATATTTACAATTACAAACTATCCTGTAACGATAAAATGTGAATAACCTGAAAAAAATATGAAAAACCTGAAATGTCCTAAAGAAATTAAGCACAATTTTGACAATTTTCTGCCTGTTACTCAGTGTTAGTGTCTTTGTTAGATCTGGTCCATAATGCCCATGTAGAAATGATAAGTGAGGCATAATATTGTTAAAATTGCACTGCATTTTTTCTAAAGAAATTTCAGTTTTTTCAGGTTATACACATCTTTTTGTTTGGCCTGTTTATAAAAGTAAGTATTTTCATAATTGGGGGGGGGGGGGGGGGGGGGGGGGTTGCACTAAAACAAAGACATAATTTGGAGTTGTCATTATTTATAGTTATGTTATTATTTTACTGGTCCGGCCCACTGGAGATCAAATCAGGCTGAATGTGGCCCCTGAAAGAAAATGAGTTTGAGACCCTGGTGTAGACCCTTTGTAAAATTACACTTACGCTTCTTCAGACATTTCAGGTTGTTCATATTTTTTTCATGATATTTACAATTTTTTTCTGAAAACATAGTTTGTAAATGTAAACATATTCATGTAATTTAACTTTTTTTTTTTTTACACTAAAACAAGAGAAAGAATTTGTAGTTATTTTTTATAGGTTATTATGATAGTATTTTACTGATCTGACCCACTTTAGATCACATTGGTCTGAATGTGAGCTCTGAAATAAAAATGATTTTAACATCCTTAATTGTTAAAAACTTCAGTGTAATTTTGCATTTCAGAAATTTATCCCACGAACTGGATTGGACCCTTTGGTGGGCCAGTTCTGGCCCACAGGCCGTATGTTTGACCCCCTGTTCTAGTCCCTGAAGGTCAGTCATGAGCTGATCATTAGTCAAATGAGTCTTTCTAAAATTGAATTACAGTAAAATAAAAGGCAATTTATATTTTATATTTAACAATAAAATGTGAAAAACCCCAACAAATATGAAAAACCTGAAATGTCTAAAGAAAATTAAGCACAATTTTGACAATTTTCTGCCTGTTACTAAGTGTTTAGTGTCTTTGTAGATCCGATCCGTAATGCACATGTAGAAATGATAAATTGAGGCATAATATTGTTAAAATTGCATCTATTTTTCTTAAGAAATGTCAGTTTTTTCAGGTTATTCACATCTTTTTTACTTGGACAGTTTCTAAAAGTAAGTATTTTCATAATTAAAGGTTGTTTTTTTTTTTGCACTAAAACAAAGACAAAAATTTGGAGTTGTCATTATTTATAGGTTATTATGTAATTTATTTGACTGGTCCGGCCCACTGGAGATCAATCAGGCTGAATGTGGCCCCTGAAAGAAATGAGTTTGAGACCCCTGATTTATGGTATTTTTTTTAACTGAATTTGTCCCTCTCATGTCATAAGTAACGCACAAAACCCAATTAATGTCGTAATCCTGCCCAGTACAGGTCGACTTTAAAAGGTACAACTCCAGCAGGAATGTTTAGTGGAATCACTGCCGTCACAAGTGAAATATCTGAAAACGGTCTATACACAGATCGTCATCCTGCTGCTACTATAGTGACACCGGTTAGGTGCCATCTATCCATGCTTTCTTTTCTTTCCCCCTCTTTTTATTCATGCCTCCCACTCCCTCTTGGCCCCAGAGTAAAGGCCAAATTGCAGAATGTCCCGTCCCAAGCCGAACTCATATACGAGGCTAGAGATAGAAAGAGAACAGAGGAGTCTGTGTGACACTGTTGGTCAGAGACAAAACAGATAGACACGATGGAGGACTAGGGGGAGAAGGAGGAGGAGGGGGGCTGTACTCTTTCTCTGCCATGATTAAAAGAATAAAGAGAGCAAATAAGAAGTGAGAGCGGGAGAAGAAAAGATAAGAGACGGCTCCACTAATGAAGCAGCCACTTGAGAGGAGCACAGAAAGACGTCTGGTGAGACTGTTTTCAAACGTAAAATATCAAATGCAATACATGGGTGAACACAGACAAATGCATTCACGACTGGTCACAAGCACTTACAGCCGCTGGAAAACAATCAACACTTAATCACAGAAAAATAGGAACTGGGACAAACTGTTCATAAAAGACACCATATCTTAACTTGTACCTTAATTTAAACTGAAAAAAGAACTACATATTCATGTTAGTACAAAGTTCTAGATACTGTTTAAGTGAAATTTGTGAATTAACTTTCAATATGAATGAGTTAACTGAACCAAAGACAGTGTATTCGTCTGTCTGTTCTAAACAACTGCAACCCATATTAACTGAAACTGTTAAAATAACTGGGATTAACTCAAA
Source organism: Sphaeramia orbicularis (assembly GCF_902148855.1). NCBI lineage: Eukaryota > Metazoa > Chordata > Actinopteri > Kurtiformes > Apogonidae > Sphaeramia > Sphaeramia orbicularis. The sequence goes on along the minus strand of NC_043968.1, from coordinate 13,807,227 downwards.
TCTGGGAGCTACACTTAAAAAAAATCGAAATCTTACCCAAGTGTATTTTTGTCATTTCTAGTTAAATATCTCATCACACTTAAAATATGACATAATCACTAAGAGTAACTTTTCAGTGACATATAAGAAATGATTTTTAGACGATAGAATCTGAAAATCTTATTTCAAGAAATCTTATCAAGATAATTTTCACTTGTTTCATTGGCAGATTTTTTTTGCTTAATTCAGGAAAAAAATCTGCCAATGAAACAAGTGAACTTAGTAACACCCGAGCCTTGTTCTCACACTGCTAAGCTAAAATAAAAAAAGTCAAACACACTACGTTAATCATGTTTTGAACAAATAATTAAGAACATCGTCATTTTCACTCAAAAATATGCTCAACCAATAGGGAGCTAAGCGTTACACAAATATACTAATGTTAAAACAACCACTTTGATCTGAAATTACAATAAAACATGTAAATAATGACAGGACTACAATACGTGCACCTACCAGGTAGACAGCACAGCAAAACTGTTGCTATCTCCCTGGGGTGCACAACCCTAGTCTGCAGGGGTGTGGTGTTCGATGCCCATAAAATAAACTTTTAATAAAAGGTGGGCTGCGAGATCTTAGAAAAACAGTTCGAGCAAGCTATATTTTGAAAATACTCAATTCAAAAGTCCAAGCCCCTTACTTCAAACATCCCTCCGAAGCCACGCCTCCAGAATACTGATACACGCAATGCTTGTTCCCAAGGGTTCACAAGCGCTGCATAACAACAATTTGCCGGCTGAGGCTCCGGCTCCGGCCCCATACGGCCCCGGCTTGGGCTCCGACCTCAGCTATGGCCCGGCCCTGACCCCGACCCTGACCCCAGCTACAGCTCCGACCCTGCCTGAGGCTCCGTCCCCGGCTCTGGCACCGTACGGCCCCGTCTCAGGCTCCAACGCCGGAGAGGCCCCACCCCACCCTGAGGCTCCGGCTCGCGGATCCATGCATACCTCATCCAGTCTCCTCCAACCCCCCCGCTCTTCCAGAACAGCCCCAGTTCATACCTATCTGACTAATGTTACATTTCCTACTGATTTATGTTAGTGACAAAACAGGTTCCTGGTGAACCTTCCATCCTCATATAACTAATATAGCCAAGCTCTGGCTTCGCTTCCTGTTCAAGCGCTTCAAGCCTCTGAGAACACATGATTCATGCTCGAAGAGGGGTACGCACAGAGAGGGGAGGAGGGAGGGACAAATGGCAGTTGAGTTTGATAGACATATCACCGTTCAATCATTTCGAGTGGGCGCTCAAAATGATCGGATGGTGTTTTTTCCGTCCTGTCGTTCCACAGGTGACTAAATTTTTTTTATTTTTGTGTCAGAGCATTTAATTAATTGGTTGTACTCGGGTGTGAAGGGGATTTTAAGCAAATAGTAAAAAATGCTCCAGGAAAACATCTCAGACCCCACCTTTAATACAACAGCAGTGCGACAGATGGCAAGTGGAATCACACACTACATACATTAACTCCGTTACAGGTGCATAATTTCACTTCAGAAATTTTTCTCCTGCAACAGTTATATAACACTGAACAACACAATAAACACCCTACCATGTAAAAGGAAATGCGTCTGTAGGTGTGTGTTTGTGCATAACAGCATATAACTGCTGATGCTGTTGTACTTATTGACAAATCACTTTAGGTATTACTTGCTTCACTGTCTGACAATGACATTTGCACAGAAAGTGCCAAAGTACACACACACACACACACACACACACACACACACACACACAGTGAGGCCATATGCTATTCACACATCAAAGAGACAATGTTAGGATTACGCCGTGAATAGCCCACATTCTGTTGTTGACATTTAGGCAAATGCTTACACAGAAAAATCTGTTCCAATCAACCCACTGCAGATCAAACAAAATAATCACACTGCTCGCAAACCCACCGGAACAAGCAAAACAACAAACCAGAAAGAGCTATAGGTTGAATGGTGTGTGTGTAGCTCCACACTGCTCTGCATACTCATAGGGACAGAGTAAGAGTCCATTGATCCCACTGTGGGCACGGCCCCATGCGCACAAACACACATCCCATAGTGGGAGCTCCACGCAGGTTTTCACCGCCCATGTCTTCTTAGTAAATCCTGTTCGCATTAAATCTGTTCCCTTTAAATCCCAGATCGACCAAAATGTGAAGAGTGGAAGACTGGAGGCAGGGAGGAGTGTTTCGCTGTCACATAACTTTCCATTTTGCCAAATCACCTGTGTGGTCTGGTGCATGAGCTGTCGGAGAAGGTGTTTAGAGAAGCAACACAGCACAAGATTAATATTTTCAACAAATGCTAAATTTATAACGCGTATTAAACTCTGAAAACTCCTGCTTGGTGGCTACTGACTACTAAGTAAATTATATGTTTGTGTAAGGTGCTGAAATATTGAACCCGTAATAAATCTGAATTCTTTCTTGTAAGGGATTTTGGAGCAGACTTTGCTCAAACTGGACAGGCTGTAAAGATCCAAAAAAGAAATTAGAGGACGGAGAGAGCCAGGAAGCCCGTTTTATAGGTAACAAAACATGTCATTACAGAAGTGAGACTGTAGTGCTTCAATTATCCTCCTCTTGGTTCATTCCTCAGCTTTTTATTGCTGCTCTTTAAAACTCCCCCTCTCTATGTACATGTAAGTAAGAATCACATTCTGTGCTTTTTTCCTTTCCATTGCATACTCTTTCCTTAGCTCTCTTTCCTTTTGATTCAGTCAAACAAACCACAGCAAGGTATAAGTACACAGTGGACAAAGTGAATCTAATATGAAGGTATGGATTGCAGTGGGTTGGCTAAACCAGTTTTCCAGTTTTTTGGAAAAATATATTAAATAAGTCATCATGTACCAAATACAAAATAAATGAGCATTGATGCTGAAATACTGTGGACACTGCCAAAATGAAAATCTTACAAAGTGTATTTTTCTCATTTCTAGTCAAAATATCTCATCACACTTAAAATAAGACAGAATCACCTAAAGAGTAACTTTTCAGTGAGATATAAGAACTAATTTTTAGACTTTTTTTTTTTGCTTAATTCAAGATTTTTTTTTGCTTAATTTAACCCTTTGATGCATAGTGGTCACTCCAGTGGACAGTTACTCTACAGCTGTTCTCTTGTATATTCATGGGTTTTGTTCTTTTAGTTTCATATCAGCCAACACAGTGGACACTTATGCATCATCTCATAAACTGCAATTCATACCATTATTGTAACTTTGCTGTTCTTGATTGGTTCTTGAGCGGAAATCAATTGTTAATATTTATTTTTTGCATATTATCTCCATGAAGTGAGTAATAACTAGTATTAGAATATGTTAAAATGTGAGAAAACATCAGATTAGTTGCATTAAACATGGTTTCATTTCACTGTTTTCATATCACTTTATGATATTGGGTTTTAAATACATGTTTCTTTGCTTCAAGAATAAAATTCATGGTGTAGCTGAGTGGACATTTTTGTAACTCCATGAAAAACAGGTTGATTTAAAAAAAAAAAAAATCAATCACATTGTTTTTTTTCTTTCATGCCTAAAGAGGAATAAAAACACTCAGGAAAAAAAAAAAATCTTGATTAAGGTTCTCATAATTCATGCATGAAAGGGTTAAGCAAAAAAATCTGCCAATGGAACAAATGAAAATTATCTTAAGATTTCCTGAAATAAGATTTTCAAGATCTATTGTCTAAACATAAGTTCTTCTATCTCGCTGAAAAGTTACTCTTTAGGTGATTATGTCTTATTTTAAGTGTGATGAGGTATTTTGACTAGAAATGAGAAAAATACACTTGGTAAGATTTCGATTTTTGTACTGTAAAGAAAGTAGTTACAGGGTGAACCAGGTTTCTGGCTCATCATTAATTTTTTCAGGGAATACGTAATTAGTAGGTGTTGATCACTACTCCATGTCCCAACACGTCGTTTTGAAAAAGCACAAATCAGCGCCAGGTTCATTTACATTTACATTTGGTCCTTTGACTTGGACAGAGAGGAGAGAGCTGCAGAAGAAAGGTACGCATTTTCAAAAGCCGGGACTTGTTTTTTCTCCATGTTGTCAGCTCCTGTTGCTTTAACCCAGTGTTTCTCAAAAAGTGGGGCAGGCCCCCCCAGGGGGTCGCGAAGGCTTGCCAGGGGGGGCATGGGATCATTCCAAGGTGTTTATTTTTTCTTCAGGTTCGAACATGTAGCGGGTGGAACTAATGTTTTAGCGTTGGAGCATTCTGGACTCATTTTAGGGACGTACAACAAACAAATCTACTGCCATGGTGATCTGTCACTAGACTAGACAAAGAGTTTAGGTTTGGAGAGTGGACAAGGACTGGACTGGAAAAGAAAAATGTGCAATGTTTCTGTTTTTGCACAGTTTGTACAGTTTGCACTTTGATGTTCTCAGATGTGCAACGTAAATAGGCTCACTGCAGCCACTGATATTGTTAAAATGTTCATCTTTGTTACCAAAACGTGTTTGTTGTTCTAAAAAAAAATTTACCTTATTGTCATAGTTGTAAGATAATTAAACTCCAAAAAAAAGCTATTAGAGTCATAAACAAGCTGGTTATCTCCAATCAAGTAATCCACTTTTTGTAAAATCTGGTTTACTAAAATTTTTTGATATTGTATATTTAAAAACAATGGAATTTATGTTTCGCGTTAAAAGTAAAAACCTTCCTTTTTGTATTAAGAAATTTTTTAAGTTAAGAGAAGGACATTATAATTTAAGAGGGATGTTTGTGTTTGAAAAATGTAAAGTAAGAACAAACGTTAAATATCACAGTGTTTCAGTTATTAGTGTCAAGCTATGGAACGAATTGAAGGATGAAGTGAAATTGTGTAGCTCACTGTTGAGTTTCAAAAATAATAATAATAATAATAATACATTTTATTTATAAGCGCCTTTCAAGACACCCAAGGACACTGTACAGCAAGATAAAACAAACAATCCATAAAATACAAAGAAATAAACAGATTAAAACAAATAATTACTATATATAAAGAATAATATAAATATAAAATATATAATATAAAAATAATTTAATTTGTCAAATTATGAAGGGCTATGAAAGTAATATGATTACAAAATGACTTATTACACTGAATGTAGTATAATTTGTGTTTAAGTATTTATCTGCTGCAACTTCAGGTGTGGACTTGGACTAAGGATGTGAATAAGAGAAGCAGAAATAAGCCTCCGGCTTCAGCTTATTCCTTTTTCAGTTACAAAATGCGTTAATTTTATGTTTGTTTGTTTTTTTTAATATGTATGTGTTTTGTTTTGTTTTGTTTTAATATGTATGTGTTTTGTATTTTGTATTTAACTGAAATAAACATTCATTCATTCATTCATTCATAATCACACATTTCCTATTTTTATTTTGAAAAATAAAGTCTCAGGGAGCAGCCTTGTTGAGTTCATTTATATTGTTCAATCAAAAATCTACGTTATTTTTTATTTGCACAACAAATTATTCAAGGAAAAGCAAAAAGTATTCTTACGATATTGATGTTTCTTTCAATAAAAGTAATAATTGCACCACAGGTACAATGTTGTTGGGGTTGCGGGAGGCTTGGAGATTTTTCGTGCTCCAAAGGGGGGCCCGACAGAAAAAAAATTGAGAACCACTGCTCTAACCCATAAGGACCCAGTGTGACTTTTGTGGCAGTTCCCAAATCAAGTAAAAATGATCTTGGTAAGATTTCTTGAAATAAGATTTTCAAGATCTATTGTCTAAAAATAAGTTCTTACATATCACTGAAAAGTTACTCTTTAGGTGATTATGTCTTATTTTAAGTGTGATGAGATATTTGCACTAGAAATGAGAAAAATATACTTGGTAAGATTTAGATTTTTTTCCAGTGATAAAACACAATAAATACATTCATATAACGAGGCTTACACTGTCGAGGGCTGACAGCAAGAGTATATCCCGAAATCCCCCCGATCCTCTGCTATACATAAATCTATCCACGATAATTGTTAGACAATCGATATGAACTCAATTTGAGCTACATCAGTGTTTTTCAACCTTGGGGTCAGGACCCCACGTGGGGTTGCCTGGAATTTATACGGGGTCGTCTGAAATTTCTAGTAATTCATATTAAAAAAAAAAAAAAAATTACAAATAAAAAGTATTTATTTAATGATTCCATATATATTACATTATAATTAAAACATCACACATTTTTCCTAATAAAACTCTGTTCAAATAAAATGCAGGATATAATCTCTGAGAGGGCATATCTTGATTGACCTGATCATGTGACTGCACGCCTTACTACGCTTCAACCTGTTGCACACTCGCAAACTGGACAAAACCGAGAATGGAAAGATTTCCTCACTCGCCTGGCCCAGCTCAGACATCTACAAGAGAAAAATGTCTCTGTTTTGAATGTCTGAGGTCACCAGAAATTTGTGATGTTAAAATGGGGTCACGAGCCAAAAAAGGTCGGGAACCACTGAGCTACATCGACCTGACAGTGGCAGAATAATGGTCAGAGAACCAGTTTTTCCCCACAAAACTCCACCTAATGAATGAAAATGACACCATATGAACTCTGGATGGAAGCAAGAAAATGGACATTTGCAAGACGATCAATATGAACCAAATTTTATCTCAATCTGCCTATTATTGTTTAATTTATGTCCAAAAAACTGATTTTCAACTCCCATTTGGATGAGTGTTAATACTGATAGAGAAGCTGAAATCAGTAGGGTTCTTCCACTAGGGGTCCACTATGTTGTTATCAAGGGAGAAGAAATCCAACCAAATCTGTCCTAGTTATCGCATTCACACGAAAGATACCCAGCAGCAGTCGGTGTAAAACCATTATATCCCCGAAACTCGATTTTGGGAATATAATAAAATTGCCAGTCCTGACATTCAATTTCAATCATTTTAATAACTCGGAGACCCCCGTTTAAGCTTTGGTAACATTTTAAGAACATTTCTATTTTATATTATTCAAGATGAGTTTGAGTAACTAAGTAATTACACTGAACAAAAATATAAACGCACCACTTTTGTTTTTGCTCCCATTTTTCATGAGCTGAACTCAAAGATCTAAAACTTTTTCTACGAACACAAAAGGCCTATTTCTCTCAAATATTGTTCATAAATTTGTCTAAATCTGTGTTAGTGAGCACTTCTCCTTTGTCCTTTGCTGAGATAATCCATCCACTTCACAGGTGTGGCATATCAAGATGCTGATTAGACAGCAGGATTATTGCACAGGTGTGACTTAGGCTGGCCACAATAAAAGGCCACTCTAAAATGTGCACTTTTACTGTATTGGGTGGTCCGGGGGGTCAGAAAACCAGTCAGTATTTGGTGTGACCACCATTTTCCTCGCACAGTCTTCTTCATGAATTCTCTGAAACAGCTTTGGAGATGGCTTATGGTAGAGAAATGAACATTCAATTCACAGGCAAAAGCTCTGGTGGACATTCCTGAAGTCAGCATGCCAATTGCATATTCCCTCAAAACTTGTGACATCTGTGGTATTGTGCTGTGTGATAAAACTGCACATTTTGGAGTGGCCTTTTATTGTGGCCAGCCTAAGGCACACCTGTGCAAAAATTCTGCTGTCTAATCAGCATCTTGATATGCCACACCTGTGAGGTGGATGGATTATCTCAGCAAAGAAGTGTTCACTAACACAATTTAGACAGATTTGTGAACAATATTTGAGAGAAATAAACCTTGTGTACACAGAAAAAGTTTTAGATCTTTGAGTTCAGCTCATGAAAAATGGGAGCAAAAACAAAAGTGGTGCGTTTATATTTTTGTTCAGTGTATTTTTTGTTGATGAAAGGTTCATTTATTCATTAAAGACCAACTCATTTATTTTTCTTATCAATGAAAGAGGGCACTTTTTAGTTTCTATTTGCATGCAAAATTTATGTAAAAAGATTTGTTATTTTTAATATATTAAAGTTAAATATATATTGTTTGTTTACAAAATTAAAAACAAACAAACAAAAAAAAAAAACAGACACCTTTGGCATGGGAGCAAATTTTGCTTCATTTTTTCAATCAAAAAAGCTGAAGTGACAGTTGGGGAGTACTTAGCTACAATATATATCTCAAGGGGTGCTTACTGTAAAACGTTTGAGAACCACTGGGCTAAACGGCTGCAAATGTAATTTTAAAATAGTGTCTGATCTCATTGCTCATGGGTATAATTCACTTATACTTCATGTTCTTTATTTTGGAATTCATGGAATTTAGTCATGGCCCACGACAGGGTCAGTACTTCCCACTTCTTCACTGAGACTCCATTGTTATATGAACAATAGGCATAATTTGTTAAATGGCCATGTGAATTTAAAGTGATCCACAGAGTGAAGCTAAAGGAGGCCGATATGAGATTTGGCAGTGATACAGGCAATAGTTAATGGCACTGTACATCTTCTCCATCTACCAACCTCAGACCTTTTTAACGTGCTGCATATTAATTGAACCCTCAGCTGCATGGTATATGAGTACCTGCCTCCATCCATCTACATGTACTTAGTGCATCTACATGTGCAAAAGTCACTCTGCAGTTACACACATGCACACACACTCAGGTGAAATCATAAAAAATAAATGCCAAATTTGGGATGTAACAATTACCGGTATAACGATGAACCGCGGTAAAATTGCCAACGGTTAGTATTAGCATTTAAATTCTAATTATCATGAGAACTGTGTTTGATTACAGCAGAAAACTCCTACGTAAAGATCTGCTTTTATGTCAAACATTTGAGTACAGTTTTAATTTATTACAATTTTAATTTTATTTACCTAATATTTGGAACCAATATTCACTTTTAAAGTCTTTGAAAAGGTTCATTAAGCATCTTTGTGTTATTTATGCAATAAATTATACACATTTTTCAAATCGGATTTTTTTTGTGTGTGTGTTTTCTGGCCTTTTGTGTTGATATAGTGGGTTAAAGTGAAAAAAATAAAAGGCAGATGATACAAATGAAGTTGTGCTGAAAAAAAAGATACCAAACATGGGGAAACATGGGTAGATATTTGTTTATATAGTATATAAAGGCAAAATTAAAAGTACTGGAAAAACAGCCAAAATGGACTCAGACCACTAAGGGTTAATACTTGAATGTTTCTGCCAACAGAAAGTGCATTGTGCCAATTATTTGATTTGTGTGTTTTGTTTTTTTGTGTTTTCTTTCAAAATACAACTTGATTAAAATTATTTCACTGTGTGTATAAGTACTTTTTGAACATTTTGAGCACAATTTCAACAATACCACGATAATAATGATAACCGTGATAATTTTGGTCACAACAACTGTGGTATGAAATTTTCATATCGTTACATCTAGGGATGCACCGATACCACTTTTTTCCAGACCGAGTACGAGTACTTACATTTGAGTATTTGCCGATACAGAGTACCGATACGAGTACTTAATAATCCCATTCCAGTTCTTAGTTCCTTTTGTAAATGTGCTTTATTGTCGTTGTCATTAGTCTGACTGGAAAAAAAAAGTGCTGCTACTGACATTTAATGTGTTGGAATGAACGTTTCTCAATTAATGCACCAGGAGGTGCCGCTCTGAATCACCCATACTGGGCAAATACCATGAAGAAGAGTGAAGTTTTTTTTTTTTGAGAAGAAGAAGAAGAAGGTCAGTAATAACAAACATGGAGACAACAGAGGCAACGCTAATCTGATACTAATATTGCAGCGTTTTCGCTGGTAAGGTTTAACAGCTTAGCTTCAGCAGGTAGAGAAAAGAGAAATGAGCGATAAGTTTCGTTTTCACTTCCGCTGGCGGTGGTCCACACTGCTCCGTACTCCTGGTGGTATTCTCTGTCTCTACCAGCACCTGGAAAACAGATGGAATGTACGCAGAGGATGGACAGAACGCTGCGTCCGTATTTGTCTGTGTCTTTAACGTTACTTGCAGTCAGCGTTACTTTTATCACCGTCGCTTATTTCGAAAAATCTCCTCATTCTTCACACTCTCCACACATTATTCCTCCTCCTCGTACCTGCTGCACTGAACTGTGAATGTCACACGGCCGTAAGTGGTATTGGTGCATTTGTATCAGATTACTTTTACGAGTTCGAGTATGAGTACACACACTGAGTATCGGAGCCGATACTGGTATCGGTATCGGAGCATCCCTAGTTACATCCCTATGCCAAATGAACCTTACTTCCATCCTTCATTCCCATCCTTCACCTCACATGGCTCCCAGCCTCATATATCTTTGTCCTTACAAGTTTTAAGAAATCAATACACGACTCCACTCCTCACTCTATCACTTGTTTAGCTACAGTATGTCCGTCTTTTTTGTTAGTTTACAACAAATCTATACCCCTGCAGTGTTGTCTGAGACTGTGAAGGTATTGTATCCCAGAGCAATACACTTATTTATACTGTTGATCTGTGGTGAATTCAACCTCACAGCGGGTGAACCCTGAAGTGACCTGCCATAATGATAGCATCTCTCTGGACAGACTCAAATATATGTTGACTTGTTTTTCAGACTAACGCGTCTCTAGAGTCTTGCATAGCAATATCAGTGCACTTTGCTTTGGAGGAAACAAAGAAGAAAAGTCTGGCCAAACCCATTGTCATTCTGCTTCTTTGTATTGCTTTAAAGTTACACCATTTGTTTGGGTACCATTAAACTGAAGATGTAGCGACAATGCATTTACACAGAGGGTCTGATGGAAACTTGTTTTGATAGAACACAGGGGGAGGTGAGCCCTGGCCAAACCCTCGCAAAAGAAAACCAGAGAATTAACGACCAAGGAGGTTTAACTCTTTATCGGGCAAGTGACTATTTTTGGTAATTTCCACATATATTACAAGACAGTGACAGCAACAGTTCCAGTGAGGACAGTGAGTCAACAATCTGAGGTCCAATGTGGTCTACAGCGGTGGTGGCTGCTTGTCCTTCAGACAGGGGAAGCTCATTGTCAGCTTACATCAAAAAAATTGTCAAGTTATTTAAACATACACTGAACAAAAATATAAACGCACCACTTTTGTTTTTGCTCCCATTTTTCATGAGCTGAACTCAAAGATCTAAAACTTTTTCTATGTACACAAAAGGCCTATTTCTCTCAAATATTGTTCATAAATTTGTCTAAATCTGTGTTAGTGAGCACTTCTCCTTTGTCCTTTGCTGAGATAATCCATCCACCTCAATGGTGTGGCAGATCAAGATGCTGATTAGACAGCAGGATTATTGCACAGGTGTGACTTAGGCTGGCCACAATAAAAGGCCACTCTAAAATGTGCACTTTTACTGTATTGGGTGGTCCAGGGGGGTCAGAAAACCAGTCAGTATTTGGTGTGACCACCATTTTCCTCGCACAGTCTTCTTCATGAATTCTCTGAAACAGCTTTGGAGATGGCTTATGGTAGAGAAATGAACATTCAATTCACAGGCAAAAGCTCTGGTGGAGATTCCTGAAGTCAGCATGCCAATTGCATATTCCCTCAAAACTTGTGACATCTGTGGTATTGTGCTGTGTGATAAAACTGCACATTTTGGAGTGGCCTTTTATTGTGGCCAGCCTAAGGCACACCTGTGCAAAAATCATGCTGTCTAATCAGCATCTTGATATGCCACACCTGTGAGGTGGATGGATGATCTCAGCAAAGAAGAAGTGTTCACTAACACAAATTTAGACAGATTTGTGACCAATATTTGAGAGAAATAAACCTTGTGTGTACACAGAAAAAGTTTTAGATCTTTGAGTTCAGCTCATGAAAAATGGGAGCAAAAACAAAAGTGGTGCGTTTATATTTTTGTTCAGTGTAAATTTGGCTCTCCGTTCCTTTTTAAGAAAATGCTCAGTAACCTTATCATACCGAGTAGGCGTCTTTTCCAGGGACTGGACCAGTGTCCTCTGAATGTCCAGCAGAGCTAGGCTGCTTAGACGGCCTTGGCCCATTGTGTTGCGAGTGTAAGACTTCAGCCTTTTAAACAAGAGATGCTCCTTTCACTCCGATCTAGTCGAGTTTGATTGATTTAACTATCTACAAAAAGATATTAAACTCGAACAAGAAATGCACTCATAGAAATTTCAGAGTATTTCTTTGAGTGCTTTATAAAGGGTTAAGTTATCACACGATCCACATTTTCAACAAGTGTTCTTGTATAGATAAAGTTTTGGAGGTTTCAGTTCTTTTTGGCTGTAAATGTGGTGTAGTTTTCTGCATTTTATTTTACATTTCTGAAAACTTAACTTTTATACTTTGCATTTGTATTATTTATTCAATTACAGTTACAATTATTCATTGTGTATTGGCATTAGTTGCAAAGAACACGAAGCATGCACCAGTTTTGGCAGAGAAACTAATTTCCATCTGTTGTCCTGGACAAACGACCAACATAATAAAACATCACGCAGATTACGAAGTACTAATACACTGGAAGAAAACTATTAAACATGACAGATATTGGAAAGTTTATCAGGCTGAACGGTTACAACCAAACACATAAAAAGGGGCTCACGATCTAAAAGTACAATAACATTTCCAAGAATAAGAATAAGACATGAAAAAGGAGAGAGAGAAAAAAAAAGGAAGAATAAATAAATAAATAGGCTAATCATACAATAGCAAACCAGACATGGAAGGAAGTGCAAGAGTAAGAACTACTGAGCTAAAAATGTTTAACAATTTATACAATAAATGTGAGCAGAGATAAGTGTGGTACTTCTTTTGTTTGACCAGACAGAAATCTTTGCTTAACTTGGACTTTTTTTTTTTTTTCAAGAGAGGGTTCTTTAACAGATGATCAGATTCCCTCATTCATTGTTTCCTTGGAATTTTAGAAGCAGCCCAGAACTTCCAAAAACTGCCAAGCATATGCACACATATTTTACATTTGACCATAAACAGATTCTCGTCACTGCACAAGTATGTACTGTAAAGTAAAGGCAGGAAGAGGTGACTTACTTATCACCCTTCTTGGCGAGAAAAACTTAATTCCAACCACCATAAGTGTCAGTCTCACTTTATTTTGGGAACTCAGAAAAACAGGATGCTTGCTTTGAATCCAACTAGGAAAAAATACTACGTACATGAGGCGTCTAAGAGCCTTGAGTGAACTATAAAGTAAAAGTGATTATGGAAACTAGTTCTTGGGGAAACATCAAAGCATTAACAAGTGATGTGGCAAAAAGGGTTGGAAATACAGCTTCTGTTTATATGTATTTAGAGGATGACACACTGTGTAATGTAACCAAATATTTATTGATATACCTAAACACTAAGCAAAAATGACATCAAACAACCCCTTAAAAGTAGGGATGCACCGATACCAGTATTGGGTCTGATACTCAGCGTGTGTACTTGTACTTGTACTGGTTAGGGGTGTGCATTGGCAGAATCTGGCAATACTATACAAACCACAATCCTAGGATCACGATACGATATATCACGATATATCACGATATATCATGATACTGTTAAAATAGCAATTTTTTTTTTTTTTTTTAAGATTATTTCCTGGAAGAATTGAATTACACCAGAAATATGTACAAATACTAAACACATTTTTATTTGATCAGAACAGGATCTAATGCTATATCACAAAAAAAAAAAAAAAAACCAAACAATAAAATTCTTCTAGTTTCAAATCACAATACTAAGATCACGATACGATATATCACGATATATTATGATACTGTTAAAATAGCAATTTTTTTGTTTTGTTTTGTTTTTTAAGATTATTTCCTGGAAGAATTTAATTACACCAGAAATATGTACAAATACTAAACACATTTTTATTTGATCAGAACAGGATCTAATGCTATATCACAAAAAAAAAAAAAATCAAATTCTTCTAGTTTCCAAAGGAACTAAAATCTGCCTCTCAGACAGTAAAAGTGCTTTTAGGATGCTTCAAATAAACATCATTTAATACAACCATGTTAATAATAATAAATAAAATATAAACAAAAAAGAAAAAAAAAAAAAAATTAACCTCTGCCAAATCTGCATTTGAACAAATACCTAAAAATATTGATACAGTACTTTTTAATATCGACACAGTATCGTGAAATGAAATATCGTGATATACTGCAGAACCAATATTTTCTTACACCCCTAGTACTCGTAAAAGTACTCCGATACAACTGCACCGATAGCACTTATGCAGCGTGACATTCACAGTTAAATGCAGCAGGTATGCAGCGGAGGAGTAATGTCAGCAGTGAGGAGATTTTTCAAAATAAACGACGTGACAAAAGTAACGCTGACTTCAAGTAACGTTAAAGACACAGATGGATACGGACGCAGTGTTCTGTCCGTCCTCTGCGTACATTCCATCTGTTTTCCAGGTGCTGGCGGGTGAGTACCCAGACAGAGAATACCACTGGGAACTGTAGAGGTAGAGGATCTGTTCAAAGAGTGACTGTGTGAGTTAGAGAAAAACTACTGACAGATTTAGGACAACTCCCCTCATCAATATCAACATCAACATTAGTATCCACATTACTGTTACATCTGTCGTCTCCTTGTTTATTATTCCTCACTTTCTTTTTCTCAAAAAACTTTACTTTTCTTTGTGGTATTTGTCCAGTTTGTTTAATTCAGAGCGGCGCCCTCTGGTGGATTGATTGAGAAACGCTCATTCCAACACATTAAATGTCAGTAGCAGCACTTTGTTCCAGTCAGACTAATGACAACGACAATAAAGCACATTTAAAAAAGGAAGTAAGAACTGTAATGGTATTATTAAGTACTCATATCGGTACTTGGTATCGGCAAGTACTCAAATCTAAGTACTTGTACTCAGTCTGGAAAAAAGTGGTATCGGTGCATCCCTACTTAAAATGTGACTAAATGCAAAACAGCGTGTGTGTACAGGGTGGGGAAGCAAAATTTACAATATTTTGAGGCAGGTATTGAAAGACTGTATGACCAATTAGTTTATTGAAAGTCATGAGAATTTATTTGCCACAAGAAAATTGACATAATAGAAAATGTTTTTATTCTATGTGTCCTCCTTCTTTCTCAGTAACTGCCTTCACACGCTTCCTGACACTTGCGCAAGTGTTCCTCAAATATTCGGGTGACAACTTCTCCCATTCTTCTTTAATAGTATCTTTAAGAAAGTCGACATTGCTGTGTGATGTTCTATTGGTAGCATGTTCTAAAACGCCCCAAATAGCAGAATCCAGAGGGTTTAGATCTGGGCTAGAAGGCGGCCATAAACATGATTCCCAAAAATTGCTAAAGTTGGATTTGTTGCTGTTGTCAACAAGTGTTTTGGTGTTCTTGTGTAAGATTTTAACTTCAAATCATATTTTACTGCATTTCTAACGGTCTTGTTGTCTACCTCAACTTCAATTGCCATTTTTCTCATGGATTTGGTTGGATCCTTTAGGATTTTGGATTTGAGAGCTTTAATAAAAGCTTTGGTATGTTTTTTGTTGCTTCCTCCACTTCCAGACTTTCTCGTAATAGTTTTGCTCATAGTCATTCTCTTCTTTCCATTATAAACAGTCTTTATGGACACTCCAACTATTTTTGAAATCTCCTTTGGTGTGACGAGTGCATTCAGCAAATCACACACTCTTTGACGTTTGCTTTCCCGATTACTCATATGGGCAAAAGTTTCTGAAAAGGTATGGATAATAGTGTTAGGTACGATTATGACATCAATATATGTTTGGTTTCAAAACAATTGACGTAGTGCCTGCTGAGAAAAAACAACTAAATGTTCATTGTAAATTTTGCTTCCCCACCCTGTATGTGTAGGTATTCCTCTAATCAGAATTACTTTATCCAGCGTGGGAATCCACATCCAAAGAGAGAGAGAGAAAAAAAAAAAAAAAAACAGCAGTCACACATGCACAGACACATTGTGGGTGTGTTTGTGTGTGTCCTTCCGCAGATGAGACCAAAGGGAGGAAACAGACTCATATGAAGTATGAAGTTTTAGGCTTTAACACGTTCGACTACTTCAGTCGAGGATTGCACTGTTTTGTTAAAATGGTGCAGCTCCAATGACAAAAGGTGCAACTTTTGTCTGTGTCTATGTGCGTGTGTGTGTGAGTGTGTGCATATGTGTGTGTGTCTATGTATATAAATATATGTTGTGTGTCTAGCTATTCAGAGAGATCGAGGGCAGGACACAGGAGTACATCTATCTGGGACAGTGCAGTCTACACCAGTTGGTTCTACAAAGACACTGACAAACAGTGTGAAAATCAGGTTATTATACAACCACATCTAAAATTTACTTGTGCATATCTGCCTCTAAACACTTAAAAAAAAAAAAAAAAAAAAAAGCAGATTGCTATGTGATTAAAATGCAGCACCGAAGGCAGTTTTTTTTTAAGCAACTGTGCAGAATGTGTGAGTATGTGTGTAAAGGGTCAAAGGGAGAGGTGTGGAGGTATGTGACAGGAAGTGAGGTACGTTAGAGGGAAAGGGGGAAACCTCTGGGAGCGGAGTTCGTTTTTCCCCCTTTTCCTGTTTGCTATTTGGTCACAGCGTGTTAGGCCACCTACTTACACCAACATGATCCCTGCTCTCCCACAGAGTTACTGAGTGTGTGTTTGTGTGATACAGCGAGAGCGCTATAATAAACTGAGAAAGACAAGCAAAACACTCTAAGACCGAAAAAAAAAAAAAAAATATATATATATATCATTGTAAAACGGTCAGGCTATTATTTAAGGCGGGTCCGTAAAGTGTCACGACTACATCCTAAGCGATATCGCCGCAATCAGGCGTTCTCTGAGGAAATAAACACATTTACCTCTATTTTCTAAATATAACCTGGAAAGAGTTGAAGTGCCTGCGATGTGTGTGTGTGTTCGGGTTGGCATATTAATCAGCCTCTCGCAGGAAAGTAACATGTGTCTTCTTGTTGATTTGAATAACAAGTCGGTGGTACATCTACTGATCCCTCTACCGGTTACCATAGAAACAATGAAAACCCAATGGCATGCTGCGTGAGAGAAAATATGCGTGTGTTTTTAGAGATGATAAAATAGGGCTTAAATGTAACTGGGCAGAACTGTTTTCGACTTTATGCGAGTGTTTATACGACGAAACTGGTCGGGTTTGGCATCTTCGCAACTTCCTCCATCTGTTTTTTTTTATCTTTACATGTCAAGTCTGTACCTACAATATGCATATGAGTTGAAGATTTTTTTTACTAGGGGTGTATATTGGCAAGAATCTGGCGATACGATACAAATCACAATAGTAGGATGACGATACGATATATCACGATATATCATGATATATCATGCTACTGTTAAAAAGGCGATTTTTTGTTTGTTTCTTTTTTTTTTTTTAAATGATTATTTCCTGGAAGAATTGAATTACACCAGAAATATGCACAAATACTAAACACATGTTTATTTCATCACAACACGATCTAATGCTATATCACAAAATGTTCCTGTGTTCAAACTTAAATTATGTTTTACAGACATTACAGTTTAAGATCCTGTTCCAATGTTCATATTCTATTGGTTCAGAACTAACATCATAACTTTATTTTTGTACAATCCCAACAAAGGAACTAACATCTGCCTCTCCGACAGTAGAAAGTGCTTTTAGGATGCTTCAAATAACCATTATTTAATAAAAAACTGTGTTAAATAATAATAGAAAAGATATAAACAATAAAGAAAAACAAAAAAACAAAAATGAACCTCCACAATATCTGCATTTGAATAAATACCTAAAAATATCGATACAGTACTTTTTAACCCTTTCATGCATAATGGTCACTACAGTGGACAGTTATTCTACAGCTCTGTTCTCTTGTATATTTGTGGGTTTTGTTATTTTAGTTCCATATAAGCCAGCACAGTGGACACTTATGCATCATCCCAGACACTGTGATTCATACCATTACTGTAACTTTACTGTTCTTGATAAACCTGATCTGCAGTAACATGTTTCAGTGTAAATCAACTGTTATTTGTTAGGGAAAAAAAGCTGTTTTTTTTTTTTTTTTTGGCATATTATCTCCATGAAAAGAGTAATAATTAGCATTAGAATATGTTAAAATGTGAGATTAAAATGTGAGATGTCAGATTTTATTTCATTGTTTTAATATCAATTTCTGATATTGGGTTTTAAACACATTTCTTTACTTCAAAAATTAAATGCATGGACATTTTTGTAACTCCATGAAAAAAAAAACAACTTGATCACACTGTTTTTTTCATGCCTATGGAGGAATAAAAACACTCAAAGACAAAAATCTTAACTAAGGTTCTCATGATTAGTGCATGAAAGGGTTAATATCGATTCAGTATTGTGAAATGAAATATCGCGATATATTGCAGAACCGATATTTTCTAACACCCCTATTTATTACTTTTAATATTTTATAGGTTTAGCTGCTTTCTGTAAATATAAGCCTAAGATCCTCCCAGTGGATTTTACTTAACCCTTTCATGCATAGTGGTCACTACAGTGGACAGCTGTTCAAAGCTGTTCTCTTATATATTTATGGATTTTGTTGCTTTAGTTCCATATCAGCCAACACAGTGGATACGCTTATGCATCATCCCATACACTGTAATTCACACCATTACTGTAAATTTGCTGTTCTAGATAAACCTGATCTGCAGAAACATGTTTGAGTGTAAATTAATCGCTTGTTATTGTTATTAAACTGCAATTAAAAGTTTATTATTATTATTATTATTTTGCATGATATCTACATGAAGTGAGTAATGACTAGTATTTGAGTATATTAAAATGTGAGAAAACAACAGATTAGCAGCATTAAAAATGTTTTTATTTCATAGTTTTCACACAATATATCAGTAAATACATGTTTCTTTGCTTCCAAAATTAAACGCATGGTGTCCAGCTGAGTGGACATTTTTGGAACTGCATGAAAAATAGGTTCATAAAAAATTTTCAATTGCATTTTTTTTTTTTTCATGTCAAAAGAAGAATAAAAACAGTCAGGGAAAAAAATCTTGATTAAGGTTCTCATAATTCATGCATGAAAGGGTTAGGGTTAAACAAAAAGGGGTTTTTTTGCAAATCATCTCCATGCAGGTATGTTAAAATGTGAAAAAACATGAGATTAGCAGCATTAAAAATGTTTTTTATTTCATAGTTTTCATGCAGTATATCAGTAAATACATGTTTCTTTGCTTCTTCAGCTGAGTGGACATTTTTGCAACTCCATGAAAAACAGGCTCATAAAAATTTTCCTTTTTTGTCATGCCTAAAGAGGAATAAAATCACCCAGGAAAAATATCTTGATTAAGGTTCTCATAATTAATGCATGAAAGGGTTAATTCTACCATGTGAATAAATATTTTCTTTTATCACAAATAAATAATTTAGCCCAGCTAGCAACAGTTTAAACACAATTTCAGTATGTTTTTATTGATGTTACCTCAAATATCAGAGAACAATCAAAAGTGCATTCATACGGTAATAACTATAAGACTGTGACTGAAAAAACTTTGATTCCATTATACTGAAAATATATTATCCACGCTGTTTTTTCGGGGCTCAGCACCTTTAGCTGTCTGTCAAAGCCCTACATATTGTCAGTGAGTGAGTACAAACAGTGGCTGCTCTTTTCTGCACTTCACTTTTATTTCCTTGTGACAGCCAGGGGCCCGGTTCAGTGATGAGCTTTATTCTCCACAGATTTTATTGGTTACTGTCTGGGCGTCTGAAATGGAAGTCACTTTATCGATGCATCAATGTCAAGTCAAGTCGTGTATATAAAATATAAAAGAGAAAACAGCCCAAACGCAAAAAAATACTCAACTGGCCGGTCAGTGCAGAATAGAAGCGCTGTGAGTTTGTCATCGGTATCGACTACATGTGTTTAATCTTCAGCTTTATGTTAAATAGCAACTTAAAAGCAAGTGAGGGATCACTAAGAAAATGAATCAAAAATGTATTCATGACTAGGGGTGTAAGAAAATATCGGTTCTGCTATAAATCATGATATTTCATTTCAATGTTTTGATATTAAAAGTACTGTATTGATATTTTTAGGTATTTATTCAAATGTCGATATTGTGGAGGTTAGTTTTTCTGTTTATATTTTATTTCTTATTATGTAACACTCTTGTATTAAATAATGTTAGTTCCCGTTAGTTGGAATTGCACAAAAATAATGTTATAATGTTAATTATAAACTAATAGAATACGAACACCTGAGCAGGATCTTAAACTGTAATGTCTGTAAAAATATGATTTAAGTTTGAACACAGGAAAATTTTGTGATATAGCATTACATCCTGTTCGGATCAAATAAAAATGTGTTTAGTATTTGTGCATATTCCTGGTGTAATTCAATTTTTCCAGGAAATAATCTTTTAAAAAAAAGAAACAAAATCAATAAAAAATTGCCTTTTTAACAGTATCATGATACATCGTGATATATCGTATCGCTTATATTTATAGAAAGCAGCTAAACCTATAAAATATTAAAAGTAATAAATAGGGGTGTTAGAAAATATCAGTTCTGCAATATATCGTGATATTTCATTTCACAATACTGAATCGATATTAAAAAGTACTGTATCGATATTTTTAGGTATTTATTCAAATGCAGATATTTTGGAGGTTCACTTTTGTTTTTTGTTTTTCTTTATTGTTTATATCTTATCTATTATTATTTAACACTGTTTTTATTAAATAATGGTTATTTGAAGCATCCCAAAAGCACTTTTTACTGTCTGAGAGGCAGATGTTAGTTCCTTTGTTGGGATTGCACAAAAATAAAGTTATGATGTTAGTTATGAACTAATAGAATATGAACATTTGAGCAGGATCTTAAACTGTAATGTCTGTAAAACATAATTTAAGTTTGAACACAGGAACATTTTGTGATATAGCATTAGATCCTGTTGGGATCAAATAAAAATGTGTTTAGTATTTGCGCATATTTCGGGTGTAATTCAATTTTTCCAGGAAATAATCTTTAAAAAAAAAAGAAGAAACAAAACCAATAAAAAATTGCCTTTTTAACAGTATCATGATATATCGTGATATATCGTACCGTGATCCTAGTATTGTGATTTGAATCGTATCGCTAGATTGACAGGTTGACAGGTTATGAATTAACATGGCTGAGGAAAAATCCATCGCCAACCTTTAACCCTTTATCAGGCAAGTGACTATTTTTGGTCATTTCCACATACATTACAAGACAGTGGCATCAACAGTTACAGTGAGGTCAGTGAGTCAACAATCTGAGGTCCAGTGTGGTCTACAGGGTCTGTAAGGTCCACCTCTGCATGAACAGTGAGTGTACCTGCTTTGTTAGGTACCAGGAAGTAATGGTACTAATGTAAGGAATGATGTTCAAAGGGATCATGTGGATGTGGACAGGGGTCTGGATCAGCACTGATGTTGGTCTAATGTTCAAAATACATGTTCTTTTCACCTTTCATGTGTTTTTCTTGTATTTTTTATATATACTTCTTGGATTTTTATTTATTTATTATTTTTATTTTTTCCCACTTATGGGTAAGAAACCAAATATGGTAACTTCATTAACCCTTTCATGCACAGTGGTCACTCCAGTGGACAGTTATTCTTCAGCTGTTCTCTTGTATATTCACAGGTTTTGTTGTTTTAGTTCCATATCAGCCAACACAGAGGACACTTATGCACCATCCCATAAACTGACTTTCATACCATTACCGTAACTTTGCTGTTCTTGATAAACCTGATCTGAACTAACATGTTTGAGTGGAAACCAATCGCTAATTGTTATTAGACTGTAATTACCAGGGGGGGTTTTTAAGCAAAATTTTTTTTGCATATTATCTCCATGAAGTGAGTAATAATTTGTATTAGGGTATGTTAAAATGTGCGTAAACATCTGATTAGCAGCATTAAAAATGTTTTTTATCGCATAGTTTTCCATATCACTTTCTGATATAAAGTTTTAAATACATGTTTCTTTGCTTCAAAAATTAAATGCATGGTGTCCAGCTGAGTGGACATATTTATAACTCCTTAAAAAAACAAACAAACAAACTCAATCACATTGTTTTTGTTTTTCATGCCTAAAGAGGAATAAAAACACTCAGGAAAAATATCTTAACTAAGATCCTCATAATTCATGCATGAAAGGGTTAACATTGATTTTCTACATCATTAAAAAAAAAATAAAAAAAGTAATAAAGTCCTGTTATGTCCTCCAATAACACACTAAGGTTGAAATTTTGCATTTTAGAGTATTTCTAAGAGTGAACTATAAAGGGTTAACTTATCCACATTTTCATCAAGTGCTCGTGTATAGATATAGTTTTGGAGGTTTCAGTTATTTTTGGATATAAATGTGGTGCAGTGCTTTCCATTTTATTTTACATTTCTGAAAACTTAACTTTTATTATTGATTTTTTTTTTTTTTTTTTAAGAGAGGGTTCTTTAACAGATGATCAGACTCCCTCATTCGTTGCTTCCTTGGGATTCTATTAGCAGCCCAGAACTTCCAAAAACTGACAAATATACGCACATATACTTTACATTTGACCATAAACAGATTGTAGTCACTGCACAAGTATGTACTGTAAAGTAAAGGCAGGAAGAGGTGACCTACTTATCACCTTTCTTGGCAGGAAAAAGTTAATTATTTGCCATTTACAGTAAGGAACCAAATATGGTAACTTCATTGGCCTTGATTTTCTTTGTGATGATACTTTTTTTTTTTAATTTCACAAAAGTAATCAAGTGTTGTTTTGTCCTCCTATAACACACTAAGGTTAAAATGTTGAACTTCACAGTATTTCTGAGTGAACTATAAAGTGTTAAGGAGCTTAAAAGTTCATCTCAACTCTAAATACATGTTTCACTGTTTCATGACTCTAAGAACTTTTGTACATGTGTTTGCTTTACATGCATGTTTAAATGTGTAAATAACACTGGTCAACAACAAATTTATTGTTTGTTTTTGAGCTGATTTAGGATAATTTTGGTGTGCTGAAGCCAAAAATCACATTAATTTTGCTCAATCAGGTCAACTTTCTGAACTAGGCTACATATTGGCTTTTTAACATTTTTGCTTACATTTATGGGCATTTTCACATCATATGATACAAAATTCTTTCATATTTCTTGCAATAAACGAGTTCTGAAGATTTTACTTTTGCCAATTTATGATTAATGTTTTTTTATTTAATA
This sequence comes from Sphaeramia orbicularis, assembly GCF_902148855.1. Taxonomy (NCBI): domain Eukaryota; kingdom Metazoa; phylum Chordata; class Actinopteri; order Kurtiformes; family Apogonidae; genus Sphaeramia; species Sphaeramia orbicularis. The sequence continues at coordinate 13,784,062 of NC_043968.1, read as the reverse complement.
TTACAGGTGAATGAAATGGCTTCAACTAGAAGATCTTGCAAAAATAAGCCTGACGTATTCTGCTACGTCTGCGGTGAATACACCATTGTACCTAACAGGAATCCTGTTAGAAAATGATTTTTTTTCTCTTAAAACCTATTTTGGGTGAGAACTATATAAAAAATCAACTGATAAAGTCACAAAAATGTAATCAATTTTGTGAGAAGATCAAATTTTTCAAAATCAAATTAGCAAAAAAATCTGACCTGATTGAAAAAAACAGATGTCATTTTTGGAATTAGCAGTGCAAAATGGTCCTAATTCAGTTGAAAAAAAACCCAAGACAACTTGCAAAAAACATTTTTTTGTAACCCAGTGTAATTGTTCTACACCATACTGTGAGTTACGTCAGCCAGAGAAAGCCATATAAACATAGCACTTGCTTTCCCTGTACCACTTTTGACTGGTTCATATATTTTTGTTGAAACAACAGGAAGGATTGAGACTGGAAACACAAACAGAACCTGAACCTAGCACTAAAATAAACCCCGTCTGACACCTTATAAGGAGTAAGATGTGCCTTGTCTTGCAATCGCTTTATGCCACCTACGATGGCGTCGAGGGTTTTTGCTTACAATCTTTTTAACTCCGACAGTCGAGTGTTCCTGCAGACTCACTAACAAGAGACCTGAAATATTTCCTCTTATCTCATTTGAAAGCTCCATAGGTGGTCTAGATCTCTGTGAATCGACAACAATACCAAAGACACAAATAAACACCACACTGTTTCATATATACACAAAACAACAATACCCGCTAAATTGCATATGCAAATAAACGCACCCATCAACAGAACATCCACTCGGTGTGATGCATTTACATCTCAAATGTATCTTTTGTATATTCCTGACGGAGCAATAGGAAGTGCATCTATCGAAGCATAAAGTAAACCCAAGTAATGAAAGTGCATGTGTCATTTCCTCAGCTATTTATTTATACCTCATGCTGTTTACATTTCACTGGTTTTGCAAGAGAGCGTAGTTTGATTAGAAGGCCGCGTCTCATCTTAACTCTTTGCTATATCTGCTCGTGTCATGTTCATCTCTGACAGTTATGTACAATTACAGTTTACTTTTGATATGTGCACTACTGTCATAAAATGGACAGAGTTTAGTCTGATTTGCAATTCATTACACTGGAAAAAATCAAGTGTATTTTTCTCATTTCTAGTCAAAATATCTCATCACACTTTAAATAAGACATAATCACCTAAAGAGTAACTTTTCAGTGAGATATAGGGACTTGTTTTTAGACAATAGGTCTTGAAAATCTTATTTCAAGAACATTTTTAGCTTGAATTAAGCAAAAAAAAAAAACAAAAAAAAAAAAACAACCAAATCTTTAATTAAGCAAAAAAAAAAAAAAATCTTGAATTAAGCAAAAAAAATCTGCAAATGGAACAAGTGAAAATTATCTTGGTAAGATTTCTTGAAATAAGATTTTCAAGATTTACTGTCTAAAAATAAGTTCTTATATCTCGCTGAAAAATTACTGTTCAAGTGATTATGTCGTATTTTAAGTGTGATGAGATATTTAGACTAAAAAAAAAAAAAAAAAAAAAAATACACTTGGTAAGATTTTGATTTTTTTCCAGTGTAATTAAATGGAATGTTTATTTTTGATATATGTAGCTTTTTTGTGTTTTGTGCAGGCTTAGTCAGAATTTGTTTGGATATGTATAATATTTGTTAAGCTCATTTATGGGAGCTGACATGTGAATTTATGGGCAGTAAAAACATAGGGTAAGGGCGCAGGAGTATATAACTTGAACTTCATCCTGCTCCTTTTCAATTATGTTTTCTTTTTTATACGTATTTTTCATGTTGTATTGGTTTTAAATGTTGATATTCTATATAAACACTTAATCAACCAATTACTCATACATTGCACATTTATGTAAATACATTTTTTTCTCTTACTAATAGTTTATATTGTATATTTTATGCTCAATCTTCCTGGTTAAATTATTGTATTTCTATTTTTATACATCTTAAATTCAAAAGCACTTACAAAAAAGCTAAGGGACTTGACTTTTCATATATTATGCTGTAAGAAGCTAAAGGCTAGATTGTTGTGTGGAGAAGGGATGGGAAATATGCAAATGAAGTCCTGTATATGTATAAGTTTTGTTTTTGTTTTTTTTTTTCCATGACTTCTTACTACCTGTTTCATTTCTAGGGACTAAATTAGATTACTTTGTCTTGTTGCGTATTTGAAATAAACTAAAAAAAATAGAAAAAAAAAAAAAAAAGGCAAAGTAAGATTTTTATTGTATAGAGAAACCCGTTTCTTTAGTGTACACAAGACAATAAAATTCTTTGAATCTTTGGAATAAATCTTGTATGGAGGGCGCATCAGAAGGCAATCGATGGACACCTCGCAGACAGACAGCTGTCTATGTTTGCAGACGATAAACGCATTTCCGTTTCAAATGTATGAATATCGATGCAGCTACTGTTCATGCATATACAACCTGTTGGCACACTGTTTAGTCACTTTACTCCAGCGTTAATATAACCAGACATACAGTGAGTCCATACACATGTTTAACAAACAGCTCAGCCAGCGTAACAACTGATGCGAAGGACCACATCTGTTTAGAGGGGCCGCAGAATTCTGTTATTACCATATGGCGTCCAGCTGGATTAATAATGACAGAAAATATATCACGGTATATATCTTACCAGAAAGATACAACAGCCTACACCCTGAAAACCTCTCCCCCACTCACGGATACAGATATACAGTTCATACACATGCAAACAGTGAGTATAATGTACCTCCAATATTTTCTTTTTATATCTAACAGGTGGATATATAAAGTGTAGCGCAAAGAGGGATTTCATCGAACAGTAAAACATAATTGGATTTGTGAAAAAAAATTGGAGTCAAAAGTACAGGGTGTCCGTGAAGTCGCTCTACAATTTAATTAATAGAATACAAAAGCAAACGAATAGACAAATCTGTGGAAATGATTACAAAAAGAAAAGTAGATATTGAAGTTTTTTTTTTCCTCATTTAATACACATCAAGACGGTACTGGATTTCTTGCCATGTTTGCTGTATCATAGCCAGTGTTGGGAGTAACACGTTAGAAAAGTAATGCATTACAGTAACAGATTACTTTTTGCTGTAACGCAGTAGTGTAAGGCATTACTAATCAATTTTCAGTAATATTTTACTCAGTACATGTTCAGTAGCACTTGTGTTACAACACACTTTTCTCCCATTTACTTGCTAAAATGAAAAAAACAAAAAAAAACAAAGAAACTTGAGGAATCAAAAATGTAGCATCAAAGTTCTATTACCTGTTGGTGTTCAGCCAATGGGTGCAGACGGCAGAAGACAGTCCATTGTCCACATGGACGTATGCTCATTACTAACCCTAACCCTGCTTTACAGAAGCTAGTTAGCATGATCCCCGTGATCAGCAATGACAAGGTAAACTAACGTTTCTATGATAAGTTAGAATTCTTTATCAATTGTGGAGATATTCACTGGCATACTCGGTACCACGCCCCCTGTTTGAACATGTAAAATGTTGAAAAAAATACAAGTGTTCCTGCTGGGATTTGAACATTGTACACCATAGCGTTACTTACTGAACTATCCGTCCACGGTGCGCAAATTCCGTATGTAGCTCAAAAGTAATACAGGAGTCATGTAACAATTTACAGTTCTGAGACAGTAATATTGTAAGGTAAAGAATTACTTTTAAATAACAGTATCAAGTACTAATCTGTAATGGATTACAGTTTGGAAGTAACCTGCACAACACTGCTGCCAACACTAAAAGACAAGCCTGTTGTGATGTTTTGATGTTGTGATGTCTTATTCTCTTTTAATAGTATAGTAAGTGTTCAAATATGTATCTTGTATTATATTGTACAGGTATTGTGTGTTTTGTGCTCCCTTAACAGTTTGTTATGAATATGTTATTTGTTGCATTAGTGCCCTATCAAGTGTCTAACCATGTCTTTCTCCTGTAAATGTTTTTTTTTTTTTTTACTGCCTTTTTAAAACTTGGCCAGGGGACTACAGATGAAATCTAGCCTTCTGGCTAATTCTGGCTCTTTTTAACCATGTGTAACCATGTGTTTTATGAAATTGCATTGTCCCCTTTCAAATAAACGAAACGAAACGAAATGAAACTGATCAAAGCCTCATCAGTGGTGTCAATGGCGTCAGTGACCTTTAGCTTCGGGTCGTTTTTGTCCCGTATCTTTGTTTGATACATGATATCTTTAACATAACCCCATAGACAGAAATCCCAAGGCAGTGATATCTGGTGAATGAGGTGACCAGGGAATTGGACCATCCCTTCCAATCTATGGGTCTAAAAATGTTTGATTTAGGAACCCACCAACATGCAGTCCCCAATGTGGTGGTGCACCATCTGCCTGGAAAATGATGGTTGGATGAAGGTCATCCAGTTGTGGTGAGACATATTCAGTCAAAAGGTGAAGGTCAACATTTGCAGTAATTAATCTCTCGTTGAGGAAAAATGGACCAATGATTCGATTGGACACGATCCCCCAATGTGATTAAAAACTGTTCTACCCACTGAGTACATAGAACAAATCTGATTAATTAATAACTAGAAAAACACTCAGAGAGCCCAGACCTCCACCAAGGCAGCTCAGTCTCCCACGCTGTGATCTACTAAAAATAATACCAAACGAAAATCACTTTTTCGGAAATGGCGGTTTTCTCCTGGATCTACCTCCATAGTTGTTGAAAACAAATCCGTTCGCCCACTTCAGATTTCACACTGTCATGGCTATATTTTGGTGTTTGCTGCATGTCAATACCATAATTTGTTCACTTGTTAGGATGAAAATTCCAAAACTCCACAGTTTTTTTCCAGTTCTGGATCATGGTATCCAGAATTTTGTGAGGATCCAGATCAATCTTCAATATCTTGTAGAACCTGTTGGGAACTTATTTTGTATTTCATTGTGGAGTTACACATCCATATGTTGAAAATATCCCTATCTCCCAATGATAAAGAATCCTTTTAAAAATTCCTGGATCCAGACAGTGATCCGGATCATTCCCAAAATCTAATCATTTATTACTCGTCCTATTTTGGACATTTCCTGAAAATTTCATCAAAATCCATCCATAACTTTTTCAGTTATGTTGCTAACTAACTAATCAACAAACAAACAAACCCTGGCAAAAACATAACCTTTTTGGCAGAGGTAATAATCATTTTTTTTTAATTGTAATGAGTCTTTTTGGACACCCTGTACAGTCTTCTCCTCATTGACCATTTCAGCAGCTTGGGATGAAATTAGACGGTCAAAGTTTTCTCTCAACAGTGAGCAGTTGGAGTAATTTGCTGTTTGGGGAGCGGGACAGCAAAAGAGTTTAGGGTCACAGAAAGGCTAGGTTTGGTTCTGTGAAGAGGCCGAGCGCTTCATCGCCGAAAACAAAGACGCACTGAATCATTTTTCATAGTTGTCGTTACTGCTTCACTAGACAAAACAATGAAATGTGTAATTGATTTTGATCATAATGAGCAACAACTGCCAGTACAGCTGCACCCACAGACTGGGACGTGCAACTACACAGATCATTTATTTCACATATAATCGCACAGATGAACAGAACGTACCCTTACACGAACACGTGTACGTAATTGTAAGGTATGTCAACAAACATTCCGTACTTTGCTGTAAACTCCAAACGCCTAAATCCACATACAAAGTAAAACCACCCCCTATTTATTGCTGTCAAACAATATATCAAAACCCCTTCAGTAGTTGACAATTTATGGCTCCGACTAATTACATAGCTGTTCTTCACAAAGCTGGATGGGAGGGGGAAAGGAAAGCTGGGAAGGGAGTGGGGGAAATGAGGCCAGGTCCTGCTCTAATAAAAGTAGGTCTGTAAGTCAATGGAAGGTATGTGCAAGGATACTGAGGTACAGATGTGCACGAAACGAAAAGACTCATAAGTCTGTATGATACACTTGTATTTAGGGTTGAAACTATTAATCGATTAATCAACTGGATTGATTCAGTTCAGTTTTCCTAAATCAAAGCTTCATTTCCTTAATTTCGCTGCAGCTAAACAATGGTTCTGCTGTTGTGTTTTACACGGACGCTTGTGACGCAAATGACGCAAGGATCGCCACAAAGTTGGAAGTTAGTTCCATCTTAAGTTGTTAGTCAGTTTGTCAGTTGTGTATAAATATGTTGAAGACTGCAGTGCACATATACTCTAGATGTCATGTGACTTGTCTGCCCTTGTTTATATACATAGATATTTTTATACCTTTATGATAGATAGATAGATAGATAGATAGATAGATAGATAGATAGATAGATAGATAGATAGATAGATAGATAGATAGATAGATAGATAGATAGATAGATAGATAGATAGATAGATAGATAGATAGATAGATAGATAGATACTTTATATGTCCTGAGGGAAATTCAGGTATTCAGCAGCTTTGCATACAGCACAAGACAAAACCGAACAGGCAGGTTAGTAACCAGATTAACATTAAGGTTAATGTTTTAGCTGTGTTTTCCTTTATGTTATTGTTGTTATCTGTATACATCTATAGATAATTTGATATTTACTTTTATACTGTTATTTCTATAGCTCTATAATATCACTCTCTCTATACTTTTATACTGTTGTTGTTATTTCTATAGATCTATAATAGCATTTTCTATATACTTTTATTCTGTTGTTATTTCTGTAGATCTATATTATCATTTTCTATGTATTTTTATACTGTTGTTATTTCTGTAGATCTATAATATCATTTTCTATATATTTTTATACTGTTGTTATTTCTGTAGATCTATAATATAATTTTCTATGTACTTTTATACTGTTTTTTTCTGTAGATCTATAATATCATTTTCTATATACTTTTATACTGTTGTTTTTTTCTGAGATCTATAATATCGTTTTCTGTATAATTTTATACTGTTGTTATTTCTATAGATCTATAATATTATTTTCCACATACTTTTATACTGTTGTTATTTCTATAGATCTATAATATCATTTTCTATATACTTTTATACTGTTGTCATTTCTATAGATCTATAATATTATTTTCCACATACTTTTATACTGTTGTTATTTCTATAGATCTATAATATCATTTTCTATATACTTTTATACTGTTGTCATTTCTATAGATCTATAATATTATTTTCCACATACTTTTATACTGTTGTTATTTCTATAGATCTATAATATCATTTTCTATATACTTTTATCTATACTGTTGTTATTTCTAAAATATCTCTAGATAATTTTCTATATACTTTTGTACTGTTGTTAATTGTTATTTCTATACAGATATTTTGTATACAGTAGAACCTCACAGAACGAGTGCACCATTGTACGAGTAATTCACTTTATGAGCCGTGGCTTGCGAGTCCTTTTGTCTTGAAATATGAGTAGAAATCAACAGTATGAGCGAGCTTCATACTAGCCGCCACTAGTTAGCACTAAACTCACACATGCTCCTCCGACAGGTACAGCCTCCATTCAATTAGTTCACGTGTTCATCTCATTGAGGCAACATCGTGACTCTCTTTTCTTACGCATTCTCTTTTATTATGTTTTTATAATTGTTATTTTCTTTCTAACTACACTTTTTATGTTTTAAAAACCCTTAACAAATGATTTTTTGGTGTTTTTTTTGGGGGGCTGGAAAGGATGAATTATATTTCAAAAAATTTCAATGGGCATGGTAAATCGCAAAACAACCTCAGCCATTAGAATGAATTAAACTTGTACTGAGAGGTTCTACTGTATATTCTTTTACTTTTATGGTTCTGGAATCAAGGACAAGTTGTTTTACATTTTCAGATATGTATTTTTCATATTTTTAAATAACTGCTAAATCAAATTGAATTGAAGAAAATCATAAATTAACTGATTACAAAAATAACCAACAGCGGCAGCTATACATGTATTAACAATATTATACAAAATGATCATCCTAATATAGTTGAAAATCAGAAAAAATAACTCTGAAATGTATATTGTTTACAAAAATGTCACCTTCAGGTTGACCAGTTTATCTCGCTGTCAGACAGTTTTAATTAGAAGGCACATTCCTCCATCGGAAATAAATCAGCTGAGGTGTGATTTCTGATTTCACAATCACCAGAAAATATCTAAACAAGTACGTTCAAGACAAGAGATATTAATCTTCAAACCTTTCTCAATACTATGCCCGTTACACAATGGCTCTGTTGGCTGTCTTTACTGAAAAGGTCACTGTTAATTAAAACACACCACAGCCTGCATTCACCATGGTGCTGCCGCATCACCGCTGTGAAAAAACAAACAAACACCCAGACAGAAGACGACTATAAACACACAGATTAATGTATGACGAGCAAGTTTGGCTCAATAGACTGTGACAGTGACAAGCAAAAAAGTGTTAGAAATGTGTGAACGAAACACAAAATAAAGCCCTTTTTATAGTGTTTTTATCTAACAGCGGTGGGCAAAGGCATTTTCTCACAGTTAAAGGGAAATAGGCACAGACAGCAGAGATATGCGAGTAATACTGGGATGATATTATCTCTTTAGCCACTGTGACAGCAGTTTATCACCACAGTCAATCACCAAGTAATCACTATCTGTGAGGATCTGCTTCCACTTTCACTCCCTGAAAACACTTACTCTGCTTCCACTGCCTGGGCCGCCTCAGATAAAGATGTCACAAAGGCACAGAAAGAAAAGTGGCGACTGTTAATGACACATTTTAGAAGGGTGTTGTATTTATTGTCCTTTCTATAAACTAAGATTATACCCCACTGTGGCACGTACAGGAATGACACTATTCCAAGTGAAGTGTCGAGGTTAAATGGTGGTACTCAGTCATGTCATGATTTGATTGGTTTTCCCCTGTAAGTCGCTTTGGAAAAAAAAGCATCTGCCAAATGCATAAATGTAAATGTAAATGTCTATCAAATCGAACGCTGAAATGTTTTGCCAATTAATATGTTTTGAAGCTATTTATTACCTCCACCAGGAGGTATTGTGATCACTTTGCTTTGTGTGCGTGCGTGTTTGTTTGTTTGTTAGCAAGATAACTCAAAAAGTTATTTTCATGAAATTTTCTGGAAAAGTTGATACTGGCACAAGGAAGAAATTATTACATTTTGGTGGTGATCGGGGGGGGGGGGGGGGTCGGGGGGGGGGGGGGGGCACTGATCTGTCTTGGTGGAGGTCTGCGCTCTCCGAACGCTTTTCTTGTTTAGGAGATGCGTTAAAGTCTTCATATCTCAATGGACAGCTGCTTCAGTTATAAGGGCGGCCAAGGCTCAGGTGGTAGAGCGGGTCATCTAATAACCGAAGGGTTGGCGGTTCGAATCCCGCTCTATCCGAGTCAGTCTGTTGTGTCCTTGGGCAAGGCACTTCACCCTCCTTGCCTCCAGTGCCACTCACACTGGTGTATGAATGCGTATGAATGTTTGGTGGTGGTCGGAGGGGCCGTAGGCACGAATTGGCAGCCACGCCTCTGTCAGTCTGCCCCAGGGCAACTGTAGCTACAAATGTAGTTTACCACCACCAGAGGGAGAATGTGAGAGCGAATGAATAATGGATCAATAATGTAAAGCGCTTTGGGTGTCTTGAAAAGCGCTATATAAAATCTAATCCATTATTATTATTATTATTATTATTATTATTATTATTATTATTATTATTATTAAGAAAGAGGCATGTTCCAAAGGTAATATCAGATAATTTCTGGAAATATAAGAGACAAGTTGTAATGGTGTAATGTAAAAGTAATGATCTTACATAAATTTGTTGGGTTAAACGAAAAAAATAAAATTAAAAAATTAAAAAAAAACAACAAATACTATCTTGTCGGGGCGGCTATGGCTCATGAGGTTGTCCAATAACCAAAGGGTTGGTGGTTTGAATCCTGCTCTGTCCTAGTCATGTGCTATTGTGCCCTTGGGCAATCGAAATTCATCGAAATTAATCCACAACAACCCTGTGATAAATCTGATTAAATGTTTTAATCATTTGACAGCACTAATTATGACATAATTCTCTCTTCTCTTGTGTCTAGTTACGGAACGTTAATAACACAGGACCTGACAGTCGGTGTTCTTGACGGAGGCTTAGCAAAGGGTAAGTTCTGCTTTTTACATCTACTTTTCTCTGATTTATGTGATAAGAATTGAAATATTTCATCAGTGGAGTCACGGAAATATCGCTGTAACATTCAATTGGGATTTTCAGATCAATGGATGAGAATGGTGAATTTCTATGTGAATAAACATGTGAACCATGGAAAATACCAATAAAAAGAGAACTGGAAAAAAAAATCATTAAATAGATTTTGTGAAAATTAAGGCCTTAAATGGAATTAAAAAGCATTAAATTCGATGTCCAGAGGCATTAAAAAATTAAATACACTTGATGGAAAAAAAAAAAAAGATTTCTGTAATTTATATGATAAGAATTGAAACATTTTGTCGGTGGAGTCACGGAAGTATTGCTGTAAGATTCAATTGTGATTTTCAGATGAATGGATGAGAATGGCAAATAAATATGTGAACCACGGAAAATACCAATAAAAAGAACATTGGGAAAAAAACATAATTAAATAGATTTTGTGAAAATTAAGACCTTAAATTGCATTAAAAAGCATTAAATTCGATGTCCAGAGGCATTAAAAAATTAAATACACTTGATGGAAAAAAAAAAAAAAAAAAGATTTCTGTGATTTATATGATAAGAATTGAAATATTTTGTCGATGGAGTCACGGAAGTATCGCTGTAAGATTCAGTTGTGATTTTCAGATGAATGGATGAGAATGGTGAATTTCTATGTGAATAAATATTTAAACCCTGGAAAATACCAATAAAGTTGGAAAAGATAAGTTTTCCATTTCTTGGACAAATTAATTTGTTTTATCAACAATGGAATCCTTTTTTTTCTACTGTCAACAAGAGTATCCTTCTGTCTCCTATGTCCTTTTGACGGAGAAAAGTGTTGTTAGTTTATATTATATTAACTCTTAATCAGCCCTGAGTATTGTAAAGAGGAGTTGATAGCATTATCTTGTTTTTTTTTTGTTGTTGTGTTTTTTTTGTTTGTTTTTTGGGGGGGTTTAATAGATTTGTAGGTTTGTTGGATAATTTGTTTGTATATGTTGTGTCTGTGGCGTTCCTTACGTATAAGTACAGGGTGGGGAAGCAAAATTTACAATATTTTGAGGCAGGGATTGAAAGACAGTGTATGACCAATTAGTTTATTGAAAGTCATGAGGATTTATTTGCCACAAGAAAATTGACATAATAGAAAATGTTTTTATTCTATGTGTCCTCCTCCTTTCTCAATAACTGCCTTCACACGCTTCCTGAAACTTGCGCAAGTGTTCCTCAAATATTCGGGTGACAACTTCTCCCATTCTTCTTTAATAGTATCTTTAAGAAAGTCGACATTGCTGTGTGATGTTCTATTGGTAGCATGTTCTAAAACGCCTCAAATAGCAGAATCCAGAGGGTTTAGATCTGGGCTAGAAGGCGGCCATAAACATGATTCCCAAAAACTGCTAAAGTTGGATTTGCAGAAATCTTGTATTATTCTAGCTGTGTGGGCTGGAGCACCATCCTGTGTCCATACATAATTTCCATCTGGGTAGTTTGCTTTTAGCCATGGCAACACCTGGTATCTCAGAGTCTTGTAGTAAGTATTAACACTGATTTTTTTCATCAGCTTTGCAGAATTTTATAGGCATTTTTTTCCATCGGAAGCCACAACACCAAAAGCCATAACTTGAGCAGGATGTTTTATTCTGAATGTCCCCTTAACCTCAGCTCTCGATTTTGCGATAAATCTGTCATTTCTGCGGTTCAGGACAGCATCGACAGTGAAGATCTTTTCACCTGAAAAGATCGTTACAATGGAGGACTTTTTCTTGAACCATGTAATAATTTTCTTGCACCTTTCCAATCTCTTTTCCTTCATAGCTGTTGTCAACAAGTGTTTTGGTGTTCTTGTGTAAGATTTTAACTTCAAATCATATTTTACTGCATTTCTAATGGTCTTGTTCTCTACCTCAACTTCAATTGCTATTTTTCTCATGGATTTGGTTGGATCCTTTAGGATTTTGGATTTGAGAGCTTTAATAAAAGCTTTGGTACATTTTTTGTTGCTTCCTCCACTTCCAGACTTTCTCGTAATAGTTTTGCTCATAGTCATTCTCTTCTTTCCATTATAAACAGTCTTTATGGACACTCCAACTATTTTTGAAATCTCCTTTGGTGTGATGAGTGCATTCAGCAAATCACACACTCTTTGACGTTTGCTTTCCTGATTACTCATGTGGGCAAAAGTTTCTGAAAAGGTATGGATAATAGTGTTAGGTATGATTATGACATCAATATATGTTTGGTTTCAAAACAATTGACGTAGTGCCTGCTGAGAAAAAACAACTAAATGTTCATTGTAAATTTTGCTTCCCCACCCTGTACATGTTTATGTAAATGTATAATTTGAAATAATAATAATAATTTTTTTAAAAAAGACAGAGAATTGGGAAAAAAGTAATTAAATAGATTTTGTGAAAATTAAAACCTTAAATTGCATTAAAAAGCATTAAATTCGATGTCGAGAGGAATTAAAAAGTTAAATACACTTGATGGAAAAAAAAACCAAAACAAAAAAAAACGAATTGAAATATTTCAGGCCCAGAGCTAAATGATACGAACAATTGTCACTGTAGACGTGTACCCAATACAAGAACTAACAACAGCGACAATAAGTCTTAGCAGTAGTGCTTAGAAAACACACTTCACAAACTGCTCCAAATCCATCTGTAGTCCGTATATAATCTGTAATTACAGCAGAGTGTATTAGTCGCCATTGCTGTTGACCCTCAGCTCCTATGTCTTCTCACATATTGACCACACTGACCCTTGTGTGGTGTTCAGGCTCACTCTCCTTCCCGTCCACTGACTCCTCCTCTGGTGGAATGTCATTCCAACAGTCAGTCCATAATTCCCGCTCGGTGTTCCCAGTAATCCCACTTCTCCGGCTGTTCTGAGCCTACTTCCTTCCCCACAGCTGCTGGCCAGCCCGTCTTGCTCTAATAATAGGACAACAATGCCCGCCCTGCGCCCGGACACACAGCACTGTACTATTAGTGCAGGAAAACTCCACATCTACAAGCACTTGGCGTGAAGCGAGATATTCAGGCCATTTCCCCTAAATTTCCGAGTTTTTTTGCGGAGATAAATTTATTGTGTAAAATGGTTTAACTCATAAAGATCCAAACAGCCACTAAAAGCGACTAAAAGCATGTATTGATCTAAAACAGAGGTCTCAAACATGTGGCCCGGGGGCCAAATGCGGCCAGCCAAAGGTTCCAATCCGGCCCGTGGGATGAATTTACAAAGTGCAAAAATTCCACAGTCAAGGCTTTGGAACTCATTTTAGTTCAGGTTCCACATATACACCAATATGATCTACAGTCAAATAATTACAGGGTGGGGAAGCAAAATTTACAATGAAAATTTAGTTGTTTTTTCTCAGCAGGCACTACGTCAGTTGTTTTGAAACCAAACATATATTGATGTCATAATCATACCTAACACTATTATCCATACCTTTTCAGAAACTTTTGCCCATATGAGTAATCAGGAAAGCAAACGTCAAAGAGTGTGTGATTTGCTGAATGCACTCGTTACACCAAAGGAGATTTCAAAAATAGTTGGAGTGTCCATAAAGACTGTTTATTATGTAAAGAAGAGAATGACTATGAGCAAAACTATTACGAGAAAGTCTGGAAGATACTATTAAAGAAGAATGGGAGAAGTTGTCACCTGAATATTTGAGGAACACTTGCACAAGTTTCAGGAAGCGTGTGAAGGCAGTTATTGAGAAAGAAGGAGGACACATAGAATAAAAACATTTTCTATTATGTCAATTTTCTTGTGGCAAATAAATTCTCATGACTTTCAATAAACTAATTGGTCATACACTGTCTTTCAATCCCTGCCTCAAAATAATGTAAATTTTGCTTCCCCACCCTGTAGACCTGCAACCGATTAATTGATTAGGTGCTTGAAGCGAATGCAAAAATACACGATTCGATTAATCGACTCGAATTGATTGAAGGGAAATATTCTATTGCAGTTTTCCTGAATTGAAGCTTCTTTGTGCGTCACAATAAGCATCCGTGTGAAACACAACAGTGGAACCAATGTTTAACAGCAGAGAAATGAAGGAAACAAAGCTTTGATTCAGGAGAATTGTGGTTGAATGATTTTTTTTTGGATCACTTAGAGTCGATTAATCGGTTGCAGCTCTAAAAATAATCGCATCATAACCTACAAAAAACAATGACTCCATATTTTCTTCTCGGTTTGATGTGAAAAAAATAATATTACATTATGCCTATAAATAATGACAACTTCAAGTTTTTGTCTTTGTTTTTGTATTAGAAAATAACATTAAATTATGAAAATACTGACATTTACAAACTATCCTGTAACAATAAAATGTGAAAAACCTGAACAAATATGAACATCCTGAAATGTCTAAAGAAAATTAAGCACAATTTTAACTATTTTCTGCCTGTTACTAAGTGTTTAGTGTCTTTGTAGATCTGATCCATAATACACATGTATAAATGATAAGTTGAGGCATAATATTGTTAAAATTGCACGTATTTTTCTTAAGAAATTTTAGTTTTTTCAGGTTATTCACATCTTCTTTGTTTGGATAGTTTATAAAAGTAAGTATTTTCATAATTTAATGGGGTTTTTTGCACTAAAACAAACAAAAATTTGGAGTTGTCATTATTTATAGGTTATTATGCTATCATTTTACTGGTCCGGCCCACTGGAGATCAAATCTGGCTGAATGTGGAACCTGAAAGAAAATGAGACTGAGACCCCTGATCTAAAATGTTGATCCACTAATCCTATCAACACATGTAAATAATTGAGATATCATCAGTTACGACCCATTTGGACATTCAGAGGCTCTGTAGTGAACATACACTACAAACAAAAAGTTAAGGATATTTTTAATTTTTGAGCTATTTTTTTCAGTTAGGATTCTTGCACAGCGCTTTTTACTTTTTTGTGTGTGACTTGAATTGAAACACATTTTTTTAATGACCAGACATAGTTTCATTTACAAAAAAAAAAAATGACCAAAAAAAAAAAAAGAAATATCCTAAACTTTTTTGTTTGTAGTGTAGTCACTTACAACTTAGTACTGCTATGAAAGGGACAGAGTCTAGTCTTGATATGTACAGTATTTTTGTGTTTTGTGCTTAGTCAGAATTAATTCTGTTATGTGTAGGATTTTTGAGTTACTTATGGGATCTGATATGGGAATTTAGGGGAGGTAGAAGGATGGGGTAAGGGGGCGAGAGGTTATAAATTAAACTTCATCCGGCTCCTTTTCCTTTCTTTTTATATAAGTCTTTTTGTTGTTTGGTTTTAATGTTATATTCGAAACAACACGGCAACACCGTCATCTTCTACAACATCGATTCACCAGTAAAACCCATGGACTTTTTTTGAAAGAGACACTTGTTTTATGTTCAATTAATGATGTATTTTGTTGAAAAAGCCGCTTTTTATTCAGTTTTCTCCGTTTCTGACATAATAACCTTCAACTTTAATCTGAGCTTTAACGAACATCTACATGATCAGTAGAGGTGTACCGATTACCGGTATAACGATAAACCGCGGTAAAATTGCCAGAGGTTAGTATTACCGTTTAAATTCTAATTATCATGATAACTGTGTTTGATTACCACGGAAAACTCCTATGTAAAGATCTGCTTCTATGTCAAATATCTGAGTTATAGTTTTAATTTATTACAATTTTAATTTTATATACCTAATATTTGGAACCAGTATTCACTTTTAAAGCCTTTGAAAAGGTTCGTCAAACATCTTTGTGTTATTTATGCAATAAATTATATACATTTATCAAATCGGACTTTATATTTTTTTGTGTTTTCTGGCTTTTTGTGTTGATATAGTAGATTAAAGTGAAAAAAAATAAATAAAAGGCAGATGATATAAATTAAGTTGTGCTGAAAAAAAGATACCAAACATGGGTAGAGTAAACATTTATTTATATAGTATATAAAGGCAAAATCAAAAGTACATAGGCTCAGACCACAAAGGGTTAATACTTGAATGTTTCTGCCAACAGAAAGTGCATTTTGCCAATTATTTAATTTGTTTTTTGTTTTGTTTTTTTTTTCAAAATACAACTTGGTTAAAATTATTTCACTGTGTGTATCAGTACTTTTTGAACATTTTGAGCACAATTTCAACAATACCATGATAATAATGATAACCGTGATAATGCTGGTCACAATTATCGTGATAAGAAATTTCCGTATCGTTACATCCCTAATGATCAGTGAATTAAATAAGAGAAAATGACTGGTTTACACTGAAAAAACACAAAATACAGAGGATAATATTATAACAAATGGTGATAACGCACTTAAGAAAGGTTAAAAAGAGAGAAAAATTCATTTGGGAACTGACACAAAAGTAACACTGGGTCTTTATGGGTTAATTGATACGAAGGTTGCCCGACTCCAACTGGGCAACTTTTTAAATTATTGACACCGAGTCCTTGTGTGTGTTTAACAGAGTGTAACATGTAAACACATGTTGGTGGAGGAATGATGATGAGGTTGCACAGTCAAATGAGCGACTATGTGTGGTAGAGGAGGCAGAGACGACACTGTAATCATGCAGGAGCTGATAAATGAAGACTACACACTGCTTAAGTCGTTAAACACCACCTTCTGCCTTTTGCTACAACTTCTTGGAAAAGGGACTTATCTGTACACGCACGTACACACTGGATAGGTAGTCCAAATCTGTCACAATATTTATATTGCATCGTCATGTCAACAAAGCAACTCTGAGCGGCAACGATACAAACAGCGAACAATCACAACTGGTCCTGAGGTACTTCGGATTTTCTGATCTTCGCTTGTTCCCACTTGGAAAAGCAGAGATCAGAATCACATGTTACAGCTTTATGTGTGTTTGACATTTATCCTACACCCCCCCCACCCCCACCCCTTTTGTGCTTCTGATTCATTATCAAAAAAAGTCAACTTGCCTCTTCTTTCTTACTTTGTGTCTTTTTTCTGACAGATATGTGTGGCAATGCTGATATGTGAAAAACTTCCCTCCACACCTCCTCCTTTTCACCCCCCCCCCCCCCCCCCCCTCCGCCATTCCACCAAGAGAGTATTCCCACAGAAAAGCTCACAAAATTGTAACTCAGGCTATAACCAGGGTCTATGTCCCCCCCCACCCCCATCTCCCCCCCCTCTTTTTTTCCTTTCATTGAAATATTTGACAGTGAACGAATAAAAACTCTAATGCGGTGCTCACCTCAGACAAGGTCCCACAGCAGCAGCAGCAGGGAAAACAGAAGGAATACCATCCTCAATCGGCACAGAAAAGCAACAAGTAGTAACTCCACAGATTTGTCCTCCTCCTCCTCCTCCCCTCTCTCACAGCGCTTCCTCGCTCTGTTTCTCCCTCTGCGTTGGACTCATTCAGGCTGCAGTAGCTGCAGTGGACTGACCAAGTATGCATGTGGTGTGTGTGTCAGTGTGTGTGTGTATGTGTGTGTGTGTGTGTGTGTGGACTCCTGCAGGGGTATTGACTCTTAGCAGAGTTCAGGTCCTCCCCTTTCTTAGGCTCAGGAGGAAGAAAAAAAAAGCTCACCCACATACAAACAGAGGGCAGGAGAGAAGTCTCTTTGTCTTTTGTTGCTTTCTCTTACTTCCTTGCTCTATGTCTTCAAATGTCTGTAACTCCCTGCTCTGCACCCCCACCCCCCCTCCTCATGTGAGCAAGCAAATGAGAGAGTAAGACTGTGTATGCGAGTCAAATGTGTGTGTGTGTGTCTACGCTCATGCACTGGGAATGCCTCAGCGCCCGGGGCTGGAAGAAGGAGGAGGAGGAGGAGAAGGAGGAGGAGAAAGGGGCGGGGTTAAGTTCCAGAGAGCTGAATTCCTACCTCACTTTCAGCCAATCAGAGGCGTCGCTGCGGTTGACCAAAAACCGCGGGGCCAGGCCGGGCCTCACTACCACACTCCAGCTTTAAAGCATTAGCTGGAGTTTGTCATGTACAGCACTTGGGCTTTATTCTACAGCAGTGAAGGAGACATCCAGAAAATGCCCCAAAAAGATCCTCATTCTATCTGGTCTCTGTTTAACCCTTTCATGCATGAATTAAAAGAACCATAATCAAGATTTTTTTTTTTCCTGCGTGTAGGTTTTCCAATAAAACCTTCCACTTGGAGCTTATGGCTGACTCGTGTTAAAAGAGTGTGTCCTCCACAAAAGTTTGTCTTTTTCGATTAATTAAACAAAAATACGAAAACAAAAAGCACATACATACAGAGTTCCACTTTTACGTTATACTGTCCAAAACACGGCTAAAATACAAACAAAATGTCCACAACCATCAGAACACGTTCAGAAAAACCGTCAGCTCTCTTCGGCCCTAATGCCGTATACCCTCTAGCCCTGTCGCGCACCCCAAGCCCTGCCCATTGGCATACACAACAACCAAAACACCTTTTTAAAATAAAATTAAATTATAAAATCACTATTCAGTAATTAATAACAAAACTGAACTTAGCAAATGGCACCTACACCTGCGTGTTTTTATTCCTCTTTAGACATGAAAAAAAAGTGATTGAATTTTTTTATTAACTTATTTTTCATGGCATTACAAAAATGTCCACTCAGCTGGACATCATGCATTTAACCCTTTCATGCACTGTCCACTCCAGTGGACAGTTCTTCTCCAGCTGTTCTCTTGTATATTCATGGGTTTTGTTGTTTTAGTTCCATATCAGCCAACACAGTGGACGCTTATGCACCATCCCATACACTGTAATTCTGATCATTACTGTAACTTTACTGTTCTTGATAAACCTGATCTGCACTAACATGTTTGAGTGTAAATCAATTGTTATTTGTTAGACAAGAAGGTTTTTTTTTTGCATATTATCTCCATGAAGTGAGTAATTACTAGCATTAGAATATGTTAAAATGTGAGAAGACATCAGATTAGCATCATTAAAAATGTTTTTTTTTCATTGTTTTCATATCACTCTCTGATATTGGGTTTTAAACACATGTTTCTTTTCTTCAAAAATTAAATGCATGGATATTTTTGTAACTCCATAGAAAAAAAAAACTCGATCGCATTGTGTTTTTCATGGCTAAACACTGAAGAAAAAAATCTTGACTAAGGTTCTCATAATTCGTGCATGAAAGGGTTAATTTTAGAAGCAAAAAAACATGAATTTATTGATATACTGTGTGAGAACGATGAAATAAAAACATTTTCAATACTGCTAATCTGATGTTTTCTCACATTTTAACATACTCTAACACTAGTTATTACTCACTTCATGGAGATGATATGCAAAAAAAAAACAAAAACTTAAAAAAACAACAACTGATAATTACAGTCTAATCACAATTACCAATTTTTTTTTACACTCAAACATGTTAGTGTAGATCACATTCATCTAGAACAGCAAAGTTACAGTACTGGTATAAATGTCAGTGTATGGGATGATGCGTAAGCGTCCATTGTGTCGGCTGATGTGGAACTAAAACAACAAAATCCATGAATATACAAGAGAACAGCTGGAGAAGAACTGTCCACTGTAGTGACCAGTATGCATGAAAGGGTTAAAGTAACATTTTACAAATATTTTAACATTGAATAAAATCTGTCATTGATTGATTAATACATAAAGATCCGGAGCTACTTTTGTGGCACTTCCGAAATATTTTTTTTCCTATATATTTAGCTTTTTTTTTTACCCTTTCATGCGTAGTGGTCACCACAGTGGACAGCTATTCAACAGCTGTTCTCTTGTGTATTCATGGGTTTTGTTGTTTTTTGTTGCATATCAGCCAACACAGTGGACGCTTATGCACCATCCCATAATACACTGACTAGGGATGTAACGATATGAAAATTTCATATCACGGTTATTGTGACCAAAATTATCACCGTTATCATTATTATCGCGGTATTGTTGAAATTGTGCTCAAAATGTTCAAAAAGTACTTATACACACACTGAAATAATTTATTTTGAAAAAAACAACAACAAAACCAAATAAAATAATTGGCACAATGTCCCTTCTGTTGGCAGAAACATTCAAATATTAACCCTTAGTGGTCTGAGCCTTTTTTGTCCGTTTTTCAGTGCTTTTGATTTTGCCTTTATATACTATATAAACAAATGTTTACTATACCCATGTTTGGTATCTTTTTTTTCAGCACAACTTCATCTATATCATCTGGCTATTATTTTTTTCACTTTAACCTATTATATAAACATAAAAGGCCAAAAAACACACAAAAAATATAAAATCCGATTTGAAAAATGTATATAATTTATTGCATAAATAACACAAAGATGCTTAACAAACCTTTTCAAAGACTTTAAAAGTGAATATTGATTCCAAATATTAGGTATATACAATTAAAATTGTAATAAATTAAAACTATTTTCAAATATTTGACATAAAAGCAGATATTTACATACACGTTTTCTCCGGAAAAGTGCGGTAGTCAAACAAGGTTATCATGATAATTAGAATTGAAACAGTAATACTAACCGTCTGCAATTTTACCACGGTTTATCGCTATACTGGTAATCGTTACATCCCTGACACTGACATTCATACCATTACTATAACTGTGCTGTTCTTGATAAACCTGATCTGCAGTAACATATTGAGTGTAAATAAATTGCTAATAAAAACTGCAAATATGATTTTCACACAGTATGTCACTTTCTGATATTGCGTTTTAAATACATGTTTCATCGCTTCAAAAATTAAACACATGGTGTCCAGCTGAGTGGACACTTTTGTAACCCCGTGAAAAATAGGTTCATTAAAAAAAAATTCAGTCGCATTATTTTTTTTATGCCTAAAGAGGAATAAAAACACTCAGGAAAAAAGTCTCAGGTTCTCATAATTCATGCATAAAAGGGTTAAAGTAATTTATCACCATCTATTATGACACTATCCTCTGTATTTTGCATGTTTTTTCAGTGAACATCAGGTACTTTCCTATATTTCATTTACTGATCATGTAAATGTTCATGTTTCTCTATGCTACTGGTTTGTTCCAATAATTACCTCTGCCAAGGAATGGCGAAGGTTATGTTTTCGTCTGGGTTTGTTTGTTTGTTTGTCTGTTAGCAAGATAACTCAAAAAACTATGGACGAATTTTGATGAAATTTTCAGGAAATGTTGATACTAGCACAAGGAACAAAAGATTACATTTTGGTGGTGATCGTGGGGGACACTAATCTGCAATGGTGGACGTTTGCGCTCTGAGTGCTTTTCTAGTTAATGCATGGAACCTCCTCATAGAACTAGATCCAATGTAGTTGTATTAAACCCATAAAGACCCAGTGCTACTTTTGTGGCAGTTCTCAAATGAATTTTCCATTCTATTTAACCTTTCTTAAGTGATTTATCAGCATTTATTACAATATTCTTCTCTGTATGTTGATTTTTTTCCCTAGTGACAATTAAGCATTTTCCTGTTTTTAATTTACTGATCATGTAGATGTTCATAAAAATTCTGATTACATTTGAGGGTTATCATATCAGAAATAAGAGAAAACTAAAGAAAAAAATGGACTTTTTCATCATTAACTAAACATAAACCAAGTGTCCTCATCCACTGTCATTGATCCAACTCCATGGGTTTTACTGGTGGATCAATGTTGTAGAAGATGACGGTGTTTCCACGGTAACTACAGAACCTCAGAACATCCAAATGGGTCATATCTGATGACCATGAAAAGATGACAAACTGTATTTTACACCAATTATTTACATGTATGGATAGGATTAGTGGATCAACAGGTATTAAACTGTTTAGATCAGTAGATGGTTTTGGTTTTTTATAAGTTAGATGTATAAATACACGAGTTAAAATACTGAAAAAAAACAAGTTTATCTGGTATATTCACACACAGATAGACTGCATATGAAAGAAATTATCTGACCAATTTGTAATGAACATGCAAAAACCAACATCGCATTTGCTTAAAGACTCAACTACTACTACGGCTACCACACCAAACTATCCCTCAACTACAGTGTAGAGATTTTGGCCTGTCTTTTCCCACAGCCCTCCCTCTATTCTACCAAACAACACTATTCTCATGTTACTGCTCCTGTCCTTGACTAGACATTTGTCAACCCCCACATTTGTTCAAAGAAGTGACAGCAGACCCCCCCACCCCCTCTTCCCTTCACATCAGGTAACTCCAGGTTGGCATTTTGTTTTGTTTTTTTGTTGTTTTTTTTTTACTCTTTCTTCTTGGTCCTCACACTGCATTTAGTCACACTGATGCCCTGAGGCTGCACGATAAGAAAGACGTCATATGATATTTATGTGTAGTAAACCGTTAAACAGTTATGTAAGCCTTGATTCAGACGCAGTTTACCGTTATTCATCACCACATGTCACATTTGTATTGAACCAGATGCTCTGCAAAAACCCTTTCACGTCGGTTACTATGAAAGATTAAGGAATCCACCAGGTCGGAATTAACCGCTAAAATTCACCCCCCCCCACCCCCCACCACCATGCATGTCGGGCTTGTGGCTTTGTGAAGGCAGGGTACTTTCACATGTTTTTGGGACTGTGCTAAGATTGTACCCTACTGGAAATCAACAATATAATAGGAACGGACTTACCATCTGATTTTGTGAATTACTTGGGTAACCTACCACACAAGATAAGGAAATCTGACCGATATCTTTTGTTAATATTATTAGCAGGGGCAAAAAAAAAAAAAAAAAAACCATAACTCGAAAATGGATGTGCGAAGATCCCCCAACACTTTTCATTTCATTTATTAAGATCCCCATTAGTAACTGAGTCATCAGTTGCTATTCTTCCTGGGGTCTTCTCTACATTACATTACAATTTTAATTATTTACATTAATCTTACACCATTCACGCCCACACACACACACAAACGGGACATTTACAACAGCCCAATGCAATAAAAATAAATAAACAAACAAAATAAGTACTGTACATTTGTACTCCTTCACCAACCTTTACAACCTTCACCAAGTCTGATACAAATCATAAGACATCTTTCAATATTATCAATACTCTATCCATTTCATGCCTGCTGCGTAAACAAGACAAGTTTTAATTTCTTTTGAAAAAATTTCCTGTTATTTTCCAACAGAAACCCTGGCAATCCATTCCGTGCAAACATGGCCCGATAAAAAACAGTCACTTCTGGACTGGACAGCTGTTGTGAATGAAATTTATGACATGGAAAGGCTGAATGTAAAAAAAAATAAAAAAATACTGGGAAAAATGGAATGTGTATGTTAATCAAAGAAATCCTTGAAGCTGTATAATCTTATCCTAATTTGTCCTGAACCTGTCTGTATTTTGTTTGTCTGGAGTTTGAACCTGGATGCTTTAATTGTTGTGGTCTTTTTTTTTTTTTTTTAATTTTGTCTATCATATAATATGGAGATTAAAAAAAAGGAAATATATATAAAAAAAAATTCAGCCCCCATGTGAAACACAAACAGCCCTTTTCCCACCTATACCCGGTTAATGATACAAATTGTTTAAGTGCAGTTTTGGTCTGTGACATGATTGAGGATGAGATAAACATGTTGATCTATTATTATGTTTCTCACTGAGGCATTCAGCACAACTCTAAAACCCCACAGTTAAACATCTTGTTGCGAGCTTGTTTTTGTTTGTTGTGCACCAAAGCTTGGTGACTAGTGAGTTGTTTGACAGATACTGGCATGTCGTTTAAGGGGACCGACTCGAACGCTTCCAAATTTCCAAAACAATTATATAATGAGGTCACAGGACAGACTGTCACAATTAGTGTGTGTGTGGGGGGTGGGGGTGAAATAGGCTCATTATGTAAGACAATCTAGTCACTGTCTGATTCTGGATTTTTAACTGGTTATAGTTTCCATCAGGAAATATCAGATAAATCATCTCAATTATCACCCCTCAACCAAAAAAAAAAAAACTACTTTTGCAGTTAGAAATGAACTATTTTCAACTTTATCAGAAACTTAAAAAGTGTAGACCCGAGCCTCAAAGTCGATGTAATAAATATACCAATTATTGCAGTGGTGTGCAAAAATATTAGAACACTGGTCAAATCTTAAGAAACTGGTGGTTTATTTGTTCCCAGAGCCTGAATTTCACTTTTTTGCCACTGCAAAAGGTAAAGGCAAAGGTACTGAGAATATTTCACCTACAGATTTATCAGTCTAGTCCTTTTTTTACATTTTACTGTAATGTTTAGTGTGCCCCCCCCACCCCCCCACCCCCGGCAACAATCACAGTAGCGCATCTTTCTGGCATTGTGTCGATGTGTTTTCTGAGAGTTTCAACCCCAATGTCATTCCACGCTCTCAGAAGCTCATTCCAGAGAGTTTCTTTCGAGTTTCCTTAGATTGTTGCCGTGGGGCACACTAAACATTACAGTAAAATGTAAAAAAAGGACTAGACTGATAAATCTGTAGGGGAAATATTCTCAGTACCTTTGCCTTTACCTTTTGCAATGGCAAAAAAGTGAAATTCAGGCTCTGGGAACAAATAAACCACCAGTTTCTTAAGATTTGACAAGTGTTCTAATATTTTTGCACAGTATTTTTGTCAGTTTATGACCTTATAACAGTTGTTTTATTGCATGTGTTTACTTTTAGCAAGTGCTGCTCTGATGTTTACACACACATATATATATATATATATATATATATATATATATATATATATATATATATATATATATATATATATATATATATATATATATACTGAACAACAAAAGAAACGCAAGTATGTTTCGGTATTGGTTTATATGGGAGTTTTATTATGAATATTGGTTTCATATGAGATATTTATATCCAGCTGTGAAATTTACAGCGGGTCTCTCTTGCTGTCCTTGTAGCACTGAGTTGACGGTCACGGAGATGGGCCAAGCGAATATGGTGATCCTGATTACGGGTGGTCACACGTGGTCTCCCGGATCTTGGTCTGTCCCGACTGGTCCCTGTGTCACGGAATCGTGTCCTCAGCCTACTGATGGTGGACTCGTGCACTTGCAGACGTCTGGCAATGTTGCGAGCCGTTAAACCAG
Organism: Sphaeramia orbicularis; assembly: GCF_902148855.1. NCBI lineage: Eukaryota > Metazoa > Chordata > Actinopteri > Kurtiformes > Apogonidae > Sphaeramia > Sphaeramia orbicularis. Next base: position 13,758,797 of record NC_043968.1, on the reverse strand, counting down.
CATCAAGCATACCAACGGCGCGTTCTCTCAGATTATCGTTAAGGCGAGGCATCGTGGTAATGCAGTAACTTTTGAATCTTACCATTTCTTTTTATAGCCCCCGGATAAACAAAGGGAATTGCCACTCCCATTTGTTGCTCCCACTACCATATCACTCAAAACGTACCGCACCTCCGATACTTTGTACACGTGCTCAACACCACTCGTGGTCGTGTTTGCCTGCAAACACACGCTCCAATGGTAACAACTCACTTATTGTAATGTGTATCTCAGTTGACAACTAAACAGGACAGCTGAACTCTTGCCTAAATTAATGACCAAAACTTGCGTTTCTTTTGTTGTTCAGTATATATATATATATATATATATATATATATATATATATATATATATATATATATATATATATATATATATATATACTTCTTGGATCTTTTTTATTAATTAATTAATTAATTTTGCCATGTATAGGGAAGAAACCAAATATGGTAACTTCACTGACCTTGATCTTGATTTTCTACATGAAAATAAAAAATTTTGAAAATTTTCACAAAAGTAACAAAGTTATGTCCAATAACACACTAAGGTTGAAATGTTGAATTTCAGAGTATTTCTATGAGTGACCTATAAATGGTTAATATCCTTAATTTTCACCATATGCAAATAAAAATAGGATTCAAATCTGTCACTACATTGGAATACAGTTGTACAACACAACCTGCATAATACAGTACAATACAAGGAAACTTAATACAAAACAAAAACCTCAATCATCATTTCACCTTCATCACTGAACTAAAGGAGAGTGAGGCTAAAGATGAGAAAGAACAAAGCCGAAAGCCTGAAGTGACATGAGTGAGCACTTTGGTATGTGGGCTATAGAGTTACACAGGGACAAAAAAACTGGAGCAGGGACGTCCACTCCTATAGACAACCCTGACACGCCTCTCCTTTTATCCCCCTGTGTTTGTCTCCTTTTGGGTCTCAGTAATCTCTCACCCCCTGTCACTCTGTTTATTTTCCTGTGTCGATTTGTGTGTTTGTGCCTGAGAACGTGTGAAAATGTAAGCATATGCATTGTCTGAGTGAAGGCTGTTTATGTGCATGTGCAAGTTTTTGTATACGTACAGTAAAGTCGACTTCCTGAGGATAAAATCTGAGGCTCTTTTCGGTCTGCTGTGACAGAATAAAGCAGTGGTTCCAACCATTTTTGGCTCTTGACCCCATTTTAACATCACAAATGTCTGGCGACCCCAGACATTCAAAACAGACTTTTTTTTATGCTAAAATTAAGTTGTTTTTGATCATGTAATAGTTTGCTATACTATGTTGCAAATAAATGTTAATTTCAGATGACATTTAGTCTATATAATGTATATTATTCTGGATGGAGGCAGAAAAACCAGGTGTAGATTACTGCACAAAGGGAGGATTTGATTTTCTTTGGTCAGGATATGTACAGTCAGTCCAGCTTGGATTTACAAGGCTGACAATTAATACTGAACAAACAAGAACTCAAACTATGAATTATGAAAGAGCTGCAGCATCTGAAACTGACCACAATGAACATTTGACAGATAAACAGAACCACAGTGCTTCAGTTTCAGACTCACAGTTTGTCATGTCTTTTATGGATTAGGATTGTCTCTGTCAACTCACCATATATTTTTTTGTTGGTAAGTTTTAATTTTTATCAATTACTATAAATTTCAGGCGACCCCATTTGAATTCCATGCGACCCCACATGGGGTCCCGACCCCAAGGTTGAAAAACACTGGTTTACACGCAAATGCAAAAATGTAGATTTGCAGAAATCTCCACTTTGGCCGGAGTTTTTAGAAACCTTTGTTTTCGGTGCGTGAACCTGTTGTTGTGTAAACGATAGGCACAAATGCAGAGAAAAGTCTCCGTTTTTAAAAATCCAGAGCTACGTGTAAACGGCATCTCACTGTCCTCACTGGAACTGTTGCTGTCATTGTCTTGTAATGTATGTGGAAATGACCAAAAATAGTCACTTGCCCAATAAAGGGTTAAAGTTTGTTCAATTAATACTGAACAAACAAGAACTCAAACTATGAATTATGAAAGAGCTGCAGCATCTGAAACTGACCACAATGAACATTTGACAGATAAACAGAACCACAGTGCTTCAGTTTCAGACTCACAGTTTGTCATGTCTTTTATGGATTAGGATTGTCTCTGTCAACTCACCATATATTTTTTATTGCAAGTTTTTATTTTCTCAATTATTAGAAATTTCATGCGACCCCATTTGAATTCCATGTGACCCCACGTGAGGTCCCGACCCCAAGGTTGAAAAACACTGGAATAAAGACATCAACAAGTGTTCAGAGAACGCAAACCTCTGCCAAGCAACTCGAACAGTGTGCATGTGTGGATCGACTGTTTCTTTTTAAATTTAACAGTTTCAAGGTTGTTCCATACAGCAGAAAAAGTTGAAGCTTGGTACCAGTCATGTGTATGTCTAATTATATTAACCCTTTCATGCATAGGTCACTCCAGTGGACAGTTATTCTCCAGCTGTTCTCTTGTATATTCATGGGTTTTGTTGCTTTAGTTCCATATCAGCCAACACAGTGGGCACTTACGCACCATCCCATACACTGACATTCAGACCATTACTGTAACTTTGCTGTTCTTGATAAACCTGATCTGCACTAACATGTTTAAGTGTAAATCAATTGTTATTTGTTAGACAAGAAGTTTTTTTTTGCGTATTATCTCCATGAAGTGAGTAATTACTAGCATTAGAATATGTTAAAATGTGAGAAGACATCAGATTAGCAGCATTAAAAATGTTTTTATTTCATTGTTTTCATATCACTTTCTGCTATTGAGTTTTAAACATATGTTTCTTTACTTCAAAAATTAAATGCGTGGATATTTTTGTAACTCCATAGGAAAAAAAAACTCGATCGCATTGTTTTTTTCATGCCTAAGGAGGAATAAAAACACTGAAGTAAAAAATCTTGACTAAGGTTCTCACAATTCATGCATGAAAGGGTTAAATTCCAATCAATATTTGTTGAGTTCTAATGAAAAATGTGTCGTAAATGGGATTTTCAATGTTAAATTGAAATGTCCACAGAGTCCACATTCCACAGTGGATGTGGACAATTTTGTGCCAGATACAAGATATTGTTATAAGCTACGGGTGGATCAACTTGGAGGCTAATTGGAGTCGTTTTGAATTTTTTATGAATTTTTGAAAATTGCTCAATGATGACAGATAGGAAAATTTGAGATTTTGTGACCTTGTTATGACCTTGAACTTCGGCCTACTTGGCCCAAAATTTAATGAGTTCGTCCCGGGGCCTAGGCCTATCTGTGGGTACAATTTGGTAAAGATTGTTGGAATAGTTTTCCCATAAAGTTGCTAACAAACAAACAAACCAACATGCAAAGCAAAGTGATCACAATACCTCCTGGCGGAAGTAACAATGGGGAGATATATCAGGACTATGTCGAAAACAGAGCGGTATAGAAGCAACAAGCACCAAGTAAAGAAATGAGATTGCCTCCTCCTCCTCCTCTTGCTCCTGGATGACAGAAGAATCAGATCATCAGGGGCAAACACTGCGAACAAACAGTCTGTCTAACGTATCTGCAGTAATGATCTGCGTCTAGAACCTCTTCTGTCATTCCACCCTATACTGAGAGTGTGTGCGCACTAAAGAAAAACTGTGACTATTTGTGCTGAGGTAAACAATGCATAAACAAAATGACACCGTGCACCTCAGAAAGCTGAGCCGGTGAAAAATTTACACATAAAACAGTCAAACCGCATCACTTTCGAGCGGCGTGTCTGACGTTATTATTGGATGTAAAGTCTTATAAAAGGCAGAGAAAAAGGAATGTGATTTTCAGTTGGACAGACAGGAATGCCAGCATCTGCCATTTCAGAGACAAAGGCACTTGTGTGCGGCACGTGGGGTCAGGCCGCTGCCATGCCGACCATGCCGGCAAGTGCTTTTTGTGGAAGGATTCCAAAGGGGGATTCGACTTATAAACGGCCAGAGCATCCTGCAGGCCCCCACATATATCCTGTAACTGCCAAGGCCGATTGATTAGGACCACCGACGTCCAGTATATCACCCCCTCCTCTTGCTCCATATATTTTCCGTGGTGCATTAGTGTAAAATGCCCACTGAGGGAAACAAACAGCCCCATGCCATTTTTGTGGCAGTTCCCTAATAAATTTTTTCTCTCCATTTAACCTTTCTTAAGTGATTTACCATCATTTATTATAATATTATCCTCTGTATTTTGCATTTTTCAGTGTAAATGATGTATTTTCTTATATTTAAGGTAAGGTAGGGTAAGGTAAGACAAGACAAGATAAGATACAATAAGATAAGAAAACATAAGATACAATAAAATAAAATAAGATACAATAAGATAACATAAGATAAGATACGATAAAATAAAATAAAATAAGATACAATAAAATAAGATAAGATACAATAAAATAAGATAAGATAAGATACAATAAAATAAGATAACATAAGATAAGATACAATAAGATAAGATAACATAAGATAAGATACAATAAAATAAAATAAGATAAGATACAATAAAATAAGATAACATAAGATAAGACAACATAAGATACGATAAAATAAAATAAGATAAGATACAATAAAATAACATAAGATAAGATACAATAAGATAAGATAACATAAGATAAGATACAATAAAATAAAATAAGATAAGATACAATAAAATAAGATAACATAAGATACAATAAAATAAAATAAGATACAATAAGATAAGATAACATAAGATACGATAAAATAACATAAGATAAGATACAATAAAATAAAATAAGATAAGATACAATAAAATAAGATAACGTAAGATAAGATACAATAAGATAAGATAACATAAGATAAGATACAATAAGATAAGATAACATAAGATAAGATACAATAAAATAAAATAAGATAAGATACAATAAAATAAGATAACATAAGATAAGATACAATAAGATAAGATAACATAAGATAAGATACAATAAAATAAAATAAGATAAGATACAATAAAATAAGATAACATAAGATAAGATACAATAAGATAAGATAACATAAGATAAGATACAATAAAATAAAATAAGATAAAATATGATAAGATAAAATAAGATAACATAACATAACATACGATAAGATAAGTAAAAAAAAAAAAAAAAGGTAAGATACGAGAAGATACAATAAAATAAGATATGACAAGATAAGATAAAACAAGATAGGATACGATACGATATGATGGTACAATAAGATAAAATAAAATAAGATACAATAAAATAAAATAAAATTAGACAAAATAAAATAAGATCAGATAAGATAAGATAAGGCACATATTTCATGTCACTTTAACTCAATAACTCATATGTTACCAATACCTCATCTGTTAACTTCACTGTTGCACCTTTTATATATAGGATATAGTTATATTCTATGTTTATAGTTATATTCTCTTCTATTTTTTGTATTTTTTTCCTACTATGTTCATTTTGCACTGTGAGGCCTTAGAGTTTTGTAATTTCAGTTTTCTGCAAGTGATGTACATTTGGCAAAACTGACAATAAAGCTAACTTTGACATGATTTAAAAAAAAATGATAAGATAAGATAGATTTTATTGATCCCATTATGGGGAAATTTCTCAGTTGACAGCAGCAAATACAAAATAAATTGCAAGCAGGAAATAAAACAGAAAATATACATTTGTGAAACATAAAATATGAAGAGAAAAAATAAGTATTTATATATATCTAGATTTAAATTTAAATTCTATATACATATTTACAACGTATTTACACTTGGGGTTTAAAAGTCTGGTCCTGAAGGAGCTACTCAGATCAGATCATGTAGATACTAATGAAAACTCAGAGTAAATTCAAAAGTTATTATATCAAAACAGAGAAAAATGAAGCAAAAGTGACTTCTTCGGCAAAGATATCAAGAACTGAATGTAAAATCTAGTGTTTCTGTCCACTGTCTTTTGTTAAACTCCATGGGTTTTACTGGCGAATCAATGTTGTAGAAGATGATGATGTTTCCACATTCACTACGGAGCCTCTGAACGTCCAAATGGGTCATATCTGATGACCATGAAAAGATGACAAACTGTATTTTACACCAATTATTTACATGTATTGATAGGATTTAAGTAGAACAGTTAATTTTAGATCAGTAAATGCTTATGCTCACCAACGGCTGTTTAGGGCTTTAAGGGTTAAAACCTGACACACCAAAAACACAGACATCTGAATGTATTTTCATTTCTCGAATGGCACTTAAATCTTCCACATTACTAGATTAGTTGCCGCTTTATTTTTGTGCAAATACTGCGTGCTGCAGCAGGATTTCTCCACCACTACCACTTCAGCCTCCACTGTAGGAGTTAAGCTTCTATAAATATGGATTTAACAGATCTGATCATGTATGTCTTTGTTACAATATGTAGGATTACTTATTTTAGCTTAATCTTTAAAGCTGTGAGCAGATTTTAAAAGCATTCCTGAAAAAGCAAAAGTAACAGTATAATCTTTAGCTTTACTTTATTCATTTGTTGTTTGTCATATTGAAAAATATATTTTTGAAATGTGGGAATTTTCCACCCAGAACTGCATGTAACATGACAAGCTTAATCATAACAGGATTAAAGACCCAAATATACACAGTTGATCAAAAGCATCTCATGATCTAAAATGAGTAGTTACTTTAGACCCATTAATCCTATCAATATGTCGATATTATTCAGGTAAAATACAGCTTTGCCCCTTTTCGAAACTGTCGAGACTAGTGGTGTAAGAAAATATCGGTTCTGCAACGTATCGCGATATTTCATTTCACAATACTGTATTGAAATTAAAAAGTACTGTATCAATATTTTTAGGTATTTATTCAAATGTAGATATTGTGGAGGTTCATTTTTGTTTTTGTTCATATTTTATTTATTCTTATTTAGCATTCTTTTATTAAAATAATGTTGGTTACTTTGTTGGGATTGCACTAAAACAATGTTCTGATGTTAGTTATGAACTAATAGAATATGAACATTTGAGCAGGATCTTAATCTGTAATGTCTGTAAAATATAAGTTAAGTTTGAACACAGGAACATTTTGTGATATAGTATTAGATCCTGTTGTGATCAAATAAAAATGTGTTTAGTCTTTGTGCATATTTCTGGTGTAACTCAATTCTTCAAGGAAATAATCATTTAACCCTTTCAATGCATATTGGTCACTACAGTGGACAGTTATTCAAAGCTGTTTCCTTGTATATTCATGGGTTTTGTTGTTTTCGTTCCATGTCAGCCACTACAGTGGACGCTTACGCATCATCTCATACACTGACATTCATACCATTACTGTAACTTTGCTGTTCTTGATAAACCTGATCTGCAGTGACATGTTTTAGTGTAAATCAATTATTTGTAAGACAAAAAGAGTTTTTTTTTTGCATATTATTTCAATGAAGTGAGTAATAACTAGCATTAGAATATGTTAAAATGTGAGAAAACATCAGATTAGCAGCATTAAAAATGTTTTTCTGTCATTGTTTTCATATCACTTTCTGATATTGGGTTTCAAACACATTTCTATACTTCAAAAATTAAATGCATGGACATTTTTGTAACTCCATGAAAAAAAAAAAAAAAACTCGGATCACATTATTTTTTTTATGCCTAAGAAGGAATAAAAACACCCAAGACAAAAAAATCTAGACTAAGGTTCTCATAATTAATGCATGAAAAGGTTAAAAAAAGAAACAAACAAAAATGGCCTTTTTAACAGTATCATGATATATCAGGATATATCATATCGTGATCCTAGTATTGTGATTAGTATCGTATCACCAGATTCTTGCCAATACACAGCTGTAGTCAAAATGTTGTTTTTCAGCGACACACATCTCAATCAGTGAACAGTAACGACAATGGATGACATGGAGGTGATACTGTACTTCTTCCTTGGTCTGTGGCTTTTTTTCACAGAGAAGGTGAAACGAGAAAGCCAGAAACGGATACAAGCGGCGAGACGAAACACGCTTGAAAAGCAAAGGAGAGTTATGAAGCTGAAGACCAGCACATGTGACGACACTCCCTCTGACCAATCAGTGGCTGACAGTGAAATTTCCGTGCCAACTCAGCCCAGATAGAACAGTTTGTCATCTTTTCATGGTCATCAGATATGACTCATTTGGACGTTCAGAGGCTCTGTAGTGAACGTGGAAACACCGTCATCTTCTACAATATTGATTCAACAATAAAATCCATTTGGTTTGATAAATGACAGTGGATGGAGATGCTTGTTTTTATGTTCAGTTAATGATATATTTTACTTAAAAAGTGACTTTTTCTTAAGTTTTCTCTGTTTTTCATTTAATAGCCCTCAAATGTAATCTCAGTATGATGATTTCAATACATGATCTGTGAATTAAATAAAGCAAAATACCTGATTTTCAAGGCAAGGCAAGGCAGCTTTATTTATATAGCACATTTCGTGTGAAAGACAATTCAAAGTGCTTTACATAAAACATTAAAAGCATTACAGCAGAAGGCATGAGAAAAAAAAAAAAAAAAAATCTGATAAATAGGTAAAACCGATAAACAGATAAAAGAGACAAGCAGATTAAACAGATAAAAACTTTGGGCTTAAAAGGAACAGTGCAGATCTGAACTGATGAATACAAACTCTATTCAAATGCAGCTGAGAACAGGTGGGTCTTTAACCTGGATTTAAATAAACTGAGTGTTTCAGCTGATCTGAGGTTTTCTGGGAGTTTGTTCCAGACATGTGGAGCATAGAAGCTGAACGCAGCTTCTCCGTGTCTGGTTCTGACTTTGGGAACTGACAACAGACCAGATCCAGATGACCTGAGGGGTCTGGTGGGTTCATACTGGGTCAGGAGGTCACCGATGTATTTTGGTCCTAAACCATTCAGAGTTTTATAGACTAGCAACAGAACTTTAAAGTCTATCCTCTGTCGGACAGGCAGCCAGTGTAAGGACCTCAGAGTTGGACTAATGTGGTCCGCTTTTCTGGTCTTAGTGAGGACTCTAGCAGCAGAGTTCTGAATGAGCTGCAGTTGTCTAATGAATTTTTTAGGTTGACCTGTAAAGTAGGGTTGTACAATTTTGGAAAAAAATAAAATCCCGATTTTTCCCTCTAAAATTCGATTTTCGATTTTGATTTCGATTTTTGGGTTAAACTACAAAAGACAACAGAAGTCAGCATGTCGTTTTCGTGAGCAGCCCACAATGCAAGCCACTGCTCCAAACTCAAATCTGTGATGGTATCACGTGATGAACCTACAGAAGTTTTTTTTTGTCTTCATTAAATTTTTATTGAATGAAGTAGAGTATACAAACAATGTATACAACAAGAAAATAACATAAAAAGTTTGCTGGGGGGGAATACACTACAATACAATGTCCAATTCAGAGCAAATACTGGTGGCTTTTATAGCCTTTTTGTTTCCATATTTATCTAACAGCTTTAAATAAAGTTCAACATCTTTCAAAAAATAAATAATATTGATTTTGTGTTACAGAACTTACATCTGTAAATGAAAAATTTAGCAAGTAAGAGAACTAAATAAATAATTTTAAAAATGTACGGTAGCCCGAAAGAGGCATAAGAAAGATGAAATCGATTTCATGATTTCCCTTTTTTAAAAATCGTCCTAATTAAAAAATCTGATTTTGATTTAAAATTGATTAATCGTGCAGCGCTACTGTAAAGACACTGTTACAATAATCAAGCCGACTGAAGATGAATGCATGGACTAGTTTTTCCAGGTCCTGCTGAGACATCAGATCTTTTATCCTTGAGATGTTCTTAAGGTGATAGTAGGCTGATTTTGTGACTACCTTGATGTGTTTTTCAAAATTTAGATCTGAGTCCATAACTACACCCAGATTTCTGGCCTGGTTGGTGGTTTTTAGGTCTATAGACTGAAGCTCTGTGGTGACCTGCGGTCGTTTCTCTTTGGCCCCAAAGACAATTATCTCAGTTTTGTTTTTGTTCAGCTGAAGAAAGTTGTGGCACATCCAGTCATTTCACTGAAAAAATGCAAAATACAGAAGGCAATATAATGATTAAATGGTGATAAATCACTTAAAAATGGTTCAATAGAGAGAAAAATTAATTTGGGAATTGTCACAAAAGTAGCACTGGGATTTTATGGGTTAAAGTGACATGACTAAAATGTTCCTAAAGCTTTAAATCAAACTTCTAAAACTTTTATGAAAGCATTCATTTTCAGCTCAAATTATTGTCATTTCCCACCAGAGCTGGTCTGAAACTAAACACCCTGTGGGATAATCCTGGATCTGTAACTGTAAACCACATAAACATTACGGAAAGGTAAACCAAACACCGATTACGATCAGTTTGTTTTCTGCCATTTTAGATTAGAAACTCCTACGGGAAAAGGTTGAATGTGAGACGACTCTCCCAGTTTCCATCACGTTCTAGTCGCTACTTCCCAATTTTCTCCCTTTAGCTTATTCTCTCACTCTTCTGGCGCTCTTAGCTCAGTGTGAAACCAACACATTTACATAAGATTTACAGAGACATGAAAAGCTCACTCTCGACAGAAATGTGTTTGGAGTGTGTAACAAGCTCATAGCTGTGTTTGGCTCCATTTCTGGGCTTTGCAGTGACTTCAACTTAGACACACATCAAATACACAGAAAAACATATGGATACATGCAAACACACAAAGCACCCACTAGCACCCACCTACCTACAAACCACACTGAAATCCACCGACATCTGCGGAACATACACCAAAGTAGGGATGTAAACAATTAATCGACTGACGATTAATTGTCGATAAGAATTTGCTCGATTAAATCATTAATTGTCGGTTAATTGCCCTGTCTGAAGGCTGCCGATTTGTCCACGCTGTGACGCCGCGGCTGGGATAGCCGGTGTCCTGTCGAGCTGAGCTGCTCCGTCGAAGTAAGCTACCAGTAGCTTATATCGACAGCGACGTCTATCGATTGACGCTACCCCGTCAAAACATGCTACCTTATGTTTCGACACGCCTATTTGAAAATGAAATAATGCTTCGACTGTAGAAAAACACCAGTATTTACTTATTCATCTGAATATGGGTAGAAGAAGCTCATTTCGACAGGCTTATAACTTATATTAAATAAAGCTCCTACTATAGAAACACCATAATTTACGTTATTATCATCTCACTTCAATATTCTACGTCTATCCTTCGTGCACATGTAATCGCTTACAGGAACTGTTAACATAGATTTAGTCAGTTAAATGGTAGGCTATCATTATTGGCGTCTGTTGAAGTAACTTAAACAATCATGTAAACGCCATTAACACCCACCTGACCCACACACTTAACGCTATATCATACAATGAGAACTTCCTTAGACTATTATCATTTCACATCAGTATTCTACGTCTATCTTTCGTGCACATAATTGCTTCCACGCTTACTGCTCAAAAGGCACTATTAAAGAAACATACTTACAAAATATGACTCACTTCTGCCTGAGATAACACAAATCGATGGGCATTTAAACTGTGAAAACGCTTAGGGGCATGCACATGCTCAGTAGCGCTAGGTAGCGCAACTCGACAGGTAGGGTGGCTCGACAGGACACCGGTCATTGAGCCGGACCATGGTGTTGATGAGTTAGAATGGCTTTATGGACATGGTGGAGCCAAACATAGACCAGCCTGTCTGTTTGTGGGAGCGGTACACCCCCGACTAAATACACGCACAAATGCGAGGTCGGTATTGGATCGTAGCGTTTTCCCTGGAGGTTGGTCTAGTCCACAGTCAGTGAGGCAGAAGTTGAAAACATCCTCCAGGCTCCTGATTCGGGACACAAGTATGTAACGCATTTGCAAAGCTTCAGGAGGTGAGGGAAAGATAAATGAGCGAAAAGTTTCACTTTCACTTCTGCAGGGGCACCGACTGCACCGCCCCGTACCCCATAGTATTAGAAGTAGGACGGAAAGTGACGCATACACGTGGTTACCAATCAGCATGCACGAATTCCCCCACCGTACTGCACGCATGCGGCGGAGTAACCCCCCCCCCACCGATGAAACGCACACGTGTGAACCCCCCATTACACACCGCCACATCAACAGATGAATTCCACAGGAAACACTGACTGTATCCAATGGTTCAATAAATCAATCATAAGGCAATATGACATGCTTTTATCATGAAGTGTATAAACAATATTTAGCTTTAATTCTTATAGACCGTATTGAAAAAGAAATTCAGGTTCTCAGGAAAATCGCCGCTTATCAATTAATCGTTAATCAGTTGATAAGGTCAACCAAGTAATGATTAATGAATTAATCGATAATTTGCATCCCTACACCACAGGGGTATTTTACATTCCAATTTTCATCCACTTTCAATTGTGTCATGTACTTTTTATTGCTTTTCTCTGTTTCTTGTCCCCACCCCCCTCCAGCAGTCCTCTGTTGACTGACAGACTCACATCAGGGAGGCTTTCTGACAAATGGGGCCAAATGGAGTGGTGCCACTGTTGCTGCTGGCCTCCAGTCAGCTCTCTGAGGTTATTGCTGAGCTCTGCTCTTACACTGTTATTTATATCCACCATCACCAGACTAGTTTTAAGTGTTTAATGAACTTTTCATGTGTCATCCCCTGTGCTGATCTCACAGCAGAGGTCTTATTTAGAGGTCACAACAAGGCAGTATTATGTTTTAGTGTCATAATCAGGGTTCCGACAAGTTTCTACAAGTTAAATTTAACACTTTTTCCACCAACATTCTTTTTATTATTTTCACACATAATAAGAAAGCACATTTACATGTGTTGGACAGATAAATCAACCCCCCACCCCACCCCACTCCACACCCTTACTTGTTTAATTTCTTGGCTGGGTATCAGGTTAGTAAATCATATTCTATTTTATTTAAATTAATGATGCCTTTGCTGAAAAACTCACTTTTTCTTTACTTTTCTCTGTTTTACTATAATAACCTTTGAATTTTTTAATTTTTTGTTTAGTTTTTCAGTGATTTATTGAAAATATACGGATATTTTTAGAGGAAGTGCAGGAGAGAAAGTAAGAGAGAAGAGAAAGTTGAGTTGGGAATTGTCCAGTTGAACATTCTAACTCCAGTTTGTCAGGCTAATGAAGTGCTCCGCCGTAATCTGTGGGTGTGTTTGCATTATTCTATCATACATTTGTCATAATTATTTTTCATAGATAAATTATAGCCATAAACTGCACATCACATGTCTGAGTAATAAACATAGAAACAGTCTGAGTAAATGCAAGTTACAACTTAGAAAAGATCACTTCCAAAGAATGAGGGGGACAGGGGAATGGATTAGTGTATGACCTGATAACTTGTCTCTGTAGTGGCTGAAAATCTCCTGGAAAATAATTTCAGGGAAAGAGTGGGAGCCCTGGTAGTTCTTCAGCACCATTTAGCACAGTGGTTGAGAGCACACTAAAAGACTGGGCTGATTTTTTTTTTTTAATTTTTATCAGTGATAGTTAACAAGACAATGTGGACAGAAAAACAACAACACATAAACAAAGTGAAAATCAAACAAATAAACAAACAAACCAGAAACAACAAAAATGACTGAGTATTGACAAACGACAACATCATATTACAATGACAAAGATAAATGTAAATAGCAACTTAACCTTTGAATTTACTTTGAGTTTTCATGTACTTCTAAATTAAACCTAGGAAAACACATGATATAGAGCGAAAAATCTAAAATACACTGAACAAAAATATAAACGCACCACTTTTGTTTTTGCTCCCATTTTTCATGAGCTGAACTCAAAGATCTAAAACTTTTTCTATGTACACAAAAGGCCTATTTCTCTCAAATATTGTTCATAAATTTGTCTAAATCTGTGTTAGTGAGCACTTCACCTTTGCCCTTTGCTGAGATAATCCATCCACCTCACAGGTGTGGCATATCAAGATGCTGATTAGACAGCAGGATTATTGCACAGGTGTGACTTAGGCTGGCCACAATAAAAGGCCACTCTAAAATGTGCACTTTTGCTGAATTGGGTGGTCCAGGGGGGTCAGAAAACCAGTCAGTATTTGGTGTGACCACCATTTTCCTCGCACAGTCAAAACTTGTGACATCTGTGGTATTGTGCTGTGTGATAAAACTGCACATTTTGGAGTGGCCTTTTATTGTGGCCAGCCTAAGGCACACCTGTGCAAAAATCATGCTGTCTAATCAGCATCTTGATATGCCACACCTGTGAGGTGGATGGATTATCTCAGCGAAGAAGAAGTGTTCACTAACACAAATTTAGACAGATTTGTGACCAATATTTGAGAGAAATAAACCTTATGTGTACACAGAAAAAGTTTTAGATCTTTGAGTTCAGCTCATGAAAAATGGGAGCTAAAACGGTGCGTTTATATTTTTGTTCAGTGTACATAGCATAATCTTATGATAAATGGTGATAAATTATTTAAGAGAGGGTAAATAGAGAGAAAAATCCATTTGGGAACTTTGCTATATGTCTGAACGGAAAACGTAACAGCAAAAATATATTGCGCCAAGTTATCCATGCAGGACAGATATCGTATCAGATGTTAAACACAACTTAAATACAGCACCGTGTCCAGTTACTATAATGTGGCCTTAGACAGAAAACATCAAAGTGGATGCAGCACTAGCGGAAAGTATCCCATTTCATATCCCCATTTCTTCTTCATTGTCAAAATGTGGTGCCTGTGTTACCCACAATGCAACTCAAATGCCACAGTTTAGTCAGAGATTTGGGCCGTTTTACGCTCCAGGCCAGTGTAGCCTCAAACCACCATCTCCTCCAGCAAAGATGAGCAGTGTCAGTCAAGGTGTAGTGAGACCACTTCTTTGACTTAACACACAAACACTTAGTTTTCATTTCCATACTTTTAATCTTCTCTTCTTTTTGGTCTTCTCTGGAGCCACAAACAGCTTTATGCAACTTCTTTTTTTTTCTCGGTACTTCCCCCCCAAGAGCTACAAACAGACTTTGAAGTGTAAAATCGTTTGAGCTCGACATTAATGTAATACCTAAAATAAGTTTGCAAGAGACTACATATGTATGAGACTAGAGAGATTCCAATTGCTTTTTTTTCACCACAAGGGCCTTTTAACGAATAAATGAACTTCAATTTTAATTATACTGCATTCATTCATTCAAAACTAAGCTTCAAGTTGCAGTAATTCTGCAGTTTGGTGTTTAAAAGTCCGACTTGCGGGTTGATTTTTCCTTGATTTATGCAGAAATTAAACTGGTCTCTTTAAATACATTCAAAGTCATTTTAAATTAATGGGAAAAAGATAAATCTGGATGTAGATGTTTTTCTAATCGATTGAATCAGGTTCGGCTTTGAGATGCTTTTAAGGAACGTTGTTGTATACTTTTACAGTCTACTCTCGTTATACCGCCAACTTCCGTTCACGGCCAAATTGGCGGTATAGCGAAAATGGCGTTACAACGGGTTGCGTCCATAATGTGCATGTCTTTACTATATGTCTATGCTGCCTCCGTTAACCCGTTCTAATTGCGTTTCTAAATAAATCTTGATTCTGTATGTTGTAAGGGATCATTTAAAGTGGGGAAACATTTTAAGCATTATTATACCGTGTCGGGAAATGACACCCCATCATCTTGAGGCTTTGGCTTAATCCCACGTCCTCTTCCCGACATCCTGACCTACTGAGTGTTCTGCGATAAATGAACGGTGGCCGTTCCGTAGACCTACTCGTAGCTTGTCGCGATCAGCGTCTGGCGCGTTTGTTTCAGTGCATTGTTAAAATTTATGTGTACTCGATGGCAATCACGCTGGCGGTATAACGGTCAGGAAATCAATGGTATAAGTGTTGTTTGTGCATGGAACTGGGCTGGCGGATGGCGATAGGCGGAAATGGCGGTAGCTAATGGAATAATGCATTGGGGATTTTTGTGCAATGGTTTTGGTCGGCGGTGAGCGAAAATGGCGGTATAACAGTGGGCGGTTTAACGAGAGTAGACTGTAGTACCTTTTAAAACAAGTGGTGCCAGGTACAACAAACCCCACCCCTCGCACGTATTGTAGCTTATTTTGACATCAATCCAGCTGATGCCATCATGTCTATGCATGTGGTGATGTCAGCATATCAATTGCCTCTATATACGTGCCAAGTTTGAAGTAAACTGAAACAAAATTGATGTTTATATAGACATAAAATTTCGCCCATTATAAGTAAATGGGGAAAAAAAAGATTTTAAAAAGATCTATTCTGGATCACTGGCAATCTATAAAAACCAATTTGGTATGAATTCAACCAGTAGTTTTGCTGCTACAGTTTTAACGAACAAAGAAACAAGCAAAACAAACCAAAAACAATACCCCTTACCTCTAGGGGTGTGTATTGGCAAGAATCTGGCGATACGATACAAATCACAATACTGGGATCACGACATGACATATCACGATATATCATGACACTGTTAAAAAGGCAATTTTTTTGGTTTGTTTCTTTTTTAAAAATGATTATTTCCTGGAAGAATTGAATTACACCAGAAATATGCACAAATACTAAACACATTTTTATTTGATCACAACAGGATCTAATACTATATCACAAAATTTCCCTGTGTTAAAACTTAAAGACATTACAGATTAACCCTTTCATGCATGAATTAGGAGAACCTTAATCAAGATTTTTTTTTCCTGAGTATTTTTATTCCTCTTTTGGCATGAAAAAAAAACAATGTGATTGAAATTTTTTTTTTTTTTAAATCAACCTGTTTTTCATGGAGTTGCAAAAATGTCTACACAGCTACACCATGAATTTTATTCTTGAAGCAAAGAAACATGTATGTAAAACCCAATATCATAAAGTGATATGAAAACAGTGAAATGAAACCATGTTTAATGCAACTAATCTGATGTTTTCTCACATTTTAACATATTCTAATACTAGTTTTTACTCACTTCATGGAGATAATATGCAAAAAATAAATATTAACAATAGATTTCCACTCAAGAACCAATCAAGAACAGCAAAGTTACAATAACGGTATGAATTGCAGTTTATGAGATGATGCATAAGTGTCCACTGTGTTGGTTGATATGGAACTAAAACAACAAAACCCATGAATATACAAGAGAACAGCTGTAGAGTAACTGTCCACTGTAGTGACCACTATGCATGAAAGGGTTAAGATCCTGTTCAAATGTCTTGTGAGGATGTGATATTGTAATGTTCTGTATTGATCTATAATGTCTTGTATTGTTCTGTTTTGTTCTACAATGTTCTGTATTGTTTTGTTTTGGTGTAGGGAAATGTTGTGATGGGTTGTGTGTGGTGTGAGGGGTTGGAGTTTTAAAAGCTATGCTTCTTCCATCCCCTTTTCAAACCATGTGTTGTCTAGCCGTCGTCTATTAAGTGTATAAATGTGGTAGCAGGTTTGAAATAAACATGTGAAATGAAAATGAAATGTTCATATTCTATTAGTTCAGAACTAACATCAGAACATTATTTTGTGCAATCCCAACAAAGGAATTAACATGTACCTCTCAGACAGTAATAGGTGCTTTTAGGATGCTTCAAATAACCATTATTTAATAAAACAATGTTAAATAATAATAAATAAGATATAAACAATAAAGAAAAACAAAACAAACCCCCCCCCCGTCATATCCGCATTTGAATACCTAAATACCTAAAAATATCGATACAGTACTTTTTAATATCAATACGGTATTGTGAAATGAAATATCGCGATATATTGCAGAAACGATATTTTCTAACACCCCTACTTGCCTCTCCTTCGGGGGTGGGGTTTTATATGTATGTTCTTATTTTAGTGTTTTAAGTATGGTTTTAGAACGGACTTTTATTGTGTTTTATGTGTATTTTTAGTGTGAGAGATTTTTAATGTCAATGAGCTTTTTTCCTGGTTAAATAATAATCATCATCATCTTAACCATGATCATAATAATCATAATCATAATGTTAAAAGGAAATATTTTCAGAGATAGGACAATGTTTTTTGGTCTCTTGGTTGTGTTTACTGCCTCACTATATGAGAACGTAAACAAACAGAGCTATACATGATTCACAATTTTGTAAATATACTTTAATTTCCTAATTTCTGGCTGGATAGGATATAGACCTCAATATTTTCTTGAAACTACACGAAATGTATCTGCTGTTCTGTTAAATCACAGTATGAACAGAACACATCCACTGCAGCCTGAAAACTTTGACAAAAATTCCTCCAAACCTTACAAGTGTTTTGGACATACAAATATGTTGTAAAATCCAGTCATTGCACTTTTTTCCACATTACAAACTGAGATCATTAGCATGTGAGCTGTACTTTAAATACTAAGACGATGATTATAGAGAATTAAAAAACAAAAAAAAACTCAGAGTGATAAAAGGGTAGTGGGCGAGTAAGTGGGAGAGAAAATGCGAGACAAACTGAAAGTAAACTTTAATCTGTTTGCTAATTATTCCATTGTGGTTGAGTACCAGTACAGACAAAGACATAGAAAAAAACACTCAGCAGCACTCGCCTGGAGACAGAAGTCTTTGTGGCGTTTCCTCTTCATAATGTTTCCTTTACAACACCCATCACAATTATACGTAAGTGAAATGCATCAACACACGGCTTCAAACATCCATATTTAGCTGGTTTCTCTGCATACAAAAAGCACACTTCAACCTCCTAATATGAAATCTGTTTGATTCACTAACTCTGCACAATAGCACCAAAGACAATGTTTGTTCATAATTTTAAGTTTCTTAAAGCCTTCTCTGTTCCTTAGAAAAGTTTTACACTACAGACATACAGGGTGGGGAAGCAAAATTTACAATATTTTGAGGCAGGGATTGAAAGACAGTGTATGACCAATTAGTTTATTGAAAGTCATGAGAATTTATTTGCCACAAGAAAATTGACATAATAGAAAATGTTTTTATTCTATGTGTCCTCCTTCTTTCTCAATAACTGCCTTCACACGCTTCCTGAAACTTGCGCAAGTGTTCCTCAAATATTCGGGTGACAACTTCTCCCATTCTTCTTTAATAGTATCTTCCAGACTTTCTCGTAATAGTTTTGCTCATAGTCATTCTCTTCTTTACATTATAAACAGTCTTTATGGACACTCCAACTATTTTTGAAATCTCCTTTGGTGTGACGAGTGCATTCAGCAAATCACACACTCTTTGACGTTTGCTTTCCTGATTACTCATATGGCAAAAGTTTCTGAAAAGGTATGGATAATAGTGTTAGGTATGATTATGACATCAATATATGTTTGGTTTCAAAACAACTGACGTAGTGCCTGCTGAGGAAAAAACAACTAAATGTTCATTGTAAATTTTGCTTCCCCACCCTGTAAATGCACTGGGAGAAATTCAGTCTCGTACTCATTCATTCTGCTGAGGCATTTACAAGTAGCAGGTCTTTTAAGGTTCAAGGACGCATGTGAAGCGCTCCGAACACAGGTGTCAAACAGGCTTAAAATGCACTCAGGACACATCAGAATTTCAACGCTGGAGCCACATTTGGACAGACTCGGGGATACTTTTATCCTAACATTAGTGTAAACACACGTGTCCCTGACCTGCTTCTTGAAGGACCACCTAGTCAACTTTGTAGTAAATATATATATAGCTCCAAAAAGGAACATTTAGAACAGACAATCTATCTGCAGTTTTTGTCTCCTGGCTTTCATTTCCCTTCCTATTTCTTCATTTCTTCTTCATTGCAGCATTCTCCGCTGTGCAAATATCTACAGAAATCCTCTTGCGTGGCTCAGAACAAATGTGTGCGGTGTGTGTTTTTGTCTGGACAGCTGCAGTTTTCCACAAACATAAAGGCCCAATCCCATTTCACCCCTTGGCCTGTTCCCTTAGCCCTACCCCTCCATTTTGTGAGTTCATGTGAAAGGGGTAGGGGTGTCTCAATTCTTGATGAGTCGGAGAGGCAGGGCTGAGGAGGAGGGCTGTTTGGTCCTCCAAACTGAGGCTTTTCAGGACCACACTACAAACAGAGGGGTATGAGAAATTTCCCATAATTCTGTTCCAGTCGTCGGCAAGAGGGAGGTAAACACGGCAAAAAAGTGCAGCAGTGCGATGAAAGAAACACACAAACGCACTCGGGGTGTAATGGTACAGAAAAATTTCAGTTCAGTACATTTTTGGTACAGGGGTCTTCAGTTCGATATGTTTCAGTACAGTGAAGGAGAACAAACAATGCTAGCTCACCATTCTTGTTTTGTCGACTTGTCTCTCTCCATTGACATAACTGACAGAGAATCTGAAATACTCTCAAATCGGAGACTTTAGAGAAGACGGAAGGTTTTCCAACTCTGGCTTTGTAGCTGTGACGCTGCTCTGAGCTGCCATACTGGTTCACTTTCAGTATATGTGTAAGGTGTGTGTACCACTTAGTAGGGATGCACTGATACCGCTTTTTTCCAGACTGAGTACAAGTACAAGTACTTACATTTGAGTACTTGCCAATAGTGAGTACCAATACGAGTACTTAATAATCCCATTCCAGTTCTTAGTTCCTTTTGTAAATGTGCTTTATTGTCGTTGTCATTAGTCTGACTGGAACAAAGTGCTGCTACTGACATTTAATGCGTTGGAATGAGCATTTCTCAATTAATCCACCAGGGGGCGCCACTCTGAATTAACCATACTGGACAAATACCACGAAGAAGAGTAAAGTTTTTTGAGAAGAAGAAAGTCAGTAATAACAAACATGGAGACGACAGCGGTAACACTAATGTGGATACTAATATTGCAGCCTTTTCACTGGTAAGGTTTAAA
Organism: Sphaeramia orbicularis; assembly: GCF_902148855.1. NCBI lineage: Eukaryota > Metazoa > Chordata > Actinopteri > Kurtiformes > Apogonidae > Sphaeramia > Sphaeramia orbicularis. Next base: position 13,737,934 of record NC_043968.1, on the reverse strand, counting down.
AGTGAAGTTTCAGCAGGTAGAGAAAATTCGCACATTAGTTCGTTAACCCCAACACAACGCAAAATGAGGATATATATTCTTGTAGCTTCATTTCACTTTGTTTCTGTCATATATTTCCTTTGAAACATTATTTACATTTGAAAAAGAAGATTTTTAACAGAAGTTTGACATTATCTTTGATGATATCAGATTTTTCCCATGGACATTTTGCACTGATAAAAATGAATTTACCGAGTGAGGATTGATCCACTCACTCAATTTTATTCTCTGTATCAATTTATGGATAGATATACGTAAATTAGTTCAGGACAAAGTGTGTGTGGCTTTGAGAGATGAATGAATGATGACTGGAAACAGTGGGAGCGGAGGCGTAGTTCTGGGTTAAAGAGTGAACGCACCCATTCGCCAACACCCTTCAACACAAATAGTGAGCTAACGATGGTTTAGCGAACGCAACGAGCACAGAAATGGATTTTACGTCCGTTAAGCCTCTGCGTTCGCCATCCCATCGTTAGCTCACTATTTGTGGCTGTTCACTATTTAACCCAGAAACGAGCCCCAGGTGTGAATTGTAATCGGTCTCAACAGGATGTCCCTGATCTGGATGTTGTTCATACTAAAAACGAGGCTTTAGGAGAGACAACATCGTCTAATAAGCTTGTGGCTCAGGAGCAGTGACAGAAGTGGGAAAAGGTGCTTACCGAAACGTAATGTTTGGTCGCACTCTAGAGAAATGTCTAACCTACAAACCAATGTCATCAGTGCTGGTGTAGTTAAGAAAAGCATGTGCCTGAAGTCACAGCCTGTTATTTAAAACTACTCCTGACATTCTTTTCCAGCCCTTCTAATCCACTGCAACTCAGTTTGACCTCTGGAATGGCATGACAAACTGCATGCCTTTGAATTTTCACTTGATCATATATACTTAATGTATGTACTGCTGATAGGCCTAAGGGATGCATACAGTATCAGTGGCCTGGTACAGCTGTACTGCACAGACTAGCGCTTGAACTGACAGCACGAGACAGAAAATGTGACATCAGCACACCGCCATCTCCGTTTCTCCGCTCTAAGAGGCTGCTGGCAGCGGAGATGGAGAAAAGATCAGACAGAGTAATCACATTAATAATTTGGACAAATTCGATCTTCAGAATTTCACTGACTGGAGAAAATCACTGGACGTCTTATTCCTGTAATTTCCAATGACTAGTATTTTTTTTTTTTTTTTTTTTTAAACAGAATAACATATAATTAGGTTTGGGCTGTTTATTGGTTATTCCAGTGTGTAATGTTTGTTTTCTTGTTGCTAGTAATTTAGTTTTCTTACCCCTGATGATAATTATTATGTATCATTATGACTATTACTGTTACCACCTTATTATAACTTTTATCTTGTGATTATTAAACTACACACTATACATACATACATACATACATACACATATATAATATACATACATACAACATAATTAGCTGTTCATTATTATTATTATTATTATTATTATTATTATTATTATTATTATTATTATTATTATGATTATTATTACCTTGCTACTTGTTGTTTCAGCTAGTACTTTACAATGTGTAATTGCCTGTTTTTTTTTTCTTATAATGTTTCTTGTGTGTATATTTGGTGTTTGTGCTGCTATTGGAACCTCCATTTCCTGAGGGTTTTGTCAAAAGAATCAATACATTTCTATCTAATCTATTCTAATACTAATGTAAAGCTGAATGATGTTACCTGTGAATATCAGCATTTAAATGGAGTTTCAGTGGTTTGGCCAATTCATTTGAGTCACTTTCACTGAAACAATTTGAGAACACAATTATGCCTATTCTAATTTAAAATGAATTAAATATGACCTTCTTATCCACATAAGTATGTAGTAACAACCTCTTTCTGCTTGTTAACACTCACTGATTGCATTTCAAATTTTTGAAGTACAAGTATTTTTAAAACAATGTTCACATTTAGCTCAAATGTCAGTTCATGTTCTCAACCACAATCAAACTGCATCACGATTCATGTATGACCGGATGAAGACCACTTACTCCAAATGATCCTGGTGTGGCTGTTTTGATTGAAAAAGAGTACGGTTATTGTGTTCATGTCTGCTCAAAGCAACTGTAGCAAAGTAGGAAACAAACTGGAGTCTGATTCAACCCAAGTGACAAAGCCAGTGTGAACATGTCAAAATCTGCAGTGAGGAGAATGTCCACTGGGGGGCTGGTTCCAAAAGTGAGTCATTACCCACAGACCCCAAGTTAAAACAACAGAAATTACGTTTACGGCCTGAAACAAGAAACAGTTTTGATCTTTTTAGTTCATTTCAACTTCTGTGACAACTGTAGGGGTGAATTTTAACATGACTCCTTCATTTATTACCTCTGCCAAGGACGTTATGTTTTTGCCAGGGTTCGTTTGTTTGTCTGTTTGTTTGTTTGTTTGTTTGTCTGTCCTTTAGTGTGCAACATAACTCAAAAAGTTATGGACAGATTTTGATGAAATTTTCAGGGTTTGTTGGAAATGGGATAAGGAAGAAATGATTAAATTTTGGTGGTGATCGGGGGTGGGGGGGCCCACGGGGGGGGGCCACTGATCAGCCTTGGCGGAGGTCTGCGCTCTCCGAGTGCTTCTGGTTACCTCCGCCAAGGAGGTTATGTTTTTGCCAGGGTTTGTTTGTTTGTTTGTCTGTCCGTTAGTGTGCAACATAACTCAAAAAGTTATGGACAGATTTTGATGACATTTTCAGGGTTTGTTGGAAATGGGATAAGGAAGAAATGATTAACTTTTGGGGGTGATCCGGAAGAAATCCTGGATTCTGGATCACTTTGAAATTTTCGTTAACATTGTGGTAAATGGGGCCAAAATTTTTGTTTCCCAATATCTCGCTTAATTATTGACCAAAACTCATGAAATTTAACTCAGGAATTGACAATGGGGTCCTCTATCACATTTCAAAGGCTGATCCGGATCTGATCCAGAAGGTGGATTTTATCTCAATTTATATAAAAAATGGGGGTGCCCTTACTTTTTGGCCTACTGTGCCTTTAATATTAAAGGTAGAAATTTCTGACAAGCGCCATCGTGTAGCTCAGTCAGTTCCGCATCGGGAGTATGCCACCGGATTTGATGTAGCTTTAATACTTAAGGAGCTAGATCCAGAAGAAAACCGCCATTATGAGAAATGTGATTTTCGTGAATAACTACTGAACTAATAAGGACATAATTATGAATCCAGTTGCTAATGGTATGTTTTCATGGTCAAGGAATCTTAAAATATAGGTAAAATAAATATGGGACTAATATTTATGGTGGAAATCACAATATGGGGGAATTGTGCAAATCTCATGCAATTTGACTCAGGGATTTACAATGGGGTGTTCTATCAAATGGCAAAGACTGATCCGGATCTTTCAAAAAGTTATGGACAGATTTGGATGAAAATTTCAGGAAATATTGATACTGGCACAAGGAACAAATGATTAAATTTTGGTGGTGATTGGGGGGGGGGGGGGGGGCACTGATCTGCCTTGGCGGAGGTCTGCGCTCTCAGAGTGCTTTTCTAGTTGATTGATTGATTGATTGATTGATTGATGTATTTATTTCGAACATGAATGTCAAACAGAAGAAAATAAATAAACAAAACACTTAAACATAAGACATATATTACATATTCGAAAAGGAGTGAGAAGAGGTACAACTTATAAACTCCCACCCCTTCTCCTTATATAATTAATAACAATAATAACCTTCCTCGTCTAATCATATCTATACACTATGCCATAATATGACTGATACTTACTAGTAAATAATTTGGTTTCCGGCTTTATATTATTATGAACACATATAATATGATTTACATAAACACATAATACAATAACACATATATGTAAATACATATTCATACACAGATCTATACACACATACACACCTATACATACATTTACACACACTTACCACATACTTGTACATCTTTAGAACACCCAGTGATCTCCAAGCCCTCCCTCATCCCTGTACCTCTGAAAAATTGTGTCTTTGTACCTCTTTTTAAATTCTTTCATTCTTGGACGTTGCTTTAACTCTATATTAAATCTGTTCCACAGTCTCACCCCGCTGACAGAAACACAAAAACCCTTCCTAGTCGTGCGTATTAAGGAAATTTTAAAGTAAATTTTCCCCCTTAAATCATAACCCCCCTCATGAATACTGAATAATTTCTGTATATTTGCTGGTAAAAGATTATTTTTAGCTTTGTACATTATTTGAGCTGTTTGATAGTCCACAATGTCTGTGAACTTGAGTAATTCTGACTGTAAGAATAATGAGTTTGTGTGTTCCTGGTAGCCAACATTATGAATGATCCGTATTGCTCTTTTTCGAATAATAGTTAATGGCTGTAGTGAGGTCTTGTAGTTGTTACCCCAGATCTCAGCACAGTACTGTAAATAAGGTGAAACTAGGGAACAGTATAGAGTATGAAATGGCTTGTGATCCAAAACCTTCTTTGCTTTATTTATTATTGCAATGCTTCTGGAGATTTACATTATATTAAGAACATTTCTGCATAATTAGGGGAGTGGCTGTTGTGACTGACAGGTTTTTCTCCCTGACAGACAGCTCCGCTATAGTTGTGCTGTTTCATAATAGCAAAAAGTTTAGAAATTAAAGGAGAACACAAAGTTTTATCCAAAAAAAGGGAAGCCACTTGACATTCTTTTGGCACACTCACACTGAGCCAAAGATTAAGATAAAGATGTACCAGGAGTCGACATGAGAATACCTGCTAATTTTCTTTTTTGTTACATAAAGTTTTATTTTTCAGAAGGTACTACCTCTCTGTAAGTTGCTTTGGCTTGGCATGTAACCTAACAGAGTTAATATTAAAAATAAATAAATAAATCACATCACAGAGTTATAGTTATAGTTTCAAGCACTTTCAAGCGCTTCAACTAAAATTCAAGCACTTTTCAGACCTTGAAAACACAACATTGAAATTCAAGCATTTTCAAGGATTTCAAGCACCCCTATGAACCCTGTATTATGGTGATGTTCTTTAATATACTTTTAATTTTGAAATCACAAAAATGCCTAATGGTGTATCTCCTAAAAACTCCCTCAGATGTTAGACGTTGCTTTTTGAATATGTGCTTTGAAACACAGGAACAATAGGGACACTGAAGACAATGGGAACAATTACAATGAATTCCGTTTTGGGGTCATGTGGTGTAAAGACAGACCATAGACTGTATATAAAAAGTGGACAAAGCCTCCATGACGTCACCTACTGGTTTGCGGATTGGTGTTTTGAAGCCAAAGGTTTGACATTTTGGCAGCGTCCATGAAGGTTTTTTGGAAATAGAAGTGCCCATGTTTGGATAAGAGGGTGAAGCAGAGGGATGGAGCCTGCCAACACTAGCTTACTGAGAACACCAACCACACTGCTAACACTGTCTTGTTAAAGCAGTGTTTTTCAACCTTGGGGTCGGGACCTGGCGTGGGGTCGCCTAGAATTCAAATGGGGTCGCCTGAAATTTCTAGTAATTGATAAAAAACAAAAAAAAACTGTGACTCATAAAAAATATATGATGAGTTGAGAGGGACAATGATAACACTGGTCAACAACAAATTTATTGTTTAAGTTTTTTGAGCTGATTTAGGATAATTTTGATGTGCTGAAGCCAAAAATCACATTAATTTTGCTCAATCAGGTCAACTTTCTGAACTATGCTACATATTGGCTTTTTAACATTTTTGCTTACATTTATGGGCATTTTCACATCATATGATACAAAATTCTTTCATATTTCTTGCAATAAACGAGTTCTGAAGATTTTACTTTACCAATTTGTGATTAATGGTTTTTTTAATATTACAGGTGAATGAAATGGCTTCGACTAGAAGATCTTGCAAAAATAAGCCTGATGTATTCTGCTACATCTGTGGTGAATACACCATTGTACCTAACAGGAATCAAGTCACAAGTTTCATAAAGTGTGCTTACCAGTCTTATTTTGGTATTATTATATTTTGTGAGAAGATCAAACTTTTCAAAATCAAATTAGCAAAAAAACCTGACCCAATTGAGAAAAACAGATGTCATTTTTGGATTTAGCGGTGCAAAATGGTCCTAATTCAGTTGAAAAAACCTAGACAAGTTGCAAAAAACATTTATTTTTAACCCAGTGTAATCCATAACAGACATGACAAACTGTGAAGCAGAAACTGAAGCACTGTGGTTCTGTTTATCTGCCAAATGTTCATTGTGGTCGGTTTCAGATGCTGCAGCTCTTTCATAATTCACAGTTTGAGTTCTTGTTTGTTCAGTATTAATTGTCAGCCTTGTAAATCTAAGCTGGACTGACTGTAAATATCCTGAACACGGAAAATAAAATTCTCACTTTGTGCAGTAATCTCCACCTGGCTTTTCTGCCTCCGTCCATAATAATATACATTATATAGACTAAATGTCGTCTAAAATTAACATTTATTTGCAACATAGTATAGCAAACTATTACATGATCAAAACAAATTAATTTGAGCAACAACAAAAAAAGTCTCCGTTTTGAATGTCTGGGGTCTCCAGAAGTTTGTGATGTTAAAATGGGGTCACGGGTTGGGAACCACTGTGTTAAAAAGCTCCCACGTCACTGCAGTTATATATGCTTGTGATTGATATTAGTTATGTCAGCTTCACCTAGTGTATAATTGTCTATAACTAGCCTAATTAGCAGGCTAGCCAACAGACCATGTAATCCTATATAAACACTAGCTGAGTTATGCTAATGGGCTAGGTATTTAAATCAAGAACCAATTAATATCATTACAAAATCCTCTGATGGTTTTGTCTGTGTAACATCTCAGCCACAGTGTAACTGTCTGTCAGGGTAGAAGTATGTTTTATTCAACAAAAAAAGCACTGACGGATTTCAGTAGCCAAGACAGCTGTCAGTCAGAATCCAAACCTCAAACACAAATAGACGGTACTCAGCCACATGTTGCTCAAAGCTGTCATGGCTTTAAGTATGTGTAAGTTTTACTAACTAACTTTAAGTCATATAACTCAAATGAGTGAATTCCCCTTTAGTGGCCACATAATACCTAATCACCAAGGTTATTATTATTAATGAAAACTAACAAAATGGCGAACACTAGAATTGAAAAAACATTTTCGTTAACTGAAATAAATAAAAACTATAATTAAAAGAAAAAAACGACAACTAACCGAAACTGTATTGTGTGCTTACAAAATTAACTAAAACATGTAAAAATTATGAATAAAATTCTTTCGTTTTCGTCTTTGTCAATGTCGGATTGATACGAAAGCGATTTATTTTGCTCTAGCAATTTTAGCTAGCGGCACCATACAACACTTCACGGTCCGTCACTTCTCATCACTTGTCGTTTACAGTCGTCTTCTGGTCCCTACACTACCTGGAAACATGGAGACTAAAGTTGGGAGAAAGCAGCAGAGTCCTGTCTGGGATTTATTTGAATATGACGGCGAAGAAGATAAAAGATACGACAAAACTAAAATTAATACTAAAACTAAACTAAAACTAAGCATTTAGGAAAAAAATGAAAACTAATAAAAACTAGCAAACCTGCTCTAAACACAAATCAAAACTAACTGAATTAGAGAAAAAAAAGTCAAAACTAAATAAAACTAAACTATAAGGAAAAATCCAAAACTATTATAACCTTGCTAATCACAGCCAGTGTCTGGTTTGTCTGTGCGCTTTTTGGTTACAGGGATAAGAACTGACTCACACTTTAACAGATGATAAGTTATCTTTTATTGTAGGCATGAGTCCTGGAAATCTGATATAGTCCTTAAACTCTTTATCGGGCAAGTGACTATTTTTGGTAATTTCCACATACATTGGACTTGTGTCTGGCGGTTATATTTTTGCTCTACAGTGTCTTTTACTCTTTTATTCTCCATGCATTCTGCCCCTATCCTCGATGAACACCTGATTCCTTTGCATACATTCATATTTTGTGTTTTTTGACCCAGTGAAGTATATACTACTATTTTTTTCTCTGAAAACTGATGCACTACTGTTGTTCATGCTGCTGCTGAAATACACAGCTGTTTTTTATTCTGGTTGAACATTCTGCTATTTTTTTAATCCTGCACTGTAGTATTTATGTATATATATTTATTTATTATTACTTTTTAGGTCTTTACTGTAATTATCAGATTTTATTATTATTATCTTTAAAGCTATACCTACCGATGTGGCATTTCTCACAGCACTTAGTAAAAGTTTGAACATGAACAACCCGCCTCCCTCCAAAGCCCCGCCCACTTCCCTTTGCCTGAGCTCTGAGGCTCCCCTCCTCTCTCCTCCTCTCACCTGATGCGCGTGGAGGAAGAATAGGAGGAAGCGGAGGTCCGGTCCGCTTCGGTGTGTCCGCGGACCCCTCCCTCAGTAATCAGATGCATCATCCACCTGCCGCGGGCCCGCAGCCCCTGTTTCATCAGTAGATCCTGTATTTAAGGGTCTGGTCTGTGCAGAGCTGGGTCAGTGTCTTCACTGCACCACGGAGATGAGGTGCCCAGGCGATGGGCGCTCACTGTGAACGCGCAAATTTTCCATGGACATTTGAGGTTTCATAGTCCATACATTTATCATCCTACATAATCCTACACTGTGTGACACCATGTACATGTACCTGTATGAGTCCCACGGTCAGAAAAGCTGAGCTTTGTGCAGACCTGTTCAGTCCAGTACATCTGACTTCCGGACTTTTATCTCCATCCTTCATTCATCAGACTCCTGTTTGTTCCCCTTGGTTGTTGTTTCTGTTCATAAATCCGTTTAATCCCTTCCACATGTGCATTTCAGTTCTATCCAAACACATCCTAGAAAGACTGTGGTCAGTGACAGGAGAAGCAGCACGAGTGAAGCACCTCTGCATCCAATATGCGGAGACGGCCGTAATGGATGATTGACAGGAGGCTCAGCCAGGTTCGGCCAATTATTTCATTCGGACTGAATAAAATGATTGGTCAGACTTTTATCAGAAATACATGAGAAATAAACATTTTTGAGTTTCAATACCTGGTGGATTTCTTCTTCATTTTAGTTTGACACACGCTTATTAGGAGCATTTTAAGATGGCAAAAGAAAAGTGTAAAAATGCCACATCATACAGTATAGCTTTAATATAGGATTCATTCTATAGGATTTTACCATGTATTGCTGGGCCTGAGTACTGATTTCGTTCCATGTATACACTACATGTAATGACAATAAAGTGAACCTTGAACCTTGAAATGATAAAGTTTCTGTTCCTTTTTAATTTACTCATTTGTAATGTGTTCGTCTATTCTTAAAAACACAGTTCAGACAAGTCATAAATACAGTAATTAAATTATAAAGTGGTATTCAAAATACCAATGGCTATGGAGACAAAGGAGTATTTCTGTCTGTTTGTCCTGCATTTGCATTTTCATGACAGGTTATGAATTAACATGGCTGAGGGAAAATCCAACGCCAACCCTTTATCGGGCAACTGACTATTTTTGGTCATTTCCACATACATTACAAGACAGTGACAGCAACAGTTCCAGTGAGGACAGCGAGTCAACAATCTCAGGTCCAATGTGGTCTCCAGGGTCTGTAAGGTCCACCTCTGCATGAACAGTGAGTGGACCTGCTTTGTTAGGTACCAGGAAGTAATGGTACTAATGTAAGGAATGATGTTCAAAGGGATCATGTGGATGTGGACAGGGATCTGGGTCAGCACATACAGTATGTTGTTCTAATATTCTAAAAGGGATATTCTAACGTTCCAAAATACCTTTCACCTTGCATGTGTTTTTCTTGTATTTTTTATATTTACACTACCAGTCAAACGTTTGGACTCACCGTCTCATTTAAATGGCAAGAGAAGGACCACAGATGGCCAACAAGTGCTCAGCATCACTGGGAACTCCTTCAAGACTGTTGGAAACTATTTCAGGTGACTACCTCATGGAGCTCATCGAGAGAATGCCAAGAATGGGGCAAAGCAGTAATAAAAGCAAAATGTGGCTATTTTGAAGAATCTGAAATATAAAACATGCTTTGAATTATGTCACACTTTTTTAACGACATAATTCCATATGTGTTCATTCATAGTTTTGATGACTTCAGTGAGAATCTACAATGGAAATAGTCATGAAAATAAAGAAAAACCAGGTGAGTCCAAACTTTTGATTGGTAGTGTACCTCTTAGATAAATAAATAAATAAATAAATAAATAAATGTTGCCACTTATGGGGTAAGGAACCAAATATGTTAACTCCATTAACCTTGATTTTCTACAGAACAATACAAAATGCAGAAAAATTTCAAACGTAATAAAGTCTTCTTATGTCCTCCAATAACAAACTAAGGTTGAAATTTGGACTTTCACAGTATTTCTATGAGTATCCTATGAAGGGTTAAAGTAGAGATGACCAGATGGAATGACCTCATGTCATCAAACGTCTACATGTATAGGTGTAAAACTGAGATTTATAATAATAATAATAATAATAATAATAATAATAATAATAATAATAATAATAATGGATTAGATTTCTATAGCGCATTTCAAGGCACCCAAAGTGCTTCACATTATTGATCCATTATTCATTCACTCCCACATTCTCACTCTGGTGGGGGTAAACTGCATTTGTATCCACAGTTGCCCTGGGGCAGACTGATGGAAGCGTGGCTGCCAATTCGCACCAAACGGCCCCTTAAACTACCACCGAACATTCACACACATTCATACACCAGTGTGAGTGACACTGGAGGCAAGGTGGGTGAAGCAAGGTTATAACAGTTTTGGATTTTTCATTATAGTTTTTTTTGTTTGTTTTGTTTTTTGTTTTTTTTTAGTTTTGACTTTTTTTTCCTCTAATTCAGTTTTAATTCATTTTTAGAGCAGGTTTGCTAGTTTTTATTAGTTTTCATTTTTTTCTAAATGCTTAGTTTTAGTTTAGTTTTTTTATATCTTTTATCTTCCTGGCCGTCGTATTCAAATAAATCCCAGACAGGACTCTGCTGCTTTCTCTCAACTTTAGTCTCCATGTTTCCAGGTAGAGTGGGGACCAGAAGATGACTGGAAACCACAAGTGATGAGAAGTGACGGACTGTGAAGTACTGTATGGTGCTGCTAGCTAAAATTGCTCGAGCGAAATAAATCAATTTCGTATCAATCCGACATTGACAAAGACGAAAACTAAAGGAATTTTATGCATAATTTTTTATACGTTTTAGTTAGTTTTGTAAGCACACAATACAGTTTCAGTTAGTTATCGTTTTTTTCTTTTATAGTTTTTATTTATTTCAGTTATCGAAAATGTTTTTTCTATTCTAGTTTTCGTCATTTTGTTAGTTTTCATTAACAATAATAACCTTGGAGTGAAGTGCCTTGCCCAAGGACACAACAGCACACTAGAACAGAGTGGGATTCAAACCGCCAACCCTTCAGTTATTGGATGACCCGCTTTACCTCCTGAGCCATGGCCACCCAAAAGAGAGAGCGATTTATGGCGTCGAACATGTAAACGCCAGACTGCATATACACGTAAACATAAAACCTGTTTCCAGCTGGAAATAGGACAGACTAAACATCATGTTTTTATTACACACCTCCTCAAATAAGACTCATCTGCCAAAGCAAATTCCCAGGGTGCATGTAGATGACTTTACACACCAGAACGAACTTGACTTGACCATGAGACCTGGCACGAGATAGTGTTCCCTCTCTTAAAACTAGATTAAAACTTAGAGGCTGACAGCCCAGCTCCTAAATTTACATACCCAGCACCACCCAGCACTAAAGTCTGGTTGTAGCACATGACAACACAAGCAAGAATAAATCTTTTATTAAAAGCTGAAAATTCTTCAAGACAAAGCCCTGCAGCACTTTCACCCACAAGACCGCGGTTTCATCTGGATAAAATCTGAGAATTTCAGAACTGCAGTCAGAAACCTCTAATGCACTTCAAAATGGAAAATAACAGAAAAGCCCCTTGTTTTTCAGAGAAAAAAGCTTTAGAGCAAAAGACAAGGAATCTCAAATGGTTTAATCCCTCCGTCCCATAAAAGTTCTGTATACTACAAACACATAGAAAATCATCCCAGTGTTGCTCCTCCAGTACATGAGCAGGCATTCAACCTTCTTCAACTAGGACAAAAACATGGAGACCTATTTACATGTCAATGAAGGCCATGGATAAGGACTTTTTTTTCTATCTCTCCCATTTCTTCCTGCTCCAGTAAACTGGAAGATATGCTCATTCTGAAGGCTGATGAAGACTGAGAGAGATCTGAGGAAGAAGTCTCAGTTTTACCCATCACAAAACTTCTGGAAGTATAGGATAACAATACATACTCTAGAGCACAGGTGTCAAACATGCGGCCCGGGGGCCAAATCGGGCCCGCCAAAGGGTCCAGTCCGGCCCTTGGGATGAATTTGTGAAATGCAAAATTTACACTAAGTTTAGGGCTGAACGATATGGACAAAATTTCATATCTCGATATTCATGCCAGATATCTCGATATGAATACGATATGATATAACTACGGGTTCGGTGGAAACCAAGCATTTTTCAGAAAAATACTAACATCATAATACAAAAGAATGTGGAAAGTGCAGTTTTATTTATAAGAACTCAGTGCCAGTCATCAACATTAACATAAAGTTCAAATAAATTAAATTTGTTGTGACTTCCAGAGCTGTACATGCAGGGCGAGCACGGGGGAAATCTATATCTATATCGTTTATATCGTTGCTTTTTCGATATTAATATCTTGAATGTTCATATCTCGATATCGATAGGATAACGATATATCTTTCAGCCCTAACTGAGACGTTAACAATCCTTTTAGCTCAGGTTCCACATTCAGACCAATCCAATCTCAAGTGGGCAGGATTCAGTAAAATACGATCATAATAACATAGAAATAATGACAACTCCAAATTTTTCCCTTTGTAAATGTAAATCTTTTCACGTATTTACACTAAAGCAAAGATTAATTTTGCAAAAAATGTGAATAACCTAAAAAAATATGAACAACCTGGAATGTCTTAAGAGAAGTAAGTACAATTTGAACAAGTTTCTGCCTGTTACTAAATGTTTGGTGTATTTGTAGACCTACTGTGATCTGTAAGTTATATATAATGTACGTGTGTAAATGATAAACTGAGGCTGAATATTGTTAAAATTACTCTTATTTTTTCAGTTTGTTCATGTAATTCACATCTTTTGAAAGGATAGTTTGTAGATGTAAACCTTTTCATAATGTAAATTTACTTTTTTCACTCTAAAACATAGAGAAAAGTTTGGAGTTGACATATAATAACATAATAATATATAAAATTGACTGGTCCAGCCCACTTCAGATCAAATTTAGTTGAATGTGGCTCCTGAACCAAAGTGAGTTTGACACCCCTGCTCTAGAGGATGGATGTCAAAGTCATTTTAGCTCAGGGGCCACATACAGCCCAATATGGTCTCAAGTGGGCCGGACTTTTTAAAATAATAACAGTGAAAAGAGTAAAATTTAAGTAAAAGTTACATGATGAAAATGTTTACATATACAACATTTCCTTAAAAATGTGAATAACATGAACTTGAAATGTCTTAAGAAAAATAAGTGCAAGTTTAACAATGTTATGCGTCACTACAACTTACAGATCACAGAAGATAATAATAATAATAATAATAATAATAATAATAATAATAATGGATTCAATTTCTATAGTGCTTTTCAAGGCACCCAGAACTTTACATTACTGATCCATTATTCGTTCACTCTCACAGTCTGGTGGTCGTCTGGCCGGCTGACAGAAGTGTGGCTGCCAATACACGCCAAACTGCCTCTCCAACCACCGCCGAACATTCATACATATTCATACATAGTGACACTGGAGGCAAGTTGGGTGATGGGCACAACAGCAGACTAGGACAGAGCTGGATTCGAACCCGTTGGCTATTGGACGACGCTACCTCCTGAGCCACAGCCGGCCGCCAAGACCTGCACAGGCACAACAGATATAATACTGTCGACATTGCATTTAGTTCTCTTAAGACATTTCAGGCTCATATTTTTTCACGTTATTCACATTTTTTGTGAAAGGATACTTTGTAAATATTTTCAATTAATTGTACTTTTTTTACACTAAAAAAGGAAAAAAATGGAGTTGTCAGTATTTATAAGTTATTACACTGGTCAACAACAAATTTATTGTTTAAGTTTTTTGAGCTGATTTAGGATAATTTTGCTGTGCTGAATCCAAAAATCACATTAATTTTGCTCAGTCAGGTCAACTTTCTGAACTATGCTACATATTGGCTTTTTAACATTTGTGCTTACATTTATGGGCATTTTCACATCATATGATACAAAATTCTTTCATATTTCTTGCAATAAACGAGTTCTGAAGATTTTACTTTTGCCAATTTATGATTAATGTTTTTTTTTAATATTACAGGTGAATGAAATGGCTTCGACTAGAAGATCTTGCAAAAATAAGCCTGACGTATTCTGCTACTTCTGCGGTGAATACACCATTGTACCTAAGTCACAAGTTTCATAACGTGTGCTTACCAATCTTGTTTTGGTATTAATTATTATATTTTGTGAGAAGATCATATTTTTCAAAATCAAATTAGCAAAAAAACCTGACCTGATTGAGAAAAACAGATGTCATTTTTGGATTTAGCGGTGCAAAATGGTCTTAATTCAGTTGAAAAAACCTAGACAACTTGCAAAAAAACATTTTTTTGTAACCCAGTGTTATGATTGTATTTTGCTGGTCTGACCTACTTAAGATAGAACTGGTCTGTATGTGACCCATGAACTAAAATTATTTTAAAACCGATGATTGTTAATATTCATTCATTCGTTTGTTATCTGAACCCACTTTTTCCTCACTAGGGTCACGGGGATTGTTAATATCTTCAGTGTAATTTTTGCATTTCACAAATTCATCCCACGGGCCGGATTGGACCTTTTGGTGGTCTAGTTTTGGCCCACAGGCCGTATGTTTGATGTCTGTGCTCTGGAGCGTACCACTAAGTTGTATTAGAACTACAGCAGTCACATGACATACACAAGCCTTACACTGTAATGTACAGGAAAGGACATTCATTATCAGCTCCTCTGTTTCCTCTACATGCAGATCAACTTCTAGAGAAAATGTAAAATACATACTATGCATATAAAAATATATGACCAACTACATTAACTACTGTGTTAGAGTGAAAATTGATGCCTAAAGAGGGGTGAACTCTTCCCAAGGCTTGCAGTCCCGAGGTGAGAATATAACCAAAAGATATCAGATCATTACCCTTTCTCCTTTGGATTTTCTACTTATACTGAATAAGGCACAGGTGTCAAACATGCGGCCTGTGGGCCAAAACCGGCCCACCGAATGGTCCAATCCGGCCCATGGGATAAATTTGTGAAATACAAAAAACTACACTGAGATATTAACAATCAAGGGTGTTAAAATAATTTTGGTTCATGTTCCACATATAAACCAATATAATGTAAAGTGGACCAGACCAGTAAAATACCATTAAAATAACTTATAAATAATGACAACTCCAAATTTTTCCTCTTTGTTTTAGTGTAAAAAAAAAAAAAAGAACATTACATGAATATGCTTACATTTTCAAGCTATGAAATGTCTGAAGAGAAGTCAATGCAATTTTTACAATATTCTGCCTGTTAGTCAATGTTTTGTGTGGAGAAAAAAAAAAAAAAGTAGTGTGAGATACTCCCTGGTAAAATGTCCAAATAAAAGATGATACACAAGCAAAGGTGTCAGAAAAATGGGCAATGATGACTGGGAGTACAGTTGGTGTCGGCTGCTGCCTTATCGGTACAGACAGCTGCCTGTCAGCCAGCTGAGCCCATAAAAGAAGAAGAAAAAAAAAAAAAAGTAAATGTTTTGTGTATTTGTAGATGTACTGTGATCTGTACAATATTGTTAAAATTGCACTTAACTTTCTTCAGATATTTCAGGTTGTTCATGTCATTCACATTTTTTAGAAAACTTTGTAGATGTAAACATTCTCATTGTGTAATTTAACTTCTTTCACTAATTATTTCACTGCTTCGGCCCACTTCAGATCCTATTGGGCTGAATGTGGCCACTGACCTAAAATGAGTTTGACACCCCTGCACTGTAAAAAAAAAAAAAAATGACTGCAGAATTCACACCAAAAAGTTGTCAAATTGCAACATAAAAAAACTGTAAGTGACAATACAATGCAAAGTTGTTTATTTGAAAAGATTTTTGTGTTAACAATTGAATCAAATATAGCTGTAGTTTTGACAGGAAGAGTATGTGAACAAAACCAGATTTGTATGTAGAAATTCTGTATTTCTAGTGTTTTTAGAAAATAAAACTGTAAACTGAAAAACAATGCGGTGCCGTTTAAATTGCAAGACCATAATGTTGAAATAACGGCTTATTTGCTTTTTTTTTTTTTTTTTTTTTTTTTTAAGTAATAAAAAAGTAAACATTTAATAATTTAACATTTTAAACTTGTAAATTAATGGGTTGGTAGAGTTGGTAGAGCGGCTCGTCCAATAACCGAAGGGTTGGTGGTTCGAATCCTGGCTCCTACCGTCCATATGTTAAAGTGTCCATGGAAGACATTCATTCATTTTCTGAACCCACTTTATCCTCACTAGGGTCACGGGGGTTGCTTGGAGCCTATCCCAGTTACATAGGGGCGAAGGCGGGGTACACCCTGGACATTTCGCCAGTTCATCGCAGGGCCCATGGAAGACACTGAACCCTAAATTGCTCCCAGTTGGACCTGGTGGTTTTGGAAAGTGCTTTGGACACAATGAGGGTGTAGAAAATGTGCTAAATAAGTGCAGCCCATTTACCATTGAAATCTACATGTTTAAAATGTTAAATCTACATGCTACTCCGTAAATGTGTTCACAGTTGGATGTGTTTTTTACAGTATTGTTCTGGTAACCACAGCTGCCAGTTTTTTTTCCCATAAAAACTACAGGATTTTTTTTTACAGTGTTGAATAAGGGATCCTATGAGGCGGCCTGCATCAGCAAAGTCAGGTTGACTGGTTAAGGTAGAGCGGCGGTCATGAAACGCTACCGTGAAGGTGACAAACAAGCTTGGCGTTCTCACCTAGTTTGATCAGAGTGCTAAAGAGTGTTTCAAGTCTCAGGAGCAGAGTATACGAAGGATGCCGTTTTAGCCTCAAGAAAGTTTTCTCACTCCTTTCTTTGTCTCTCCTTCTCCCTATGGCAGACAGCCCAGTGCATAAAGCAGTGTGGCTTAGGCACTGGCGAGGAGCAACTACGGTCTCTTGGAAATATGTTCTCTGTTGACTCATTCTTTTAACCACATTCTTCATCAGCAGCACAAGCACAGTCCTTCCCATCAGCCGTGAAGACAAAACATCGTCGTTTCTGGCCTAGTTAATAACACACCATTCTCTGGGCTTTTCAGCTATCCAGTTTAGGCTATAACATTTGGAGCAGCGGAGGAAAAAAAAACAAAAAAAAAAACAGAAGCAGTGGAAAAATGAGGGGGAAGAGAAAGAGTGAGCAGTCTCACTGGCCTACAGTGCAGTCCAGATCCCCCTGGATTTATCTGTATACATAACTCTTTTCTCTTTCTGTCTCTCCCCTTTCTCTTTCCCCCTGTCTCCCACTTTCATTCTTTCATGCCTCTCTGTGTCTCTCACACCAACACCCACATGCCTCCGCCACTACACAGTGTACAAATATACGGATTCACATAACCACCAAATTATCTCGCTGCTTTTGAACAGAAATGGTACACCCACAGTCCTCACATATGCCACATTTAATTACTCCATTCAAAGAGCAACATGAGAGTCTCCTGCTCTACAAAGCTCACAACAACACAATCCATCCCAGACAGGGTCCGTTCAACATACAATTTTTTTTTTTTTTTTTTACAATTTCTTTACCAAAAACCTCTGGTAAAAGTGATGAAGAAAAGTTACCAGTACAAAACTTCTCCAGGAACAAGCTGTTGATTTCATCACATTGCCGTGTAACACCCCTCACCCCTTGACCCCCCCACCCCACCCAACAAAACAGGACTGAAGTCTTATTCATCTGACCACAGAGGGCCTATAGTCAACAGCTCAAGTGCCAAATGGAGAGCATAGTTGTAGTAGTAGAGAGCTAACAGGAAAACCATGTGACCCAATTCCCTTGTTCACTAACATGCCTTGTAACTTTTTTTCCACAGTATCACTCTCATTTCTCATCTATTCCTCCCACCCTGCTGCTGCTGCTGCTGCTTCCACTGCTCACTCACCATTCTGTGCCGCTGGATGGGTGTTCATGTCAGGGTCCATGTTAGATTTGCTGGGTGATAAACATCAGGATCAGCACACCCATATCCTGAGGAAAGTCAGCTCTGAATCTGAACTACCGCAAACTATTACTCCAACTACTGTTTTATGTCCTCCGCCGCCGCTGCCGTCTTCTCTGCGCTGTTCTCTCCAGTCAGAGCTGCTGCTGGCTCTGGTCTGGCCCCTGCAGCCTGCCAGCTCAGCTCAGCTCAGCCTTCTACCGCTGTGTTACATCTGTCTGACTGAGCCCCTCTCTGGAGAAGTGGGGAGAGAGAGAGAGAGAGAGAGAGAGAGAGAGAGAGAGAGAGAGAGAGAGAGAGAGAGAGAGAGAGAGAGAGAGAGAGAGAGAGAGTATCCAGGAGCACAGAATGGGAGGGAGGAGAGAGAGCAGCAGTTTCCACGTTGCGGTGGCGAGTGAGAGATACGGCTGGATGGGGTTGTGGCAGTGCGACGGATGAATGTTTCCACTTTGATCAGTTTTACGCTCTCAGCATATTTTTCCCTGCGCACAAAGACGCATTAGTAACATCAGTTTGAAAAACATT
The DNA here is from genome assembly GCF_902148855.1 of Sphaeramia orbicularis. Lineage (NCBI taxonomy): Eukaryota > Metazoa > Chordata > Actinopteri > Kurtiformes > Apogonidae > Sphaeramia > Sphaeramia orbicularis. The sequence goes on along the minus strand of NC_043968.1, from coordinate 13,719,024 downwards.
AGAACGGCCGGAAGAAATTATCAACTTATAGCAGGGGTCTCAAACTCATTTTCTTTCAGGGGCCACATTCAGCCCGATTTGATCTGCAGTGGGCTGGACCAGTCAAATAATAACAAAATAACCTATAAATAATGACAACTCCAAATTTTTGTCTATGTTTTAGTGCAAAGAAACACATTAAATGATGAAAATACTTACTTTTATAAACTATCCAAACAAAAAAGATGTGAATAACCTGAAAAAACTGAAACTTCTTAAGAAAAATAAGTGCAAGTTTAACAATATTATGAATGAATGAATGAATGAATGAATGAATGAATTAAATCTTTATTTTGAACATGTCGACAGTGAAATCAAAACAAAAATCAACCAACAAAATAAAAGTACTGATACATAAATATTATAAGCAAACAAACAACAAAATAAATAAATAAATAACATTAGTAATAAATAAATAAATAAATAAATAAATAAACAAACAAATTAAATGAAATTATACATGCTTGAAAAGGAGTAGGAAGAAGTAAAAACTTATGTACTCCTATCCCCAATTTCTCAATGCCACAACTTATCATTTCTACATGTGCATTATGGATCGGATCTACAAAGACACTAAACATTTAAAATTGTGCTTAATTTTCTTTAGACATTTCAGGTTGTTCATATTTGTTCATGTTATTCACATTTTATTGTCACAGGATAGTTGGGAAATGTAAATATTTTCATAATTTAATGTTATTTTTTGCACTGAAACAAAGACAGAAATTTGAAGTTATCATTATTTATAGGCACAATGTAATTTTTTTTTTTACATCAAGTCGAGAAGAAAATATGGAGTCATTATTTTTTGTAGGTTATTATGTTATTATTTTACTTGAGATCATATTGGTCTGTCTGTGGAACCTGAACTAAAATTATCCCACGGGCTGGACTGGAACCTTTGGTGGGCCGCATTTGGCCCCCGGGCCGCATGTTTGAAACCCCTGACTTATAGTGTACTGCAGCCGATACTGGTACTTTGTGGCAGCAGTGGACGAACTCCAAAAGCTGGGTTTCTACGTCAGTTCAACACACTAGTTGGAACATACAGTTCAACCAATCTGTAGAAACAAGTTAGACTAATAAACACACTGCAAAAAATGAATATCTGACTTAGATAAACCGACTTGAATTTGGCATAGTTATCTTGAAAACATTTTTTTTTTTTAGATTTATTTACTTATTGAGACTTAACCTTGTCAAGATTATTTGACTTGTTCCAAGAATGTTCATCTTGAGCTACCCCACTGAGATATTACAACTAATTTTAAGCAATATTTATAACAAAATAAGGTATATTAATGGGGGATGAGTTTAGCAGACACAGGAACTGTTTGCCCTCAAGACATTTTTACTTGTTTTATGCAGTTTTGCCCATACATATCTATTCAGTCATTATATCTTCATAAGACCAAATATATTAAATATATTTAAAACAAAAAAAAAGAAAAAAAAAAAAAGTTAAAAATTCCTCTGAAAAACTGTTGCATCATACTGTTTCAAATCAAGACAATTATTTAATATAAAAAGCCAAAACTTCTATAATCCTTAGATATTATTTTCTTATTTTAAGAAAACTTAAGTGTCATTTTCTTCCTGCACTGGCAGATAATTCTACTTGAAATAAGACATTTTAACCCAATAATGAGTTTAATTTTCTTATTTTTGTACAGGCTTGTTTGCAGTGCACTTATACAACATGTCCAGATTAGATCAAAAATACATTTAGATGATCACAGATGAAACCAATATTCAACTATTCTTCCTGATCTTCTATATTTTAAAAACACAAACAAACCACAACTTAGGTTAACAGATACGCAGCCTGGTCAAAAAAAGTCACCACCCTGATTTAACTAAGTATAGAACTGCTTTCATTGGATAATTACTGCACCGACTAATATGTTTCAGCTGAAAGCTCTTTAAGCCTAACTTATGCAGTGAGTAGCTTCTCATTTCTTGAACAATCGCCAGTTTCATAGAGAGAGTAAAGATTGGACAATGTTAGAATTCATTTTGGCTCATCAGGATTGTAAGGCCTTATTTTCACACATTGGCCAAAACAGTCATAGTCCAGATCTTAACATTAATGAGGCTCTTTGTGATATGATGGAGAAGACTTTATGCAGCATTCTGACTCTCCCAACTCTGGAAGGAAAGACATGTTGTGACATTTATTGTGACAAACTAGTATTGAGTGTAATAAACAGTTCCACTATTAATTTGTCCTATAACACTGGGTTATAAAAAAATGTTTTTTGCAAGTTGTCTAGGTTTTTTCAACTGAATTAGGACCATTTTGCACCGCTACATCCAAAAATGACATCTGTTTTTCTCAATCAGGTCAGGTTTTTTTGCTAATTTGATTTTGAAAAATTTGATGCATGACTTGCAAAACCATGTGTGGCGCCCAAACTTTATCTTGGTCACCAAGTTTAATACCAAAATAAGATTGGTAAGCACACTTTATGAAACTTGTGACTTGATTCCTGTTACAGGTACAATGGTGTATTCACCGCAGATGTAGCAGAATACGTCAGGCTTATTTTTGCAAGATCTTCTAGTCGAAGCCATTTCATTCACCTGTAATATTAAAAAAAACATTAATCATAAATTGGCAAAAGTAAAATCTTCAGAACTCGTTTATTGTAAGAAATATGAAAGAATTTTGTATCATATGATGTGAAAATGCCCATAAATGTAAGCAAAAATGTTAAAAAGCCAATATGTAGCATAGTTCAGAAAGTTGACCTGACTGAGCAAAATTAATGTGGTTTTTGGATTCAGCACACCAAAATTATCCTAAATCAGCTCAAAAAACTTCAACAATAAATTTGTTGTTGACCAGTGTAATCAAAGCTAAAGGTGGTCCAAGAAAATAATGCATGTCAAACTTTTTGTTTTGTTTTGTCCAGGAAGTGTATTATTCAATTTGTAAACATTGTATCAGCTGAAAGTGACTAGTCTATGTTTTATAATAGTTAAAATAAAGCAAAATCAGTAATTTATCCGGTGTAATGCTATGTTTTATTTGGTCATGTGTCACTGTGTTGTATCTCAGCTCCAAAGTTAACACTTAACATTATTTGCAACTTTGTACTAGGCTGAAATGAAGTAACATAACTATACTTTAGTAAAAAGGACATGAATAAAACTGTAACTGATTGATTGTAATTAACCCTTTCATGCATAGTGGTCACTACAGTGGACAGTTATTCTACAGCTGTTGTCTTATATATTCATGGGGTTTGTTGTTTTAGTTCCATATCAGCCGACACAGTGGACACTTATGCACCATCCCGTACACTGCAATTTACACTATTACAGTAACTTTGCTGTTCTTGATAAATCTGATCTGCAGTAACATGTTTGAGTGTAAATCAATTGCTTGTCGTTATTATTAAACCGTTTGGGGTTTTTTTTTTTTTACATAAAGGTTTATTTGGTTTTTTTTGCATATTATCTCCATGAAGTGAGTAATGACTAGTATTAGAGTATGTTAAAATGTGAGAAAACATCAGATTAGCTGCATTAAAAGTGTTGTTATTTCATAGTTTTCACATGATCTATCAGTAAATACATGCTTCTTTGGTTCAAAAATGAAATCCATGGTGTCAAACTGAGTGGACATTTTTTGAACGCCATGAAAAATAGATTCATAACAAAATTTTCAATCACATTTTTTTTTTCATGCCTAAAGAGAAATAAAAACACTCATGAAAATAAATTTTGATCAAGGTTCTCATTATTCCTGCATGAAAGGGTTAATTGTCTTTTAGTGAAATCCTGTGGGTGTCCGACAGTGTACATGTTCTAGGCGTTCATTGTCAACTGGGAACTGAAGTGGTGTGTCTGGAATGCACAGCAATCAACGCTAGTTTTTGTTTTGATTTAGTTTTGTTTTGACTGAAAGATAGCTAGAGGGAGAAAGTGTGTTTAACTGACTGCTACCATTTCAAGTTCTATGTTGGCCTGACGCCCTCAGATGTTTAAGAAAGTCAAAGCAATTCCAGCCACCGCCCTTTTTTATGGATCGGCTTCAAAAATTTAAGGGGTTCGTCCTTGGCCCATGCCCGACCTGTGCATAATGCTACAGACAGACAGACAGACAGACAGACCTGATGACATAACTCTCTTGGTGGAGGTAATGAAGTTCTGCTGTTCCTGTTACCTTTTAGAACCTATTAAATGTTAAAATGTGGCTGTGTTTCTCATATCTAAAACCATCTCATGCCCTTTGGAAGTTACAGCCACTCACATTGAACCAGTGTTGGGAATAAAGCATTACAAAAGTAATAAGTTACAGTAACAGATTACTTTTTGCTGTAACCCAGTAGTGTAAGGCATTACTAAATCAATTTTCAGTAGTATTTTACTCGGTACATGTTCAATAGTGCTTGCATTACAACACACTATTCACCCATAATTTAAGTGCTGAAATGAAAAAAAACAAACAAACAGGAAGACCATGAGGCCTTCAGGCACAGGTCTCAAACATGTGGCCCAGGGGCCAAAACCAGCCCGCCAAAGGGTCCAATCCGGCCCGTGGGATGAATTTGTGAAATGCAAAAATCAGACAAGATATTACCAACCAATGATGTTAAAATCATTTTAGGTCAGACCAGTAAAATACTATCATAATAGCCTATAAATAATGAAAACCATAAATTGTTCTCTTTGTTTTAGTGTAAAAAAATAAAATAACACAAAAATGTTTACATTTACAGACTAGTCTTTTACAATAATGTGAATAACCTGAAATGTCTTAATAGAAGTATGTGGAATTTTAACAATATTCAGCCTTTTACTACATGTTTTGTGTATTTGTAGATCCACTGTGATCTGTAAGTTGTAATGAACATGTATAAATGATAAACTAAGGTGCAATATTGTTAAAATTGCACGTATTTTTCTTAAGAATTTTCAGGTTGTTCATATTTGTTTAGGTTATATTCAAGTACAGTCCGTAGACGTAAACAGTTTCATTATGGAATTTTAGTTTTTTTTCAGTCAAAAACAAAGACAAAACTTTGGAGTTGACATTATTTATAAGTTCTTATACTATATGGCCCACTTTACATTAGACTAGGCTGTATGTGTCCCTGAACTAATATGAGTTTGACACCCCTGCCTTAAGGAATCAAAAATGCAGCATCAAAGTTCTATTTCCTGTTGGTGTTCAGCCAATGGGTGCAGACGGCAGAAGACAGTCCATTGTCCACATGGACGTATGCTCATTACTAGCCCTAACCCTGCTTTACAGAAGCTAGTTAGCATGATCCCTGTGATCAGCAATGACAAGGGAAGCTAACGTTTCTGTGATTAGTCAGAATTTTTTGTCAATTGTGGATTAATCTACCGGTGCCCCCTGTTTGAACATGTAAAATGTTGAAAAAAATGCAAGTGTTCCTGCTGGGATTCAAACATCGCAGACGTTGCGACGTAACATTGCGTTACTTTCTGAGCTATCCGTCCACATGTACTTTGGGACGCACATTTATGCATCCCAAGGCTCTCCTATCTCTTGTATTGGGGGGGTGGGGTGGTTATGACAAGAGTCTGTATGTAACTATAAAGTAATACAGGAGTCATGTAACGCATTACAATTCGGAGACAGTAATATTGTAAGGTAAGGAATTACTTTAAATAAGAGTAACAAGTAATCTGTAATGTATGACAGTTTGGAAGTAACTTGCACAACTCTGAATTTAACATATCAAAAGTTTTAAAAAAAAGTCTGTAACTGAACTGTTTCAACAAAAAAGTTCACGTTTAGCATTTTCCACTTTAGAGCCGTTCCGCACGAAACTTGAAATAGTTCAGGGACACAATTCTGAATCACATTTTTGTTTACAGTGCATCACAAACCAATGACACACGGCCACCTTGAAAACATTCCTATCTTAACAAACCCATGTGATTCATAGGTTACAGCTTATCACAGTTGAGATAACATGAATTCCTCAAACGAGGGAAGGCACCACAACGATAAAACAGTAGTTCATTATTTGATCCTTTTCTGGTAGCGTAAACTAGATAGACTGGCAGAAATGTAAGAAACACCATTCAGGCATTTAGATAGTGGCAAGCACGACTTCATAGCAAAAAAAAAAAAAAAAAAAGGTAAGATATATTAAAAAAACAACAACAACAACATTAAGAATAAATACTGTTTTTAACTGTACAGCTGTTTTTAAGTCTTTTTAATCTCTTGTATTTTATTCTATCATTTTTGCTTTTTTATTCTTCTGTACGATACCATTTTTAATTGTACAGCTGTTTTATGTTTTTAATCTATTCTTGTATTTCACTCTTTTATTTTGGTTTTTATGTATTCTTCTGTAAAGTACTTTGGTCCACTGTGGTTGTTTTAAGGTGCTTTACAAAAGAAGTAGAGAGAGAGAGCTTAACTGTTAATCTTCCCTTGTAAATCACTTTGGAAAAAAGCATCTGCCAAATGCATAAATGTAAACTAGAAAAGCACTCGGAGAGCGCAGACCTCCACCAAGGCAGATCAGTCGCATCCCCCCCCCACACACACACACACACACACACCCCTGATCACCATCAAAATTTAATCATTTGTTCCTTGTGCCAGTATCAACATTTCCTGAAAATTTCATCAAAATCCTTCCATAACTTTTTGAGTTATCTTACTAACAGACAGACAAACAAACTAACCCCCCCCCCATGACCACCTAAGTTTAATCACTTGTTCCTTGTGCCAGTATCAACATTTCCTGAAAATTTCATCAGAATTCACCCTTACCACCACCCCACCCCCCCGATCACCACCAAAATGTAATTATTTGTTCCTTGTGCCAGTATCAACATTTCCTGAAAATTACATCAAACCCCCCCCACCCGCCCCCGTCCCCCCTGATCACCACCAAAATTTAATTATTTGTTCCTTGTGCCAGTATCAACATTTCCTGAAAATTTCAACAAAATTCACCCTCACCACCCCACCCCCACCCCCCCAATCACCACCAAATTTAATCATCTGTTCCTTGTGCCAGTATCAACATTGCCTGAAAATTTCATCAAAATCCTTCCATAACTTTTTGAGTTATGTTGCTAACAGACAGACAAAGCTTTTAAAGCTGTGGCACCATGTCTATGGAATGACCTGCCTCTACACCTACGGTCCATGGACTCTGTAGAGAGCTTTAAGAAACACCTAAAACCCTCCTGTTCAAAAAGGCTTTTTAGTCTCCCACCTGACCCAGGACCACCACAGACTGATTACACTCTATGTATTCATCATAACGTACTCCATGTGTCATCCCCCCCCCCCCCCCAGTCTCTCAATATCTCTATCGCTCTCTCTTTTCTCCTCCTTTACTCTCTCTCTCTCTCTTTAACCCCAACTGGTCAAGGTAGACAGCCATCCTTCAGGAGTCTGGGTCTGCTCGAGGTTTCTGCCCGTTAAAGGGAAGTTTTTCCTCGCCACTGTCACCAATCACAAGTGTTTGCTCCTGAAGGATTCTGTTGGGTCTCTGTAAACTTAATTTGATTCTGATTTGAATTGATAAAGCACTTTGTGACTCTGTCTGTGAAAAGTGCTCTATAAATAAAATTTACTTTACTTACTTTACAAACAAACTAACCGCCCCCCCATGACCACCTAAATTTAATCACTTGTTCCTTGTGCCAGTATCAACATTTCCTGAAAATTTCATCAAAATCCACCCCCCCATCACCACCAAAATGTAATTACCGTACTTTCCAGGCTATAAGGCGCACCGGAATATAAGCCACACCTGACTATAAGCCGCAGGTGTCCACGTTGTGACATGAGATATTTACACAGAAAGATGGTTAACAGAGAGATTACACTGGGTTACAAAAAAAAGTTTTTTGCAAGTTGTCTAGGTTTTTTCAACTGAATTAGGACCATTTTGCACCGCTAAATCCAAAAATGACATCTGTTTTGCTCAATCAGGTCAGGGTTTTTTGCTAATTTGATTTTGAAAAATTTGATCTTCTCACAAAATTGATTACATTTTTGTGACTTTATCAGTTGATTTTTTATATAGTTCTCACCCAAAATTGGTTTTAAGAGAAAAAAAAAATCATTTTCTAACAGGATTCCTGTTAGGTACAATGGTGTATTCACCGCAGATGTAGCAGAATACGTCAGGCTTATTTTTGCAAGATCTTCTAGCCGAAGCCATTTCATTCACCTGTAATATTAAAAAAAAAACATTAATCATAAATTAGCAAAAGTAAAATCTTCAGAACTCGTTTATTGCAAGAAATATGAAAGAATTTTGTATCATATGATGTGAAAATGCCCATAAATGTAAGCAAAAATGTTAAAAAGCCAATATGTAGCATAGTTCAGAAAGTTGACCTGATTGAGCAAAATTAATGTGATTTTTGGATTCAGCACACCAAAATTATCCTAAATCAGCTCAAAAAACTTAAACAATCAATTTGTTGTTGACCAGTGTTATTTAAATATTTATTTCCATACCTTAATGGCTTTTTAACAGTGTCTGTAAGACGGCAGTAAAACGGCAGGAACACGGCTGGTTCAAAAACCCAGAAAAGTCATTGATCTCTGTCTTCATCTTCCTTCTGCTCATTAAACCACTGCAGTCGTCTTCTTCAGTGTCGGAGTTGAACAGCCTCAGAAAGGCTCCGTCACACTCCTTCTCAGTCTCTCCTCCATTGTTGCTCAATGGCCCTTCCGTGCTGCAGTTCTATTTCTTTCCTAGACAGACGCATCGATCACTTTTACCTTAAAAGCTGTAAAATATGCATTTCTTCGTGTGTTTTCCATGATGAGGGTTTGTGCATGACACGCAAAATGGTTGTTAAAAGTTAAGATTAAATCTTCTCCTCTTTGCATCACCTCTTCCATCTGTCTGTCTCACTTTTACGCTTCCTGCTAGAGCGCCCCCGGTGGCCGTTAGCCTGTATAAATCTATACTCGAGCTGCATCGCTGTATAAGCCGCGGGGTTGAAAACAAGAAAAAGGTAGCGGCTTATAGTCCGGAAAGTACGGTATTTGTTCCTTGTGCCAGTATCAACATTTCCTGAAAATTTCATCAACCTCCCCCCCGCCCGCCCCCATCCCCCCTGATCGCCACCAAAATTTAATCATCTGTTCCTTGTGCCAGTATCAACATTTCCTGAAAATTTCATCAAAATTCACTCTCATCACCCCCCCACCCCCCCGATCACCACCAAAATGTAATTATTCATTCCTTGTGCCAGTATCAACAGTTCCTAAAAATTCTATCAATACCCCCCACCCCCCCACCCCCATCACCACCGAAATTTAATCATCTGTTCCTTGTGCCAGTATCAACATTTCCTGAAAATTTCATCAAAATTCACTCTCATCACCCCCCCACCCCCCGATCACCACCAAAATGTAATTATTCGTTCCTTGTGCCAGTATCAACATTTCCTAAAAATTCTATCAAACCCCCCCCCCACCACCACCACCACTGAAATTTAATCATCTGTTCTTTGTGCCAGTATCAACATTTCCTTAAAATTTCATCAAAATTCACTCTCATCACCCCCCCACCCCCCCGATCACCACCAAAATGTAATTATTCGTTCCTTGTGCCAGTATCAACATTTCCTAAAAATTCTATCAACCCCCCCCCCCCCATCACCACTGAAATTTAATCATCTGTTCCTTGTGCCAGTATCAACATTTCCTGAAAATTTCATCAAACTTCACTCTCATCACCCCCCCACCCCCCCGATCACCACCAAAATGTAATTATTCGTTCCTTGTGCCAGTATCAACATTTCCTAAAAATTCTATCAACCCCCCCCCCCCCCCCATCACCACTGAAATTTAATCATCTGTTCCTTGTGCCACTATCAACATTTCCTGAAAATTTCATCAAACTTCACTCTCATCACCCCCCCACCCCCCCGATCACCACCAAAATGTAATTATTCATTCCTTGTGCCAGTATCAACAGTTCCTAAAAATTCTATCAACACCCCCCACCCCCCCACCCCCATCACCACCGAAATTTAATCATCTGTTCCTTGTGCCAGTATCAACATTTCCTAAAAATTCTATCAAACCCCCCCACCACCACCACTGAAATTTAATCATCTGTTCCTTGTGCCAGTATCAACATTTCCTGAAAATTTCATCAAAATTCACTCTCATCACCCCCCCACCCCCCGATCACCACCAAAATGTAATTATTCGTTCCTTGTGCCAGTATCAACATTTCCTAAAAATTCTATCAACCCCCCCCCCCCCATCACCACTGAAATTTAATCATCTGTTCCTTGTGCCAGTATCAACATTTCCTGAAAATTTCATCAAACTTCACTCTCATCACCCCCCCACCCCCCCGATCACCACCAAAATGTAATTATTCATTCCTTGTGCCAGTATCAACAGTTCCTAAAAATTCTATCAACACCCCCCACCCCCCCACCGAAATTTAATCATCTGTTCCTTGTGCCAGTATCAACATTTCCTAAAAATTCTATCAAACCCCCCCCCCACCACCACTGAAATTTAATCATCTGTTCCTTGTGCCAGTATCAACATTTCCTGAAAATTTCATCAAAATTCACTCTCATCACCCCCCCACCCCCCCGATCACCACCAAAATGTAATTATTCATTCCTTGTGCCAGTATCAACAGTTCCTAAAAATTCTATCAACACCCCCCCCCCCCCCCACCACTGAAATTTAATCATCTGTTCCTTGTGCCAGTATCAACATTTCCTGAAAATTTCATCAAAATTCACTCTCATCACCCCCCCACCCCCCGATCACCACCAAAATGTAATTATTTGTTCCTTGTGCCAGTATCAACAGTTCCTAAAAATTCTATCAACACCCCCCACCCCCCCACCGAAATTTAATCATCTGTTCCTTGTGCCAGTATCAACATTTCCTAAAAATTCTATCAAACCCCCCCCCCCACCACCACTGAAATTTAATCATCTGTTCCTTGTGCCAGTATCAACATTTCCTGAAAATTTCATCAAAATTCACTCTCATCACCCCCCCACCCCCCCGATCACCACCAAAATGTAATTATTCATTCCTTGTGCCAGTATCAACAGTTCCTAAAAATTCTATCAACACCCCCCCCCCCCCCACCACTGAAATTTAATCATCTGTTCCTTGTGCCAGTATCAACATTTCCTGAAAATTTCATCAAAATTCACTCTCATCACCCCCACACCCCCCGATCACCACCAAAATGTAATTATTCGTTCCTTGTGCCAGTATCAACAGTTCCTAAAAATTCTATCAGCAACCCCCACCCCCCCAGCCCCATCACCACCGAAATTTAATCATCTGTTCCTTGTGCCAGTATCAACATTTCCTGAAAATTTCATCAAAATTCACTCTCATCACCCCCCCACCCCCCCGATCACCACCAAAATGTAATTATTCGTTCCTTGTGCCAGTATCAACAGTTCCTAAAAATTCTATCAGCAACCCCCACCCCCCCAGCCCCATCACCACCGAAATTTAGTCATCTGTTCCTTGTGCCAGTATCAACATTTCCTGAAAATTTCATCCAAATCCGTCCATAACTTTTTGAGTTATCTTGGTAATAGACAAACAGACAAACCCAGATGAAAACCTAACCGCCGTTCCTTGGTGGAGGTAACAAACAAACAAACCCTGATGAAAGCGGAACCTCCTTAGCGGGGGTAATAAAGGCATGTAAAAATCATTCAATAGCCTTTGGTCAGCGACCCAGTTGTATGTAATCATATCCGCAGTGTTACAGCTTTAGAGGAAATATTTATGGACAAAGTAAAAACTGGAAAATAGGACAGCATATGCCCTGACATCATAACCAAGAGTAAGGAACTTTTCCAAAGCTCCATCCCCAAAATAAAAACTTTCACTCCAGTAAAATTAAGCGTAGTTGTTCTGGTGGGAGCATAACAGCAGTCTCCATCTCCAGCATGTTTGTGCCAAAAACCTTGTCGAGTTCAAAAGAAGAGACGAGGCAGCCTCTTGCTATTCAGTCGAAAGATGAGACGAGATGAGAGCGCTCTCTGATTTGTTTTGGATTCCTATTCATCTTGTGGTAGTTTTTATTCATCATGCTGCTTATTTAAAGCCTGTGTCACACAAGGACAAGAGCAGGTGGAGCTTACACCCATGAATAATTTAGTAAAACACAGACCTTGTTACTGTTTGTAGTGTTGTGATGAGGGACACAGTTTGAAACCATCCAGGTGTGCGCATACAGACACACACTTGAAAGGGCCCTGTGACACTTGAACATGTATTAACCCTTCTATCAAAATCGTGTCTATGATGAATGATCACACTGGGTTACAAAAAAATGTTTTTTGCAAGTTGTCTCGGTTTTTTCAACTGAATTAGGACCATTTTGCACCGCTAAATCCAAAAATGACATCTGTTTTGCTCAATCAGGTCAGGTTTTTTTGCTAATTTGATTTTGAAAAATTTGATCTTCTCACAAAATTGATTACATTTTTGTGACTTGATCTTGGTCACCAAGTTTAATACCAAAATAAGATTGGTAAGTACACTTTATGAAACTTGTGACTTGATTCCTGTTAGGTACAATGGTGTATTCACCGCAGATGTAGCAGAATACGTCAGGCTTATTTTTGCAAGATCTTCTAGTCGAAGCCATTTCATTCACCTGTAATATTAAAAAAACCCATTAATCATAAATTGGCAAAAGTAAAATCTTCAGAACTCGTTTATTGCAAGAAACATGAAAGAATTTTGTATCATATGATGTGAAAATGCCCATAAATGTAAGCAAAAATGTTAAAAAGCCAATATATGTTTTCAGAAAATTTTTAAGTTAAGAGAAGGACATTATAATTTAAGAGGGATGTTTGTGTTTGAAAAAGGTAAAGTAAGAACAAACGTTAAATATCACAGTGTTTCAGTTATTGGTGTCAAGCTATGGAACGAATTGAAGGATGAAGTGAAATTGTGTAGCTCACTGTTGAGTTTCAAAAAGAATTTAATTTGTCAAATTATGAAGGGCTATGAAAGTAATATGATTACAAAATGATTTATAACGCTGAATGTAGTATAATTTGGTTTAAGTATTTACCTGCTGCAACTACGGGTGTAGACGTGAATTAAGGATGTGAATAGGAGAAGCAGAAATAAGCCTCCGGCTTCAGCTTCTGCCTTTTTCAGTTACAAAATGTGTTAATTTTATGTTTGCTTGTTTTTTAATGTGTATGTGTTTTGTTTTGTTGTTGTTTTTTTTTAATATGTATATGTTTTGTATTTTGTATTTAACTGAAATAAACATTCATTCATTCATTCATTCATATGTAGCATAGTTCAGAAAGTTGACCTGATTGAGCAAAATTAATGTGATTTTTGGATTCAGCACACCAAAATTATCCTAAATCAGCTCAAAAAACTTAAACAATCAATTTGTTGTTGACCAGTGTTATTGCTTTATACTTTAAGTTAAAACACATCTACTCTTTATAATACCTGTAATGCTGCTTCTTATCTGTAAATGCACCTTTTTTTCGCTGTTACGTGTTAATGACTCTTGCTGTAGGTTTTGCGCAAGTTGTGAGATAAAAAGTTGCGAATATGAAAAAAATATAAAGTAAACTACAAAAATCAAAATCTTACGAAGTGTATTTTTCTCATTTCTAGGCAAAATATCTCATCACACATAAAATAAGACATAATCACCTAAACAGTAATTTTTCAGTGAGATATAAGAGCTTATTTTTAGACAATAGATCTTGAAAATCTTATTTCAGGAAATCTCACAAAGATTTGTTCGATTGGTAGATTTTTTTGCTTCATTCAAGAATTTTTTTGGCTTAATTCAAGCAAAAAAATCTGCCGATGGAACAAGTAAAAATGATCTTGGTAAGATTTCTTGAAATAAGATTTTCAAGATCTATTGTCTAAAAATAAGTTCTTATATCTCACTGAAAAATTACTCTTTAGGTGATTATGTCTTGTTTTAAGTGTGATGAGATATTTTGACTAGAAATGAGGAAAATACACTTGGTAAGATTTAGATTGTTGCCGTTGAACCAATAGTATTCACTTGTATTTAAATGACAGACATCCAACCAGTGCATTGATATGCACTGCATTGTAGTTAATACAAAAGAAACCGGACTACAGAAACTTGAACAAACAATACAAACTAAGTATATAAAATAAATAAGTTAAATTTAAGACTTTTGAAGACTTTATAGGACTACTTACAATAGAATTTAATGCCTATTTCACCGCCATAATGGCAAAAAAATTCATGACTCCTAGAATTGAGGAAAATGTATTTATTTGCTCCAGCGCCTTGATTCCCACTGTTCTGAGTCATTTCTCACCAGGGGCTGCAAAGTTGCTAACAACTGGTTCCTAATTTCTATTTAAATTGTCGGGTTGGAATGGGTGGAACTGAGTAGAATAACGTTACTTTCTTTGCAGCTTGGACGTTTCCCACATTTAAACACAGTACAGCCAATAAGTTTATGGCAATGTAACTTAAGACCTACCATATCAAATTTAATACCTTTTAAATACTTTTTTTGCTAAATCCACTTTTATTCGTCTTTGGTTCATTTATTTGTGTATTTGGACCCTAATAGTTCATAAAGTTTGAATTTGAACCCTCCAGGTGCTGCAAAGCTATCTTTATATTCATTTTGGCAAAAATCAAGTGGATTTCTACAATGTGTTTTAATTCCTGCTTAATTTGTTACATCTATAACTAGTTACGTCACGATATTTGCACATATAAGGTCAAGACTTCCGACGAACATTTCTCCGAGTACGCCATAATTGTTTGTCAGCAGCAGCGGTTGTAGTCCACACTGAAAATATGTCCAAACTTGGAGCCGATTACCTAAAATATTCAGTTGTTGGTTGAACGGGACAGAGCAGCACAGCCAATAACCTGGAGGGGGTGGGGCCTGAAGTGGCTCATTTGCATTTAAAGGGCCAGCGCTCAAAACGACCTTTCTGGTGTCATTACTCAGAAATAGGGTTGAAGATGGACTTGTGGAGTTGAATTAATGAAGAATTCAGACGCAGGCATAGCATTTATAGTTTATGTAGACCACAGGGAAATGTTTTAAAATGCATGATTCTATTTAAAAAAGCTAAATATCACTCCTTTAAGGTACTAAATGCAGACTTGTAAATTCAAGACTTTTTAGACCCCACAGGAACCCTGTTTAAAGCAGCTGATAGTATTCAATTGTGTTTAAATGACGGACATACAAACAGTGCACTTATACTTAACACAAAATAAACCTAACTAAAGAAACCTGAACAAACAATCCAAGCTATCTTTTGTAATCATCGCAGAAAAATTTTACTTGTCCGAGCATTGCACAAGCGCTCTGTAATTAGTGAAATAGCAGGTAGGCTGTGTTTATTCCTTTAACCTTAGTCTCTTTCACAGGTAAACAAAATCAACCTAATCATAGCCACCTCCTAGAATGTGTCTCTTGTTATTTCTCCTAACAACCATCGTCAGTATCAGTGAAAATAAATTGCAGCAACCGGTGCATATTCCAAAACTCCCCTCAGTTATTTGATGTGTCGGTGTGGCTTCTGGGTGCTGAACAACTCCGACAAAAATAGGTCTGTGAATGCTGAGAAGAGCCGTAACGTCTAGACAGAGGGACATCTCGGCTTTTGTTGTTATCAGACTTTGGAGATGAAAGGCTAGGACAAGAATGTGATATGAGCCAAAGAACAAAACCACAAGAAAAATTCTAACAAATTCGGTTAATGCCACAACACTCACTGCCAAGCCAACAACATTCCAAGGACGGAGGGCGACCACATCTCAGGCGCTCGTAAACACAACGTACTGTAACAGGGTGCACACAAATTGAGTAAATGACATCATGACGCACTTTAAATAACAGAGTACACACTTATTTAAAGGTAGGTCGTATTAGATTGCATGCCAGCAACTGCAGGAGTCTACCAACAGTAACTCTGGGCCATGGAAACATAAAAGCCCAGCTTCAGTGCCACCTAGTGTTTCTTTTCAACAGTTTTTATTGAGGTTCTGCACCGTCTCCATTGACAATGACACCCTTACAAAGTAATCCTGTTATGTTAGAGGTATCAGACTCAAGTCCATCAGGAAAAGTCTGACATCACACCTTTTAAAGGAAAAAAATCTTGACGTTTTTTCACAGTCGGTCTCAGTGGCAAAGATGAATCCCTCTATAAATGCACTGCAGTTCTATGAAACTGCAAGCTCTCCATCTAGTGGATATCCAGGAGAAAAAAAGACATGTTTTAAAAAGACTCAAGCAGCCATATGAGCAGGACAAAGGCTGCATGCTTATGTTGACTGCTTTTGTCATTGAAGAGAAGAAGAATTTTTTTTTTTTTTTTTTTTAAGTTGTAAAGGGTTCATGCACATTTTTCAAAGTCAAATTCAAGCACTTTTAAGGGTCATTTTTGCATTTTTCCAGTACAGCACCTTATTGCTGGAGTAAAATACATACATTCCTGATTATTTTTTGTCACTTTTAAACACAATGATGTGCATTGTATTATGCTATAAACATCTAAAATTATATTTCATAGTAGCAAAAAGTTTAGAAATTAACCCTTTCATGCATAGTGGTCACTACAGTGGACAGCTATTCTACAGCTGTTCTCTTGTATATTCATGGGTTTTGTTGTTTTAGTTCATATCAGCCAACACAGTGGACGCTTATACATCATCCCATAAACTGCAATTCATCCCATTACTGTAACTTTGCTGTTCTTGATAAACCTGATCTGCAGTAACATGTTTTAGTGTAAATCAATTGTTATTTGTTAGACAAAAAGTTTTTTTGTTTTTGTTTTTTTTTTGCACATTACGTACCTCCATGAAGTGAGTAATAACTAGCAGTAGAATATGTTAAAATGTGAGAAAACATCAGATTAGTAGGACTAAAATCTTTTCATTTGTTTTTATCTCACTTTCTGATATTGGGTTTTAAACACGTTTCTTTACTTCAAAAATTAAACGCATGGACATTTTTGTAACTTCATTAAAAAAAACTCAGTTGCTTTTTTTTCATGCCTAAGGGGGGATAAAAACAAGAGGAAAGAAAAAAATCTTGACTATGGTTGTCATCATTCGTGCATGAAAGGGTTAAAGGAGAACACAAAGCTTTATCCAAAAAAAAAAAGGGAAGGCTCTTGGCGTTCTTCAGACACAGTCACACTGAGACAAAGATTAAGATAAAAATATACCTGGAGTCGACCTGAGAGCACTCGCTATTTTTCTTTTTTAACATAAAGTTTTATTTTTCAAAATGTATCACCTCGCTGTAAGTAGTTTTGGCTTGGCATCTAATTTAATATTAGAAATAAATGAATAAATCACATCACAGAGTTATAATTGCAAGCACTTTCAAGCACTTTTCAGACTTTGAAAACACAACATTGAAATTCAAGCATTTTCAAGGATTTCAAGCGCCTGTACGAACCCTGGTCATACTGTCTTAAAAAGACTAAAGTAGAAAAAACTGCTTCTTTTGAGTTCAATTCTGTATGGACATTTGTATACAGTGCAAAAATCTAAACCTTACCAAGTGTATTTTTCTCATTTCTAGTCAAAATATTTCATCACACTTAAAATAAGATATAATCAACCAAAGAGTAACTTTTCAGTGAGATATAAGAACTTATTTTTAGACAACAGATCTTGAAAATCTTACTTCAAAAAATCGAACCAAGATCATTTTTACTTGCTCCATTGGCAGATTGTTTTTGCTTCATTCAAGATTTTTTTACTTAATTCAAGCAAAAAAAAATCTGCCGATGGAACAAGTAAAAATGATCTTGGTAAGATTTCTTGAAATAAGATTTTCAAGATCTATTGTCTAAAAATAAGTTCTTATATCTCACTGAAAAATTACTCTTTAGATGATTATGTCTTGTTTTAAGTGTGATAGTGTGATAAGTTCTTATATCTCACTGAAAAGTTACTCTTTACGTCACAGGTGTCAAACATGTGGCCTGGGGGCCGAAACCGGCCCGCCAAGGGTTCCAATCTGGCCCACGAGATGAATTTACAAAATGCAAAATGCAAAAATTACCCTGAAGATAGTAACAGTCAAGGGCATGAAACTCAAAAATAATAGCATAATAACCTAGATATAATGACTCCAAATTTTCTTCTTGGTTTAATGTGAGAAAAATAATATGACATTATGCCTATAAATAATGGCAACACCAATTTTTTTTCTTTGATTTATTGAAAAGAATATTAAATTCTGATATCCTTTAACAATAAAATGCCAATAACCTGAACAAAAATGAACAACCTGAAATGTCTAAAGAAAAATAAATGCAATTTTAACAATATTCTGCCCATTTTGTGCCTTGGTAGATCGGATCTGTAATGCACATGTATAAAATCATAAGTTGAGGCATAATATTGATAAAATCGCACTTATTATTTCTTCAGAAATTTCAGTTTTTTCCAGTTATTCACATATTTTTTGTTTTGGATAGAAATAGTTTCATCATTTAATGTTATTTTTTGCACTAAAAAATTTGGAGTTGTCATTCTTTATAGGCTATTATGCTATTATTTTAGTGGTCCGGCCCGCTGGAGATCATATTGGGCTGAATGTGGCCCCTGAAAGAAAATGAGTTTGACACCCTTGCTTTACATGATTAGATAGACAGATAGATAGATAGATAGATAGATAGATAGATAGATAGATAGATAGATAGATAGATAGATAGATAGATAGATAGATAGATAGATAGATAGATAGATAGATAGATAGATAGATAGATAGATAGATAGATAGATAGATAGATAGATAGATACTTTATTCATCCCATAGGGAAATTTACAGGTTCCAGCAGTATCCACAAACTTCAAAACAAACAGTAGTAAACACAATAGTAAGAACACAATCGTAAAAAGAAAAAGAAAACACTTTAACTTTCCACCAGGAGTCAGTGCAAAAGGAGACTGTTGTGCTTAGGGTCAGTGCAATTATCCCTTATTTTAAGTGTACTGAGATATTTTGACTAGAAATGAGAAAAATACACTTGGTAAGATTTAGATGTTTGCAGTGTATAACTGAATCAGGCATTGCTAATCATAAAAGTTTCAAGAAAGTTCTTAAACCACTAAATGTCCTCTGTGTGTGTGTGTGTGTGTGTTTCCTAATCGCCGCATAGATACATTATGTCCTCGGGCTACTCACCGCTCTCAGTGGACATCTGGCTGTGGAATTCTGGAAATTGTGTTTCCACAGGAACACTGATGGTGCGTCTCAGAAGATGGCCCTTGCATGAAGCGGTACGTCTCTCCTGCAAAATGAAAGAATGGCTCTGCTAAGAAAAAGACATTGAAAAAGGGGTAGACAGACACAAAGCAAGAAATTCAAGACAAGTAAACAGAATAGATCCCACAAAAGGTGCAGAGACAAATGGGCACGCACTGAAGATAGCGCAGAGAAGAATGAAAGCTAACAAGAAGAGGAATGGGGCCTGAAAGAAACGTACATACAATAGTCACTGAGGCTCCTTATCTATGTTGTTGTGGTTATTCTGGTCACCATGTTTAATGCTGTGACAGGCCACTGGTGCACAATAGCTGTACTGGTCTTGATAAATGAGGAGCCGTTGGATAAAACAGAGCAGGCATTAGGAGTACATCAGTCTGTGTCAACTCATATCTTGCTATAGCTTGCATACCAAATGTTGGGCTTTCAAAAACAGAACAGACAAAGGAAAAAGGATGAGAAAGTGGTGAGTGAAAGAAAAGGAAAGGGCCCGATGTCCTCCAAAAGGAGTGATAAAGGCTTATCGAACATCCTCACCCGTCTCGGTTCAAAGCAGCACCCTGTCTGTCTGCTTTTCTCTGTCCCTCTGTTTCCATGTCCGTCTGTTTATCTCCCTGATCCTCTCTGCAGTCACCTCATTGTAGCCTTATGGCACTTGGGAGTTTAAGTACAGTCTCCGCTGACACTGTCGCTAACATCAAGACAGTGTCGGGTGGTTTGGGACACAATGACTCCAGTCCCACTATTCTCACTGTCCACTTCAGTGTCCTACCAGACCATTCCTAGTGTCTGGTAGGGCTGGGGGATATGGCCGAGGCACACAATCATGGTACTACAGGGGTTGGACAAAATAATGGAAACACCTTAAAAATCAACAAAATAAAATTTAATATGGTGTAGGTCCGCCTTTTGCGGCAATTACAGCCTCAATTCTCCGAGGTATTGATTCATACAACTTGTGAATTGTTTCCAAAGGAATTTTAAGCCATTCTTCAGTTAGAATACCCTCCAACTCTTTTAGAGACGATGGCGGTGGAAATCGACGTCTTACTTGAATCTCTAAAACTGACCATAAATGCTCAATAATGTTGAGGTCTGGGGACTGTGCCGGCCATACGAGATGCTCAACTTCATTAGAATGTTCCTCATGCCATTCTTTAACAATTCTAGCTGCATGGATTGGGGCATTATCATCTTGAGGTGAAGGTGTTTCCATTATTTTGTCCAGCCCCTGTATATGTGCAGTCTTATGTCATGGTATTGAGGACTTGCAGCTGATGTCACTGGTCATGTGATTGTTGTTTACACCGCCATATTGGTAGGCACGCTATCTGGATCCAGAAAATCAGAACTGTTGCTTTATATCGTGTTTTTCTTTGGACTCGTGTTTTGTTATTTACGAGTATGTCTGCTTGTGATAAAGGCACCATAGATGAGTTTCAGTGTTTACTAACAACAGTGATGCGTGGGCAACTCGGAGGCAAAAACACTAGTACCAGCTACCAGCCGGCTCACATCAGCCGTACACCTCCAGGCTCTCCCCCGGAACTCGTGAACAAGCCGATATGTTAGCTCTAAAACGGTCCATTAACTGTCTCTGTCCAAAAGCTGATCCCATCTTCTTTTTCACGGCCGCATAATTTGACTTGACCGCATCGGAAAGGCTGTCCTATAGTAGAAAAGCAGACTTGCACAGACGGGTGGGGAGTATAGTCACCAGCTCCCCACTGAACTCATCGGTGTCGACTGCTGTAGCTCCGACTGCTACTTCCAGCTGTTTCACCCAGCTGAGGAAACTCTGGCTGCTATCACCAGCAAAGGGAGCAGTTGTATCCACAATCACTCTCTCTCTATAGGGTGATATTCCGGGGAAGCCCTCCTGGTTGGTTTAAAGGGGTCTTCATCACCGTACCACATGATGACAATTCTTTTTTTCAATGCCGCTAAACACAACAGACACGCAGGCTAAGTATACTGGGAAGCTACGCTAACCACGGTAATAACTATAAACAGCGGTCGGCAGAACAGAACCACTGCTGCCACCAGTGGAACCGAGCGGTCTTTAAGCCTAATTTATAATCGTTGAAAGCTAAGTAATAAACGGCACACAGGAGTTCAGCAGGTCCATCGTTTAACACACTGTATGATCCAAGGAAATCTTGCCTACCAATATGGCATCGTAAAGAGCAAACCATGTGATCATGTGACGTATGTGCAAAACCTCAATACCCACAACACACTGCATTACATTATATCAGGGGCGTAGAATTGCGTAGGGACGCTAGGGACACGTCCCTACCAATATTCAGCCACTACTGTGTAGTCACTATTAATCTAACCGCTGTCCGTAGTGTTTAGTCAATGATTACACTGGGTTACAAAAACATGTTTTTTACAAGTTGTCTAGGTTTTTTCAACTGAATTAGGACCATTTTGCACCGCTAAATCCAAAAATGACATCTGTTTTTCTCAATCAGGTCAGGTTTTTTTGCTAATTTGATTTTGAAAAATTTGATCTTCTCACAAAATATAATAATTAATACCAAATTAAGATTGGTAAGCACACTTTATGAAACTTGTGACTTCATTCCTGTTAGGTACAATGGTGTATTCACTGCAGATGTAGCAGAATACGTCAGGCTTATTTTTGCAAGATCTTCTAGTCGAAGCCATTTCATTCACCTGTAATATTAAATAAAAAAACATTAATCATAAATTGGCAAAAGTAAAATCTTCAGAACTCGTTTATTGCAAGAAATATGAAAGAATTTTGTATCATATGATGTGAAAATGCCCATTAATGTAAGCAAAAATGTTAAAAAGCCAATATGTAGCATAGTTCAGAAAGTTGACCTGATTGAGCAAAATTAATGTGATTTTTGGATTCAGCACACCAAAATTATCCTAAATCAGCTCAAAAAACTTAAACAATAAATTTGTTGTTGACCAGTGTTATGGCACACATAGGGTTAACAGTCGGTCTCTGCTAGAAGTCCCGCCTCCAACATAAATGTCCCTCTCCGATTGGCACTTTGGTTTTGCTAACGTACATGTGATTGGCCGTCCCCGCTGTCACTCCATCTACTTGTAAAAGGAACCTGCTAGTTGGACCGCTAACGTAAGTTTTCAATATGTTTGTATTTGTTCTGTCTGAGTCGCATCAGCTAGACGGATTTGAATATCAGTGGTGTCATTTACATGTACATTTGTACATGTGTTTGTTTGTGTGTGTGCGCACCCATGCGTGTGTGCTCGATAATTACGATGTAAAGGATGTCAAAGAAAAGAAAACTGGACAGAAGACAGTTCTGTAGGAGCCAAAGTATAAGTTAGTTCAAGGGTATAGAACTGTAGAGGCTCAACATAGATACTAAATAAAAGACACTATTTAATGCCAAACAGAAACACTTTTTAAAAGTTATTTTACTTATTATTTTAATGCATTTCTATGGAAGAGCAACTGTTTAAAAATCACACATAAAGAAAATTAGTGGGGAAAATACAATAAAACCTCAGATTCTAGATTGGATTTTATCCATACTTTTGGGGAATAAATTACATGTAATAATTGAAAGTAAAAGCCTTTTTTGCTCAGGCAAGAACTGTACTATCAAACTCTATAATCATCGTATCCCTAATCTGTTTATATTTCATGCATCAACATATTTATGTCAGGTGACAGAGGGTAGAGGAGGAGGAGATAGAGGAGGAGAAGCTGTAAATTCACAGGTGAGGTTAAATAATAATGGATATGTTATTCATGAGAACAACAATGCAGAATGCATTAAATTCTTGTATTGTCCTTAGATATTCAGATATACATTCTAAACATGTCAATTTCTGATTTTTTTTTTCTGACTATGATTGTTTGCTTGTTTGATCAGCTTACCATGACGTGAAATTATGATTGCAAATGCAAAAAGTGCCTTGGAGCACTTTTGTGTCCCCACTAATGTCAAAATCAAACCTATTCCCTTGCATTATATCAATTTATCATCTGGAACTTCCATCAAAACAAAATCTACTGTGTCTCAACATGAAAGTGACTCAAAAGAGTAAACATCATCAACACCAATAATTAAAATGAAAGCTTTTTAATGTGCAAAATAAGAGACTCTCTGTTTTCTGCAGCGATTAACAGTGACGACAGATAATAAACTGATAGCTTCTGCAAAAGGAACAGCATGTGCACACCAGCATACTGGTGGGCACATTTAAACCATTGAAACTTTCATAGCACCATGTTTCTCACACTGAACAGGACCATTATGTCAGTTGTGACTGTTTTAATGTGTTTTTAATGAGTCATCCTACACTCAACACACATCAGTGATGGCTGATGTAGACATTAAAATTATGACCCCGCACCCCGAAAGGGAGGCAAAGGGTATTGTTTTTTGTGTTTTGTTTGTTTGTTTGTTTGTTTAACACTCTAGCAGCAAATCTATTGGTTGAATTCATACCAAATTTGGTTTATTGATTGCCAGAATAGATCTGCTTACATTTTAGGAACAGTGGGTCAAAGTTTAAATTTTTTAGGAATTTTTTTAATCCCCCCCCCCCCCCCCCCCCCATTTACTTATAATGGGCAAAATTTCAAATGCCTGTAGCAGCAAAACTTTTGATTGAATTTAGGGATGCACAGATTCCACTTTTTTCCAGACCGAGTACAAGTACAAGTACTTACATTTGAGTACTTGCCGATACCAAGTACCGATACGAGTACCTAATAATCCCATTCCAATTCTTAGTTCCTTTTGTAAATGTGCTTTATTGTCGTTGTCATTAGTCTGACTGGAACAAAGTGCTGCTACTGACATTTAATGCATTGGAATGAGCATTTCTCAGTCAATCCACCAGAGGGTGCCACTCTGAATTAACCATACTGGACAAATACCACAAAGAAAAGTAATGTTTTTTGAGAAGAAAGTCAGGAATAATAAACATGGAGATGACAGAGGTAACACTGATGTAATACTAATGTTGCAGTGTTTTCACTGATAAGGTTTAAAAGTGAAGATTCAGCAGGTAGAGAAAAGAGAAATGAGCGATAAGTTTCATTTTCACTTCCGCTGGCGGCAGTCCGCACCGCTCCGTACCCCCATAGTATTATAAGTAGGATGGAAACCGGCCCAGCCCTGGGTAGTTGTCATAAATATGTCAGTAGTTTTTCTCTAACTCACACAGTTACTCTTTGAACAGATCCTCTACCTCCACGGTTCCCGGTGGTATTTTCTGTCTGGGTACACATCCGCCACTACCTGGAAAACGTATAGAATGTACACAGAGGACAGACAGAACGTTCCATCTGTATCTGTCTGTGTCTTTAACGTTACTTGCAGTCAGCGTTACTTTTATCACCGTCATTTATTTTGAAAAATCTCCACACTCTTCACACTCCCCACACATTATTCCACTGTCGCGTACCTGCTGCACTGAACTGTGAATGTCACACGGCCGTAAGTGGTATCGGTGCAGTTGTATCGGATTACTTTTAAGAGTACGAGTACAAGTACACACACTGACTATTGGAGCCAATGCCCGATACTCGTATTGGAATCGGTGCATCCCTCGTTGAATTCATACCAAATTGGGTTTATAGATTGCCAGTGACCCAGAATAGATGTGATTACATTTTGGAAAAAGCGGATCAAAATTCACATTTTTTATTAATTTTTTTCACATCTTTTTTTTCCTCCCATTTACTTATAATGGGCGAGATTTCACATGTCTATATAAACATCAATTTGTTTCAATTTACTTCAAACTTGGCGCATACATAGAAGCAATTGATTTGCTGACATCAGCCGGATCGATGCCAAAATAAGCTACAATATGTGTGAGGGGTGGGGTTTGTTGTGCCTGGCACCACTTGTTGCATTTTGCTTCAGTCCTATTTGTTAGATTTGACTAAAATACACAAATATCTGAAAATACAAATGATGTGACTTCCAGTAAATAGACATTATTTTGCCGTTTCTTTCTTTTGCCTCCTATCCTGACCTCATCAGTACTTCATTCAGGATAAAAAATGTTAAAATGCATTTTTTCTTCCAAAACTAAGAGGCCCTCTCATCCATCACTGAACACAATCAGTTTTCCTTCTGTTTGAAAAGTAATGTTTTCATTCAGATGAGTTTCAGGGTAAAGTGGGTCTGCATTCATGTCTGGATAAAAAGAAGATTACAGACAACAGTACTCGTAATTTTATTTCACTGTATTTTGCGCTAATAACTACAGGAGTTAAACATTTAGATTTTTCTCTTTTCTTTACAATATCATTTCAGTGGGGGCTGTGTGGTGTCGTACAATTTCCTTTCATTAAGGTGGTCTGTGTTTGTTCTAATTACTCCTCATCAGGCCAACGTAAACAGAGCGTCCATTAAAAACTGAAGTACTGTTACCATCCAAGGGACCGTCCCCTTCACTGTGTCTAAGCCGACTGTGAGTGGTCCTTCAGGAAAATAACATTTAAATAGACCATAGTCAAGCCTGTTCAAAACAGGATGACCTCAGTCTTAAATTGTGAACTGGGTCATTTCTCAAAGGCTTGAAGGGTGATTTGAATTTTACATTTTTGTTGAAAATTTTCAAAAAAGGCCAGTAACTAGAATATACAGGGTGTCCCATAAGTCTCCATACATAGGAAAAATAAACGTTTCTTGACATAAACCATTTTAATTTAAATAATAAGCTCTATATGACTGCCATTTTGTCGGGAACACATTTCAATGCGTGTCCTCCACTGCTGAAGAACTATAAAGAGGAAATATAAAGAAATACATGTTAGAACCATATATGTATGGAATGTATTATGTCTCCTATGTATAGAGACTTATGGGACACCCTGTATATTTCAACAATTTGTCACTATTTACTGAGAATTTTTATTGTATATTTGCATTTGAATAAATTAAAATCAACAGAATGTGTTTAGGACACTCAACATATAGGGAGGGGTGGAAAAGTCCAAAAAAAAAGAAAAGTTAAGTTCACCTATGCTGTATCCATAGGGAAATTCAGTCTGTGCTTATAATCCATTAGAATGCCCTAGAGCACAGGTGTCAAACATATGGCCCTTGGGCCAAAACCAGGCTTCCAGAGGGTTCAGTCAGGCCCCCAGGATGAATTTACGAAGATTGTAAAAAAGACAGTCGTCGCTTTTCCATTGGACATCTGCGCAAAACTTTACCGGTATTTACTTAATGTCGAAAAAACAGAAGGTTTATGTGACCTTTGTATGAACAACGCGGTTAAGCACTTTTAAACACAGACACCTTTAATGTTGCTTTTTGCATGAAGCCAACAATAAACCAGATCCTGAAGAGGATGTAAAGAGGGAATAATAATCTTAATTCTTCTTGTTGAGGATCAGAAGGAACCTCGTCTGGCCTCTTACGATGATGTCACCTTCATAATCAAGGAAAACACTGTTCTATGTGTCTGTGGGATGTAGCCCACAATAACCCATAATGAACTGATGGGATGGATGGATACCAGTTTATGGTATTATTTCATGTTCTATCTAATTTCTATGAATTTGTCTGTGAGAGACTAATGTGTATTTTATGTTCTAGATCAGGGGTCACCAACCTTTAATCTTCTGTGTGCTATTTTTACATTATGAAGTTGCTGGAGAGCTACTCTAATTTAGCAACATTTATTTACAGAGCTAATTTTCACACATACACATATTTTCTATAATACGTTTGTAACATTGTGTTCTTCATTTATTATTTTATTTATTTATATTTCTTTGTTTTAATATGTACAATATTTTTAAAAAGTGTTAATATGAAACTACTATTTTACTTTTATTAAGAAAATCAAAAGTAGAAAAAAAACAAATACAACCATTTGCATTGCTGTATTCCTAAATATTTTAATACTATGTCCAAAATTATGAAATGTAACAATCCTGCATATTTTTATAGAATTATTAAAAACAAAGAACCCTCATCTGGCCTCTTACAATGATGTCACCTTCATAATCAAGGAAAACACTGTTCTATGTGTCTGTGGGATGTAGCCCATAATAACCCATAATGAATTGATGGAAATGATGGATACCAGTTTATAGTATTATTTCATGTTCTAATTTCTATGAATTTGTCTGTGAGAGAGTAAAGTGTATTTCATGTTCAGAACAGGGGAACACCAACCTTTTATCTTCTGTGAACTACTTTTACATTATGAAGCTGCCGGAGAGCTACTCTAATTTAGCAACATTTATTTACAGAGCTAATTTTCACACATACACATATTTTCTATAATACGTTTGTAACATTGTGTTCTTCATTTATCATTTTATTTATTTATATTTCTTTGTTTTAATATTTACAATATTTTAAAAAAAAAAGTGTTAATATGAAACTATTATTTTACTTTTATTAAGAAAATCAAAAGTAGAAAAAAAAACTAATTTAACCATTTGCATTGCTGTATTCCTAAATATTTTAATACTATGTCCAAAATTATGAAATGTAACAGTCCTGCATATTTTTATAGAATTATTAAAAACAAAGGACCCTCGTCTGGCCTCTTACAATGATGTCACCTTTATAATCAAGGAAAACACTGTTCTATGTGCCTGTGGGATGTAGCCCATAATAACCCATAATGAATTGATGGGATGGATGGATACCAGTTTATAGTATTATTTCATGTTCTAATTTCTATGAATTTGTCTGTGAGAGAGTAAAGTGTATTTCATGTTCAGAACAGGGGAACACCAACCTTTTATCTTCTGTGAACTACTTTTACATTATGAAGCTGCCGGAGAGCTACTCTAATTTAGCAACATTTATTTACAGAGCTAATTTTCACACATACACATATTTTCTATAATACATTTGTAACATTGTGTTCTTCATTTATTATTTTATTTATTTATATTTCTTTGTTTTAACCTCCTAAGACCCAGCTATGGGTTTTCTGTCCACATTTGTGGACAAGAGTTTCACAATTTTATACAAAAAAAAGAAAACTGTCCCCCACAAAGGACATTCCATAAAAATTTTAAACACTGCACCTGAAAAAAACTGTTGCATCAGGATGTTTCCAATATAGGCACTTATTTAATAAAAAAACAAAAAAAGCTTGTACTTTGCTGACATCTCCTGGGTCTTAGGAGGTTAACATTTACAATACTTAAAAAAGTGTTAATATGAAGCTATTATTTTACTTTTATTAAGAAAATCAAAAGTAGAAAAAAACAAATACAACCATTTGCATTGCTGTATTCCTAAATATTTTAATACTATGTCCAAAATTATGAAATGTAACAATCCTGCATATTTTTATAGAATTATTAAAAACATAATACACACCTGTATGTGCATTTTTAATACTTTGAAATTGTGAAAGGACCGTTGTCACTTGTCATAAAACTTCACCAGCATTTGCAGCTGTATTTCTGAAGGATTTGACCTTTTATGCTGTCAAAACACATCAATTAAAAACAGAGCAACTTTGTGCACATAAATCCAGTATCCCCCTATCACTCATAGAAACCAAAAAAATTGTGAATGTTTGAGTAGTGCATGAAGTTATGCTGTCATGCTTTTACTGACACTGGAATCATTTAAGACATACTTTTGTGTCCCTCTAGGTTTTAATGTGGCGAATCTAAACACTGATACCACAGAGTGGATTCCCTCAAAAAAGTCAATTAAAGTTTTTTATTTCCCCCAAAGGAAATGTTCCTCATTTTTGGACACAATGTAATTTCAGTTATTTAGACCATGAGAGCAGGAGTCTGTGAGATCGTATAAAGGGTTTTCCATTTTCATGTCCCAACGGAAGGAATCTTTTGACTGATTCTAAAAGCAACACTTGTTAATGATGGGTCGACTGAAGTTGAAATATTATATCTTGAGCTAATAGCAAGGTTGACCTCAACTGGTTCTCATGTAAATTTAGAAAAGGATATTAATGTCTTGCTAACTTTTGAAAATATCTGCCATTCTATTTTTTACTCTTCTTGAACTGAAGGACGAATTATTTTCCCTGAGTATTAATAAAGTTCTTCTGAAATAATTTAAACATATGTGTCTTTGAAGTTATAAGCGTTACATTCGTGAAACTGAAAATTAGCAAACACACCCCAACACATAGCATGTGTATCATTTGATCCTTACATTACAAAAAAAAAGTTAAGGAGGTTTCTTTTTTTTTGTCTTTTTTTTTGTCATTTTTGCCATTTGTAAATAAAACTATGTCTGGTCATTAAAAAAATGTGTTTCAATTCAATTCAGACACAAAAAAAGTAAAAAAAAACCAAAAAAAAAAACCAAAAAAAAAAACCAAAAAAAAAAAACCGCTGTGCAAGAATCCCAACTGAAAAAAAAAAATAGCCCAAAAATTAAAAATACCCTTAATTTTTTTGTTTGTAGTGTGTGTTGTTGGAAAATAAACAAAAGGAGCTACATTATGGGATGAACGCAAGTCTGCCAACCCCAAAATCAGGCCTACCAAATAATACACCATGCTCTTATAGTTCACAGCAGGATCAAATACAGTTTTACCCACATTATATTGTATCCATTAAAGCTTAACAATGTGAATTTCATAAACAGTCGTAGAAAAAATTATTAAACCACCCCCTATTTTCTTCAATTCCTTGTTCATTTTAATGCCTGGTACAACTAAAGGTACATTTGTTTGGACAAATATAATGATAACAACAAAAATAGCTCAAAAGAGTTTCATTTCAGAGCTGATATCGATCCATTTTCTATCCATATTTTCTTGATAATAACTAAAATCACTTCAGTTCTTACATCAATATCTATGGCATTGTACTGCCAAAAACAGTGCTTTTAGACATTCCATGTTTTCTTTTCGGTGTGTTTTAGTCACATGATACACACAGGAGTTAGTACTTGATTGCATAACCATTGTTTTTGATGACGTTTAATGGTCTAATAATTTTTTCCGCAACTGTATGTAGTGTTCATCTTGAATTTAAAAAACAAATAAGGAATGCAAAGCTCACGCAGCTCAATCAAATGTGGGAATGAGTCGCCTACATACTTTTGGCTCATCTAGCTCTCACTTGTGGAAGAAAGTGTTTGTAATGAAAAACAGATGCAACCCTTGAAAGCTATGATCAACAGTGCATCCACCCCTGTCAGTCTACAGGGACACAACAAATAAAAACGGAGGCTAAAATAAAACAGTGTAATGAGTGCACTTTACCCCTTTTACATGATTCGGTTCATTTACCATCCATTCATGTTTCTATTCCTTCACAAAAGCTCAGACTAAATGTGTCAAGCATACTAATTCTCAGCCTAGTAACTCTAAATCTTAACGAACTCTCAATCATTTATTATGAGTTATAAACACGACGAAGAATATCATTCTCAAGCCGTGTTTTGCTTAGTTCTATCTTCCCCATTTACAGACGTGATTGACACCGTAACTGAAGACCCGCCTTCAAGCCCGGATTAACCATATGGGCAACTGGGCAATTGCCCAGGGGCCCGCAACCTCTGAAGGGCCCTGGGTAGCTCAGGCATAACGAAAATATCTGGTTATCTTTTGCTTATAAATGAAACTGTCCGCTGCCCGGAGCCATTGCACTGCACAGAAACCCTGCTCCTGCTGTCTGTGACCGTGAGCTGAGACCCTCTCCTCATTGGTCAGTCCAAAAAGCGAATCAGCGGTGACGCAAATCAACGTGCGTGCACTGAGCGGGATGTGAGACGTCAAGAACTACGCGAATCAAAACATTGCAAACATGGAGAAGCAGCTAAGTGGGAGCGCCAAACGAAAATTAAAAAAGGAGAGGGACATTAAAAAAGCTGAAAATTTAAACATTGCACTTACTTTAACTCTCTTGTTGAATTCTGAGGTGACAAGGGGATTTCTGTTTAAAATTCATATCTGATTCTATCAGATTATGTTTGTGTTTTGTCTGTGGGCTTTTTCTGACGATTCAATACATTTGTGTTGGCAAAAAGTGTTCTTAAATAAATACTGGATACTTTGGAAATGGTTTCTTATTTATTTTTTGTGAAAATGGACGACACTTCCCTCTCTTTCTAATGTAGTGGATCAATTTTAGATTATACTGATGCTAATGTGTTTTGTTTTCATATCATCATATGCAAGTGAGTGGCCTTGACAAGAGGCTATAGTGGTGCACTTGTAGTTCTTCGAGCATTTACACATTTGTACATCAAAATGCATTTGATGATTGTTAGATATTGAAGTATGGGGTATATTTACATATATTCCTGGAACTTATTCTGTATTTTGCCAGACTATAGGGATCCTGGGGTTGTGATGATGGGGCCCTTGAATATTGTTGCCCAGGGTACAATGAAGTGTTAATCTGGCCCTGCCTCCCTTGATGAGAGGGCTGACAGGTCATTTTTCATTTTCATTTTCATTTTGACACCACAAGAGCAAGGTGATGTCAATGTAAAAGCCATAGACTGAGAGCACTGTTTCACGTATTCAATGTAAAAATCATCCGATATC
The DNA here is from genome assembly GCF_902148855.1 of Sphaeramia orbicularis. Lineage (NCBI taxonomy): Eukaryota > Metazoa > Chordata > Actinopteri > Kurtiformes > Apogonidae > Sphaeramia > Sphaeramia orbicularis. Next base: position 13,687,224 of record NC_043968.1, on the reverse strand, counting down.
GTCCACTGTAAAGCATGTCATGTTGTTGAAAATGAAACGTCAAATGCTGTTTTCATTTTCAGATTGTAACTGTGACTCAAACACCACCTCCATAAGACGAAACCTGAGGTTACAGTGTTACGGGCTGCATTTGACTTACTAAATTTATATTGATGTCTGAATATTGTCCACTGTACGGCAGAGTATGACTGAAAATTAAATGTCAGACTGATTTTCCATTTCCATTTTAATAGGGTCAGAGAACACTCATAAGAGTTATGTTAAAATGAAAATTGTATTTTCTTTTACACTCAAACATGCTTTCAGATTTACATGATCATTTCAATTCAGCCCCTGGAAACCTTTTGTTACAACTAACACTATCACTGATCGTTGTCTATTTATTTGCCCCCTCAAGAAATGTAGATCAGAAAATGTCATTTCTATCAACAATAAATAATTGGATAAACATAACTAGGGGTGTGTATTGGCAAGAATCTGGTGATACAATACCAATCAAAATAATAGGATCATGATACGATATATCATGATACTGTTAAAAAAGCAATTTTTTGTTTGTTTCTTTTTTAAAATGATTATTTCTTTGAAGAATTGAATTATGCCTGAAATATGCACAAATACCGAACACTTTTTTTTTTTTTTTATCACAACAGGATATGATGCTATATTACAAAATTTTTCTGTGTTAAAACTTAAATTATGGTTTACAGACATTAAGTAAGTAAATTTTATTTATAGAGCACTTTTCACAGACAGAGTCACAAAGTGCTTTGTCAATTCAAATCAGAATCAAATCAAGTTACAGTTTAAGATCCTGTTCAAGTGTTCATATTCTATTAGTTCAGGGGTGGGCAATTAAGTTTCCTATGGGACCACATGAGAAACTTTGACAGTTGTTAAGGGCCGGATCAATACACTTGCAGCTCTCCTTAATATCTCTCTCTCTATATATATACTTTACTATAATACAAAAACAGTAAATGCAACAATAAAATAATAAAATGAAAATGTGGAGCACAGAATACAACTATTTAATGAATATTCACAAAAAGACTTTAGAAAATGTGCAAAACCAGCTCCACATTAACTTTACACAAAAAACTATAAATGCATCCAGCTTTGTTTGTTTGCATATCGCAGTTCCTTTTCTTTTTCTTTACCTCTGACTTCAGTAAAGAAAGATTTACAAGTCCATGTCTTGTTAAAAACTCTGCATTTGGAATCAATCTTTCTTTTTTTGGCGTTAGCTGACATCTTCATGGGCTGAAACTGACCAGCAAATCAATCAGTGCATAAGCTTTACACAAGTACAGAAAGTATGCGTGAAAAAATGGTAAATTAGCAGATCCTTCAAAATAAAAGCAGTGGCGTTGTATTGGTTATGTCTATTATGACGATACATATTTGCATTGACTTCTAATTTGCCAATGACCTCATGTGGGCCAGTTAGGGTCAGCTGTCGGGCTGCATGTGGCCCCCGGGCCTTACAATGTCCAGGTCTGTATTAATTAATAACTAACAACATAATATTATTTTTGTTTTTCAAATGACATTATTTGATAAAACAGTGTTAAATAATAATAAATAAAATATAAAAACAAAACAAAAACAAAATGAACCTCTGCCATATCTGCATTTGAATAAATACCAATCCAGTACTTTTTAATATCGATACCGTATCGTAAAATGAAATATTGTGATATATTGCAGAACCGATATTTTCTAACACCGCTACACATAACTATGGGAATTTGTAGGATGGAAAGAAAAACCTTCACTGTAAATTTGAAGATGGATTCTTTTGTGCAATACTGGGAGGGATGGGTGAGATATGTGAGGCCTTTGAGACCTGATTTTACTGAGATGACAGCATGAATATGGACTCAAAATCCTCTAACACAAGGAAAAATGTTTTTGTGTTTATATTTATCTATTTATATATTGATTTTTTACTCTGAAATCTTGTATGCTGTGACAATAATGAGCTGCTGTAAATATTTTTGTTTTTTACACCCACTCTCTGGATGTATATAGTTTATGAGTATCTGTCGAATTTTTCAATGTAAAAACCACATTTCTTTCAATAAAAAGAGAATTTAAAAAAAAGGAGAAAAAAATGAAGATGTCATTTCTGCTCAGTTTTGCAATCATTACACTGGTCAACAACAAATTTATTGTTTAAGTTTTTTGAGCTGATTTAGGATAATTTTGGTGTGCTGAATCCAAAAATCAATTTAATTTTGCTCAATCAGGTCAGCTTTCTGAACTATGCTACATATTGGCTTCTTAACATTTTTGTTTACATTTATGGGCATTTTCACATCATTTGATAAAAAAATTCTTTCATATTTCTTGCAATAAACGAGTTCTGAAGATTTTACTTTTGCCAATTTATGGTTAATGGTTTTTTAAATATTACAAGTGTATGAAATGGCTTCGACTAGAAGATCTTGCAAAAATAAGCCTGACGTATTCTGCTACATCTGCGGTGAATACACCATGGTACCTAACAGGAATCAAGTGATCAAATGATTTTTTTTCTCTTAAAACCTATTTTGGGTGAGAACTATATAAAAAAATCAACTGATAAAGACACAAAAATGTAATCAATTTTGTGAGAAGATCAAATTTTTAAGAATCAAATTAGCAAAAAAACCTGACCTGATTGAGAAAAACAGATGTCATTTTTGGATTTAGCGGTGCAAAATGGTCCTAATTCAGTTGAAAAAACCTAGACAACTTGCAAAAAACATTTTTTTGTAACCCAGTGTTATCTTTATAGCCTAGTAGTTTTAATAACCTCTAGCAAGTGGTCATCATTCATAAATGTAAATATGTAAAAAAAATAATAATAATTAATTGTAATTCTAAACATACATCTTTATATAAATACCAAATTTCTTATTTTTTCTCTTTATATTTTATTTTTCACTCATTGCATGTTGTATGTTGCTGCTGTTAAACTGTGAAATTTCCCTACGGTGGGATAAATAAAGTCTTATCTTATCTTATCTTAAATATAGTAAATATCTTATTTCATCAGCAGCTGTTTTCAGAAATGTGGCACTTCCATTAACTGTGTTTTGTCACTAGATATCAGTCTACAAAAGTCTTCAACTGTAAGATGGAGAAATTAAAAGTGAGTAGCAACTGGGAGAATGAAAAAAAGTAAAACCCATAAGACAGAAAAACAGACTCAAGCCAAAATGTATGAAACGCAGAAACAACGGAGCAAAGATTAAAAGTCAAAAAACCTTCACAGCGAACAATCAATGTACATGTTTGTATAGTGAGTCTCAAAGCGTAGACTACTGATTAATCCTTTCACTGACTTTTGGAACTTTTTGTCACTCTACTAATATATGAGACCTGCACTGGGATCTGTCAGTTCATGTTTGACTTCCACAGGGCGTCATCACTGGGCACAGAGCAAAACGCCTCAGGATAAACCTATGATCAATCAGAACAACGACACGTGGGATCATTGAGGCAGATGGTAAATGACGGGAAATTAAACGACTAATTCTGACAGAAATACGAGGACTAATGTTTCGTGTCAATTAAGGCTGTGAGTGCAGTTGTTTATTCTGCTTTTTTGGATAATACTAGGGCTGTACCAGACTGAAAATGTTCTCAGTCGAATCCTCCAGTCTGGCTGTTCAGTGGGAAGATTTGCTGGGGTTTTATTTATTTTTCTCGTCTGGCAATCAGAAAAACAATTGGCGTAAATATGAGCCATAATTTCAACCAGATTAAGTGCAAACAATCTTTTACTCTCAGGCAGACGTGTCTAGTTTCTAGGCTGCTTTAATACATAATAATGCCTTCACTCCACCTATATTTAAACCATTCCTTCTGTTTTACATAAACAACACCTTTGGGGGGGCGCGGTGGCATAGGGGTTAGCACGTAGGCCTCAAAAGAAGGTTCTAGGTTTGACTTTCAGTTGGATCAGAGCCTTTCTGTGTTGAGTTTACCTTTTCTCTCCACTCCTTTGGCGTTTCTCCACATATATACTATTTATTTCTCCCATGCTATGCTAATGCTAATGCTAGTTCATTGTGGTCGGTTTCAGATGCTGCAGCTCTTTCATAATTCATAGTTTGAGTTCTTGTTTGTTCAGTATTAATTGTCAGCCTTGTAAATACAAACTGGACTGACTGTACATATCCTGACCAAGGAAAATAACATTCTCACTTTGTGGAGTAATCTACACCTGGCTTTTCTGCCTCCATCCATTACAATATACATTATATAGACTAAATGTTGTCTAAAATTAAAATTTTTTTGCAAAATAGTATAGCAAACTATTACATGATAAAAAACTATTTCATATTTGAAGTATTACCTTCCTGCCATGTGTAAAGATAACTAGGATCACTCATTTCTAATGTAATCTGCATTCTTTAAACCACTGTTTTTCAACCTTGGGGTTGGGAACTCACGTGGGGTCGCCTGGAATTCAAATGGGGTCGCCTGAAATTTCTAGTAATTAATTAAAAAAATAATAATTTACTAATAAAAAATATACGGTAAGTTGGGAGAGACAATCACAACACATAAAAGACATGACAAACTGAAGCTGAAACTGAAGCATTGTGGTTCTGTTTATCTGTCAAATGTTCATTGTGGTCAGTTTCAGATGCTGCAGCTCTTTCATAATTCATATTTTCAGTTCTTGTTCATTCAGTATTAATTGTCAGCCTTGTAAATCCAAGCTGGACTGACTGTACATATCCTGACCAAAGAAAATCAAATCCTCCTTTTGTGCAGTAATCTACACCTGGCTTTTCTGCCTCCATCCATTACAATATACATTATATAGACTAAATGTTGTCTAAAATTAAAATTTTTTTGCAAAATAGTATAGCAAACTATTACATGATAAAAAACTAATTAATTTTAGCCAAAAAAAAAAAAAAAAGTCTCTGTTTTAAATGTCTGGGGTTGCCAGAAATTTGTGCATAATAACCTACAAAAATAATGACTCCATATTTTCGTCTTGGTTTGATGTGAAAAAAGTAATATTACATCATGCCTATAAATAATGACATTTTAAATTTTTTGTCTTTGTTTTAGTGCAAAAAAATAACATTAAATTATGAAAATATTTACATTTATAAACTACCCTGTAACAATAAAATGTGACTAACCTAACTAAATATGAACAACCTGAAATGTCTAAAGAAAATTAAGCACAATTTTAACAATTTTCTGCTTGTTACTAAGTGTTTACTGTCTTTCCATAATGCACATGTAGAAATGATAAGTTGAGGCATAATATTGTTAAAATTGCACTTATTTTTCTTAAGAAGTTTCAGTTTTTCAGGTTATTCACATCTATTTGTTTGGGTAGTTTCTAAAAGTATTTTCATAATTTCATGGGGCTTTTTTTGCACTAAAACAAGGACAAAAATTTGGAGTTTTCATTATTTATAGGTTATTATGCTATTATTTTATTGGTCCAACCCACTTGAGATCAAATCGGGCTGAATGTGGCCCCTGAAAGAAAATTAGTTTGAGACCCCTGGTTTAGAGGAAGGGGATAATAAGGAAGATTGGTGCTAGCAAATGTTAGCATCTTAGGTAATTAGCATCCACTACATCTGCTTAACAGGATCTTCATGTATTTACTTGATATAAAATAAGGCTTTTATGAGCTGTTTCCACATTGTCATGCTTCACATTTTGTTTATTTTAGTTGTTTATCTTTTATCTGTTCTGTCCAGTTCAGTAGAAGGTAAATGAAGTCATAATTTACATCAGTGCACAGCGGTCTTCATGAGCTAAAGACAAAACATGATTGAAAAACAGACCACAGCTATTAATGACTACAGAACTAACATGGTTCGACTCAACAGAATTCAGACCCTTTTTAATCCCCTCTGTCACGTCAAAAAAGCAGTTTGTGATAGTAAAACAAAGTCACTGGCTCATCCATTTGCATTGTATTGTATCGGTTACATTTCTCGGATGTAGAACCAGGAAAACTACATCCCCATAGGTTCATAGCGGAAGTAAAGTTTCATTGTGATCCTTTTCAGGATTCTGATTAGTTAATAGTACTCGATCGTCCCACTACATTGCCATCTACAGGCCTGGCATGCTCTTGACGGTACAGATATACAAGGCCGTATACGCGCAGAGTTTTCCGAAAACAGTCACATCTGCACGAGGTTTTTTTTTTAAACAGAGAGGGGGAAATCTCTGTTTTCAAAAATACCTGGCTACATATAAACGCAGCCTGAGTCAGCAATCTCAGGTCCAATGTGGTCTCCAGGGTCTGTAAGGTCCACCTCTACATGAACAGTAGTGTATCTGCTTTGTTAGGTATCATGAAGTAATGGTACGAATATTCTAAAAGGGATGTTCTAATGTTCTAAAAATACATGTTCTTTATACCTTACATGTGTTTTTCTTGTATTTTTTGGCCACTTAAGGGTAAGGAACCAAATATGGTTACTTCACTAACCTTGATTTTCGCATTATTATTATTATTTTTTTTAATTTCACAAAAGTCCTGCACCCGGGTTCAGAAAATGAATGAATGAATGAATGAAAAGTCCTGCAATAACACATTATTACTGAAATGAAATACATGACTTTAAAAAAAAAAAAAACAGAACACATTGAAAGTAATAAAACGGGACATAATAAAGCAATAAATACACATACATATTTTCAATTCCCCAAAGATACTGATTAATAAACATAAAGATTACAAATGCAGCATGTATTTCTATATAAATGTTACATTATTCCATATGGTAATGTAGGTTTGGTAACAAAAAAAAGCTTGGGTTCAATGACAGAAATGCATAGCCTTGATAAATCAAAGCCCATGAATTGAAAATGTTGTTATTTTTCTTATTTGTTGCTATATTGAATTATTTAAGTATACTCTAAAGCAGCTCAGTTGAATTATGTATGATGTATATGATATATAAGGTACAGGTAAAAATGCTACATCTCATAAAAAAAAAAAAAACAGGAATAGAAGCCTCTTTATCACTTTTATGCTTTTTTTTATAATTATTCATGCCAAAGACTGCCCAACTTCCAATGAAATGACGCACTTTGCGACATCTCATATGTTGCCTTCATTGTCTCAGAACAAATTCCTCCCAGAGGTGAAAGAAAATGTTTGACCTTATCTGTGTCGTCTTGTTTACAGTAGCTGATGCTCTGAATTTACTCCGCTGAAGCTTGTTTAGCTGTCTATGTGTCACACTTTCAACCACAGCACAGCGTGATAAGACTGTATCATTGTTTTGACCTGCAGTTTGCTGACATCACAGTAATCCAGCAGCGTTAGAGATGACCTTTCAAAATGTGGGTCTCTAAATGGACGCGTTTAAAAGCTGTTGTTCTTTGCTGCTGTGAGACAGAGAGCACCGTAGTGGAAAGGCTGCCAATGGCTTGATTCATAGAATTCTACCCTATAATTACCTGCATTTCAACATGGAATATCTCAGTAATTGCAGATAAAACTGAAGTGACACATTGTCCGAGCTCCAGCAGTTACGTTGGCATCAAAAATCCCTTTGGCAAGTTCACGTCTGAATATCACTGTCAGCGCTCATCTACCCAGTGCATGTGTCCTTGTACTGGCGGATGAAGGGGCAGCGCTTCATCACTGCTGCTATAAATTTCACCAGGCAATAATTTCATATTTGAAGTATTACCTTCCTGCCATGTGTAAAGATAACTAGGATCACTCATTTCTAATGTAATCTGCATTCTTTAAACCACTGTTTTTCAACCTTGGGGTTGGGAACTCACGTGGGGTCGCCTGGAATTCAAATGGGGTCGCCTGAAATTTCTAGTAATTAATTAAAAAAATAATAATTTACTAATAAAAAATATACGGTAAGTTGGGAGAGACAATCACAACACATAAAAGACATGACAAACTGAAGCTGAAACTGAAGCATTGTGGTTCTGTTTATCTGTCAAATGTTCATTGTGGTCAGTTTCAGATGCTGCAGCTCTTTCATAATTCATATTTTCAGTTCTTGTTCGTTCAGTATTAATTGTCAGCCTTGTAAATCCAAGCTGGACTGACTGTACATATCCTGACCAAAGAAAATCAAATCCTCCTTTTGTGCAGTAATCTACACCTGGCTTTTCTGCCTCCGTCCATAATAATATACATTATATAGACTAAATGTCATTTAAAAATGAACATTTATTTGCAACATAGTATAGCAAACTATTACATGATCAAAAACAGATTAATTTTAGCAAAAAAAAAAAAAAAAAGTCTCAGTTTTGAATGTCTGGGTTCGTCAGAAATTTGTGATGTTAACCCTTTCATGCATAAGTCACTCCAGTGGACAGTTATTCTACAGCTGCTCTCTTGTATATTAATGGGTTTTGTAGTTTTAGTTCTATATCAGCCAACACAGTGGACACTGATGCACCATCCCATACACTGTAATTCAGACCATTACTGTGACTTTGCTGTTCTTGATAAACCTGATCTGCACTAACATGTTTGAGTGTAAATCAATTGTTATTTGTTAGACAAGAAGGATTTTTTTGCACATTATCTCCATGAAGTGAGTAATTATACTAGCATTAGAATATGTTAAAATGTGAGAAGACATCAGATTAGCAGCATTAAAAATGTTTTTATTTCATTGTTTTCATATCACTTTCTGATATTGGGTTTTAAACACGTTTCTTTACTTCAAAAATTAAATGCTTGGGTATTTTTGTAACTCCATAGAAAAAAAACTCGATCGCATTGTTTTTTCATGCCTAAGGAGGAATAAAAACACTGAAGAAAAACATCTTGACTAAGGTTCTCACAATTCATGCATGAAAGGGTTCAAATGGGGTCACTAGCCAAGAAAGGTTGGGAACCACTGCTTTAAACAAAAGCTGGCCAGTTCGATGACATAACACGGAAATAAATATGTCTAATAATCACGGGGCTTCACTAATTTGTACGCACACAATGGGAACACACTGAACCAGGAAAAACCAGCAATGGCGTTGTTCTATCGGCGCGGGATGGCTTTAATAGTGTTCAGATAAGGACAGGATATTGTACACTGAACAGTATAATTTAGATTACCCTGTTGACTCCTCATTTGTCCCAACAGGACCTCTAATCTCACAAAAAAAAAAAGCCCGGCAGAATCTAGTAGGACACTAATCAAGACAACAGAGGCAAAGAACCTGTCTCAATTTGCTCTACATCACTTGGCTGCTGTGGGATGAATTTAAATGAAGGAGGAATTTCCATACAATATGGGGGGTAGGGGAGTCCACACCATCACATGCAGCAGAGCAAACAGTCCCAGGAATTGAGTTTCAGACGACCGCAAGCAGACCCTCTGCAATGTGAATTCATGTTCTACGGTTCCACTTGGCATTTAAGCAGCAGTGTGGTTAATGAAAACTGGTATTTAATCACTGATGGGACTTCTCTCAAAAGTAACTGAATGGCTTTACCGTTAGAACATACAAGTTATAAGTTATGTTTAGACATCTTTCTGTTGTTTTTTTCTCTGTCCAAATTAAAACACAACACATGGTATAAAAAAAGATGACTGACATTGTTTTGTGTTATTATTGAAAAGTGAAGCCAAATTGTTATGATTGTTGCTTCTCTTTCTTTCTTTCTTTCTTTCTTTCTTTAGGATCCCCATTAGCTGTACCATAGCAACAGCTATTCTTCCTGGGTTCCTTACAATAATCTTTACAACTAGTCAATGCAAATAACATACAATATAATCATACAAAACAATTTTCACATACTACATAACATACAAAAAAATAAACAGACAAAAATACAGACACGACAGCTCCTTTAGGTCAGCAGCGGTATAGTATATACAGTACATATATTCAATTAGCCTAGGTATCAATCATTTATGGTCAATAGATGTTTCTTGACTGATTTCTTAAATTTCATTTTACAGTTTTCTTGTGTGATGTGTTCCGGTAATTTGTTATTTTCTTGCATAGCTCGGTATATTAGCATTGTTTTCATTGCATTTGTTCTTGATTTGGGTAGTGTAAAATTACCTCTGGTTGTCTGCCTGGTTGCATAGCTATGTCTATCTGAACTAAAACATTTTTGTACAAGATGGATGTTTTTTTTGTTCTAATAATATTTCTAAAGAAAACCAGTAATGAATAAAGTAATCTTTTTTTAACAGAGAACCAGTTCAAGTGGCTATTGCTCTAATGAGCCATAAGGGAGTAGTAGAGAGATACTGACACTTTTCAATCAGCTGGTGGTAGCGTTTATAGACAGATGACCCATGGCTGAATCATGTGTGTGACTAATGAGCCCCCCCCCCCCCCGCCAAAAAAAAAAAACAAAAAAAAAAACAAAAAACCTGTTAGTAACAGCTACTCCCAGACTGGATATTAAATGGTTCATAGTCAACTAATGCTTGTATATGATGCAATTTCCCTCAAATGCCATTAGTACCCTGTAGCGCTACATGATATTGGTAAAACTTGCAATATGCAATATCGGTGTACAGCATTGCGATAACGATAACAGGGTTTCTGCAGGTATCAGCAAATCTAATTGAATGCTTTTTAATGCCCTTTTTAAACACATTTAATGCCCATGTCCAACTGCAGATACAGTTTTATAAATGGTTTTATGACGGTTTACCCTCGACAGGCTTCAACCAGGTTCTGAATAGCTCCTCCTCCAATCACTTCTGCTGAAACTTGCATTCTCCCATTTTTCCGACATTTGCTAATATTCCCTCTGCTCTTTTGCCACAGCATGAGCACACTCACAGCACGTTGCATTCCAAGCATCTGGTGTTGTGACTTTGTGTATCGGCCATAAACAATAGCCAATTAAAGGGTTCAACCTGTCAATCATCACACTATACTTCTAATCAAAATAATTAAATGTTTATATAATCAAAATAAATCATGAAGAATATTTTTCCATCAAGTGTATTTCATTTTTTAATGCCTCTGGACATCGAATTTAATGCTTTATAACGCCATTTAAAGCTATACCTACCGATGTGGCATTTCTCACAGCACTTAGTAAAAGTTTGAACATAAACAACCCGCCTCCCTCCAAAGCCCCGCCCCCTTCCCTCTGCCTGAGCACTGAGGCTCCTCCTCCTCTCTCCTCCTCTCATCTGATGCGCGATGGAAACGGAGGAGGAAGCAGAGGCGGAGGTCCGGTCCGTTTTGGCGTGTCCGTGGACCCCTCCCTCAGTAATCAGATGCATCATCCACCTGCCGCGGGCCCACGGCTCCTGTTCCATCAGTAGACCTGGTCTGTGCAGTGCTGGGTCAGTGTCTTCACTGCAGGTTGGATGGGCGCGCGCACTGTGAACATGTGGCCTCCGCGAATTTTCCGTGGACATTTGAGGTTTCATAGTCCATAAAATTATCATCCTACATCCTCTTACATTGTGTGACACCATGTAATTGCACCTGTATGAGTCCCACCGTCATAAAAGCTGAGCTTTATGCAGACCTGTTTAGTCCAGTACAGCTGACTTCCGGACTTTTATCTCCATCCTTCATTCATCAGACTCCAGTTTGTGCCCCTCAGTTGTTGTTTCTGTTAATATATCAGTTTTTTCCTTCCACATGTGCATGTCAGTTCTATCCAAACACATCCTAGACAGTAGACTGTGGTCAGTGACAGGAGAAGCAGTGCCCGTGAAGCGTCAGATTCAGAGGGACACATATCGGATGTGAGACGGTGATAATGGATCGGTTGCTGGACGGCTGTAATGGATGATTGACAGGAGGCTCAGTCAGGTTCGGCCAATTATTTTATTCGGACCGACTAAAATGATTGGTCAGACTTTTATCAGAAGTATATGAGAATGAAACATTTTTGAGTTTCAATACCTGCCGGATTTCTTTTACATTTTAGTTTGACACACACTTATTTGGAGCATTTTAAGATGACAAAAGAAAAGTGTAAAAATGCCACATCATACGGTATAGCTTTAAGGCCTTAATTTTCACAATCTATTTAATGACTTTTAATGACCCGCAGAAACCCTGGATAATATTGTGATAAAGAAAGAAACACCAATTTCATCTACTAAGAAAAATGTTCCTTTACAATGTTAAAATGAGCCAATTGTTTGCATGCTGACTCAATTATTTATAATTTAAGACAAAGTACTGTACTACTCCAGTCAGTTACACAATTCTGTCCAAGAACCTGGTGATGCTGCTACCATAGCCCTTCAGACACAAACATAGTCAAATATCTTGTCATTTTATTCACATATAACAATGTGTAAATGGCATGGATGTATTTTATAATAACAAAAATGCCAGAGTACTGCCATGTAAGAGCTCTGACAAAACACTATTCCATTGCTGGCCTGTTTTGGTAAATACTGCATAAAAAAATAAAATCTTTAAATATAAGTGTTCAGGCCTTGCCCAAAGTTGTGCACTGAAAATATTCACATCTTTTCAACATTAATAACATGTAAACTTGCATTCAACCAGCAGCAGTAGCATTACTTCAGGTTTTTTGCCAGAAAAACTAGCATGTTACCGTGACAGAGAAAACCACTCTGGTACCCCATGGTGTGTAAAACAGAAAGTTAATGAAAAAAAAGAAGAAAATAAATAATTGCACGTCTTTGCGATATGAATATCGTACACTCCGTTACCAAGAAAGCAATATTTTTTAAATATATTTTGCAGCCCTAGTACCCTTCTTTATCAACTTACGCAATAAAGTTACGCTGAAAAAATCAAAATCTCGAGTGTGTTTTTCTCATTTCTAGTCCAAATCTCTCATCACACTTAACCTCCTAAGACCCAGCTTTGGGTTTTCTGTCCACATTTGTGGACAAGAGTTTCACAACTTTATACAAAAAAAAAAAAAAAAAAAAAAAAAAGATAAAGAAAACTGTCCATCACAAAGGACATTCCATAAAAATTTTAAAAACTGCATCTGAAAAAACTGTTGCAACCTGATGTTTCCAATATAGGCATTTATTTAATAAAAAACAAAAAAAGCTGGTACTTTACTGACATTTCCTGGGTCTCACGAGGTTAAAATAAGACATAATCACCTAAAGAGTAACTTGTCAGTGAGATATAAGAACTTATTTTTAGACAATAGATCTTGAAAATCTTATTTCAAGAAATCTTGCCAAGATACTTTTCACTTGTTCCATTGGCAGATTTTTTTTGCTTGAATTAGGCTAAACAAAAAAATCTTGAATTGAGCAAAAAAAAATCTGCCAATGGAACAAGTGAAAATTATCTTGGTAAGATTTTTTTAAAATAAGATTTTCAAGATCTATTGTCTAAAAATAAGTCCTTATATATCACTGAAAAGTCACTGTTTAGGTGATTATGTCTTACTTTAAGTGTGATGAGATAGTTTGACTAGAAATGAGAAAAATACACTTGATAATATTTAGATTTTTGCAGTGTACTAGGCTAAACCTGCTGAACAGGGCTGTATGAGAGATTCTAAAGCCAAAGAATACATCACCTACATCATTTGTGGTGATGAACTAGTCTGCCTGAATATCCAAGAAGAGTTTGACAACTCATGCTGCAGTTACCAAAAGTAAAAAGGAGACTGTTCACTGCAACTGAAAGCTATTATGACATCCACTTCCATGGGCCTGCTCACCACAGCATCCACAGACTAATTTCAAGCTGGACAAGTAAATTACATTCTATTTGCTTTCATTTATGTTATATATAAAGTAGACATGCTAAGTGACTGTAAAGCTGAGTATTTTCCATAAAGCCTTTTTTTTTTAAATAAATGCAGCAACTGACAGAGTCTAATTTAGAGTGTAAGCGAGTTGTCAAAGTAGTAAAAGTAACTGACTCGTCAAGTGTTTGTTATAGCCACCACACAAATACAAGCTGGTGTTCTGATTTTAAACTCAGCAAGCAATAATCATGTCGCACAATGTGGTTTCCATAGGGACTGAGGCCTCAACTACAGGTACCTACAGCGGTAAGCTCATAAAATTAGCTACTGTGCACATCATTTTAATTCAATTAAATATAAATGAGCGATCAGCATAAATCATACATGAACACAGGAACCCTAAAAAGTGGATTATACACATAGCAGCAGTATATACAGGGTGGGGAAGCAAAATTTACAATGAACATTTAGTTGTTTTTTTCTCAGCAGGCACTACGTCAGTTGTTTTGAAACCAAACATATATTGATGTCATAATCATACCTAACACTATTATCCATACCTTTTCAGAAACTTTTGGCCATGAGTAATCAGGAAAGCAAACGTCAAAGAGTGCGTGATTTGCTGAATGCACTCGTCACACCAAAGGAGATTTCAAAAATAGTTGGAGTGTCCATAAAGACTGTTTATAATGTAAAGAAGAGAATGACTATGAGCAACACTATTAGGAGAAAGTCTGGAAGTGGAGGAAGCAACAAAAAACGTACCAAAGCTTTTATTAAAGCTCTCAAATCCAAAATCCTAAAGGATCCAACCAAATCCATCCAGATTCCAGGTATTGCCATGGCTTAAAGCAAACTACCCAGATGGAAATTATGTATGGACACAGGATGGTGCTCCAGCCCACACAGCTAGAAAAATACAAGATTTCTGCAAATCCAACTTTAGCAATTTTTGGGAATCATGTTTATGGCCGCCTTCTAGCCCAGATCTAAACCCTCTGGATTATGCTATTTGGGGCGTTTTAGAACATGCTACCAATAGAACATCACACAGCAATGTCGACTTTCTTAAAGATACTATTAAAGAAGAATGGGAGAAGTTGTCACCCGAATATTTGAGGAACACTTGCGCAAGTTTCAGGAAGCGTGTGAAGGCAGTTATTGAGAAAGAAGGAGGACACATAGAATAAAAACATTTTCTATTATGTCAATTTTCTTGTGGCAAATAAATTCTCATGACTTTCAATAAACTAATTGGTCATACACTGTCTTTCAATCCCTCCCTCAAAATATTGTAAATTTTGCTTCCCCACCCTGTACCTACAAGCAGCGGCACCATAAAGCCCATACATAGCAGCAACAGCATATAGAGTAGCCTACCTATATGTTATCTGTTATATTGTCCGTAGCGGAACAGCTGCAGCATGAACAGGCTACATGTAGCAAGGCAGCACCCTGAGCCCAGAGCAGGATGTCTGACTGCAACCTAAGGCTCAAGAGAAGCAGCTCTTAGGGCTCTCACTAGCATCTCCTTATGACATAGTCAAAAAATATTACACATTGTTTTGTAGATGTTTTCATTAATATTGTAGGCCTTATATTATCTAGCTGTAAGAATGTAAAGCTATTCTGACAGGTTAAAGGTGGGGTGAGAGATGTTTTCCTGGAGCATTTTTTACTAAATTGCTTAACCCTTTCATGCATACTGGTCACTCCAGTGGACAGTTCTTCTCCAGCTGTTCTCTTGCATATTTGTGGATTTTATCGTTTTAGTTCCATATCAGCCGACACAGTGGACGCTCATGCATCATCCCATACACTGTAATTCATACCATTAACTTTGCTGTTCTTCATAAACTGATCTGCACTAACATGTTTGCGTGGAAATCAATTGTTTTTTATTATTATTGGACTGTAATTAACAGTTTGGGGGTTTTTTTTATACAAAAAGGTTTTGGTTTTTTTTTGCATATTATCTGTTAAAATGTAAGAAAACATCAGATTAGCTGCATTAAAAATATTTTTTATTTCATAGTTTTCACACTATATCAGTAAATATGTTTCTTTACTTCAAAAATTAAATGCATGCTTTCCAGCCGAGTGGACATTTTTGCAACTCCATAAAAAAATAGGTTCACAAAAATTGCACGTTTTTTTAATACCTAGAGGAATAAAAACACTCAGGAAAAAAAAGAATCTTGATTAAGACTCTCATAATTCATGCATAAAAGGGTTAAAACATAGATATAATATTAAAAGTGATGACTCTCTAAAATCAGTCTTCTACATTTGAGCGTTATCTTTTCTCTCACTGTTGTGTTTCATTGTGTTGACATAAAATAAAACGTAAATTAGATGTGTTTCCATACACTGTGCATAACTACGCTGTGTGATGTTGTCAGAAGGTGGTACATTAGACATGACTGGGATAAACAAAGCAGAGCAGATAGAGTACTGTTTATCTGGGTTCAGGAAAGTGCCAGGGATTAGTCACATGAATTAAGTGTTAGTTATATAACAGAAATACAAATAAGTCTTTTCTATCTCCTAAATATATAGTATTTGTACTGTCAAATGTTAGAAAATGCCCTGAAATGATCATTATATTGTTTACATAAAAAGCTCTAGTAAGTTACATTACTGTAACTTTGCTGTTGTTGATAAACCTAATCTGCACTAACATGTTTTAGGGTAAATTCGTTGCTAATTGATGTTAGACTGTAATTAACTACTTTCCTAATCAAAAAGTTGGGCTTTTTTTTTTGCATATTATCTCCATGAAGTGTGTAATAATTAGTATTAGAGTACGATAAAATGTGAGCTGCATGAAAAATGTTTTTATTTCGTACTTTTCAAACAGTATATCACTTTTCGATGATCAGTTTTAATTAGTGGTGGGCAGCGATTAAAATTTTTAATCGCGATTAATCGCATGGCTTTCTGCGATTAATCGCGATTAATCGCATAGTTGTTGGGGGGGGGGGGAACGCATCAACAGCATGTATTGCCTTTCAGTGATATTCCAGACTGGAAGTACTCCGGTGATCAAAATAATTGCACGTCAGTGCTTCCAAACATCTGTGTCCTTCTCAACCCCACCATCTGAAAACATTTAAAATGAAAATGTCCATGTAAAAAACCTCTACTTTTACACATGTTTATGTCCCCACCAGTGTATTTACAGTTGTGAGTGATTGACAGGAGTCTTAAGCCCACTAATCAGTACTAATACTAATAAGCCCATTAATATGTGATGTTCAGTTGTTCAAAGCAAGCAAAAGGGGCCCTGAAGTGGTCAGAATAAGTTGCACTAACGTATGTTTTGTCCTTTCCGTGTTACCGTAGTTAGTTCGGACATAGAACTAACAGACATGTTTCTTTCACTCTTGTTTGTATGGCCCCAAAAACGTTTGCCTGTGAGTATTTTATGTTCAGTTGTTGTAAGAATGAATAGTATCAAATATCTCTGATGTGAGCCTTTGTTGCTGAATAAAAAGACGTTGTAAATCTTTAATTAACCTGTAAATGCTAATCGTTAGCGTGTCTATGGATTTTCCCATTCAAGTTAGCATCGAGATAAAATGACTGCTAATACAACATTCACATCGTACATGAGTAAAGGTTAGTTCAAAGGCTGACATATTAGACCTAAACACAACCAATGAATTTACATAAACTTAGCATGAGCCTGCATAAAGAATTAGCAACCCATCTCCGACTGCTTGCATAAACAAATTAGCTTAAACATCAGCATTACTTGTAAAGTTCGCCGGTTTTCTCCTCTCAGCCGGAACACACACACAGCACCGGTGTGTGGACCGGCGAAATAAAAGCATGAGTTTCAAAATAAGAGTCCGTATGTATAAATCAACTAAGACTTGCTTGAAAGGCAGAACAATAATAAAACGGCGTTAACGTGAGATAAAAAAAATTGTCGGCGTTATTTAATGAATGCATTAACGCGGGAATAACGCGTTAACTTGCCCACCCCTAGTTTTAATCTTTGCTTCAAATATTAAATGCATGGTGTCCAGCTGAATGAACATTTTTGTAACTCCATGAAAAATAGCTTCATAAAAAATTTCAATCACATTGTGTTTTTTTTGTTATGCCTATAGAGCAGGGGTGTCAAACTCATTCTAGTTCAGGGGCCACATACAGCCTAAGCTGATATAAAGTGGGCCGGATCAGTAAAATAATATAAATAATAGGGTAAGAACTTATAAATAATGTCAACTCCAAAGTTTTTTTCTATGTTTTTGAGTGAAAAAAGTCAAATTCTATAATGAAAATGTATACATCTACGAACTGTACTTGAATATAACATAAACAAATATGAAGTATGTGGAATCGTACCAATATTCTGCCTCTTACTAAACGTTTTGTGTATTTGTAGATCCACTGTGATCTGTAAGTTGTGATGCATACGTATAAATGATAAACTAAGGCGGAATATTGTTCAAATTGCACTTATTTTTCTTAAGAATTTTCAGGTTATTCACATTTTTTGTCAAAGGCTAGTCTGTAAATGTAAACATTTTTGTGTAATTTTACTTTTTTTTTTTTTACACTACAACAAAGAGAAAAATCTGTACTTTTCATTAATTATAGGTTATTATGATAATATTTTACTGGTCTGACCCACTTGAGATTAAATTGACCTAAAATGATTCTAACATCCTTGATTGTTAATATCGTCAGTGTAATTTCTGCATTTCACAAATTCATCCCAGGGGCCAGATTGGATCCTTTGGTGGGCCGGTTTTGGCCCCCGGGCTGCATGTTTGACACCTGTGCTATAGAGGAATAAAAACACTCAGGAAAAAAATCTTGATTAAGGTTCTCAAAATTCATGCATGAAAGGGTTAAAATCCCCTTCACACCGCGATTACAACCAATTAATTAAATGCTCTAACACAAAAATTTTAAAAAAAATGTAGTCACCTGTGGAACGGACAGGACTGAAAAAATACCATCCAATCATTTTAAGCGCCCAATCAAAATGATTGAAAGTGATATGTCTATCAAACTCAACTGCCATTTGTCCCTCCCCCCTCTGCGTGTACCCCCCTTCGTGCATGAATCGTGCGTTCTCAGAGATGAAATGAAGCCAGAGCCAGAGCTTGGCTGTATTAGTTATATTAGGATGGAGAGTTCAACGGCAAACTGTTTTCTCACCAACATAAATCAGTAGGAAATGTAACGTTTGTCAGATTGGTATGAACTGGGGCTGTTCTGTAAGAGCGGGGGGGTTGAAGGAAAATGAATGAGGTAGGGCTGTGCAATTAATTGAAATTCAATTACGATTTCGATTATTACACGCAACGATTACAAAAATTATGTAATCGAGAAAAAACGATTATTAATTTTGAGTTGTTTAATTCACGCGCACGCAAGCTACCATGAGCTGCTCTGCCCCGCCCCCCTCTAAGCTACAGCTGCCAGCTAGCCGGCAGGTCCACCCCAAGAGGAAAGCTGTACCTAGCGGTCTGGAAAAATAGCAGGAGAATCGCAGCAGAAGTGCTTGGTAAACAAAAAAGGCAAGTCAAATTCAATTGTATGGAATGACTTTGGGTTTGATGAAGAGCAAAAACCCATTACGTGCAAAAAGTGTTTCGTAGTTGTGTCCACACCGACCGGTAACACAGCAAACCTTTTTAACCATCTAAAGTTTAACCACCGCGACCTTTATCATAATCTTATGAAAAACTAAAACGCATTAAAAAAAAAACTCCGCCTACAACTTCGTCCGCAATGCAGTCTTCAGTCTCCGAATGTCTTTACGCTGCAACTCCCATATTAACCTAACTGAAACCTCACGGCACACCACTGAATTTACTGTTTCATACTACACTGAACATACTTGAATTTATAATTTGCACTTTACGTGAGTTTTTTTTTTTATTGCTCCAGTTCTATGGCAAGTCTAGAGCAGTTTAATTCCAGTGCACTATTTGTTTACAAAAGGAAACATACTTGAATTTACAGTACACTTATTTGCATTCAAAGATTTTTTTGTTTCGTACAAAGGTGAAGATACTTTGTTTTAATGGTTAAAAGCTTTATTTATATTTAAAGAGTATATCTGACATTGTTTTGCAAGAAAAAAATAAACAACATTAAGGTTAACAAATAATCGTTTTTAATAATCGTGATTTCAATTATTGCTAAAATAATTGTGATTTTTTTTTTCTATAATCGAGCAGCCCTAGAATGAGGTATGCATGGATCTGGGCCACTGGAGCCGGGCGAACTGTCGCTGTGCGGCGCTCATGAACCCTCGAGACCAAGCATTGCAGGTGCCAGTACTCTGGAGGCGTGGCTTCGGGGGGAAGTCTGAAGAAAGGGGTTTGGACTTTTGAATTGAGTATTTTCAAAACGTAGCTTACTTGAACCATTTTTCTAAGATTTCCTACCCCACCTTTAATGTGCTTTTTGTGTAATTCACAAGCAATGGACAATTCCCTGAATGTAGATTTGTAAAACAGAGGCTGTATTTGTTTGCTCTAAAGTTTCCATTATGCTGCTACTTTCACACAAGACACATAACACGTAACAATAATTTTCATTCTCTGAGTAGCCATCCCCCTCATTTTTTTAAATAAATAAATAAATTTTAATGTATTCTTTTTTTATATATATATATTATTTATTTTCTTTTCCCTTGCTCTTTTTTCTATTGTCTTTTTTATGTTCTTTTATACTACACTTATTAATGCTGTTTAAAGATGGTTGTTGTTATCTATTTATAATTTTTATTCTCTGAGTAGCAACCCCCCCCCCTTTTTATGAATAAATACATACATTTTAATATATTAATTACACTGGGTTACAAAAAAATGTTTTTTGCAAGTTGTCTAGGTTTTTTCAACTGAATTAGGACCATTTTGCACCGCTACATCCAAAAATGACATCTGTTTTTCTCAATCAGGTCAGGTTTTTTTGCTCATTTGATTTTGAAAAGTTTGATCTTCTCACAAAATTGATTACATTTAATTACATTAATACCAAAATAAGGTTGGTAAGCACACTTTATGAAACTTGTGACTTGATTCCTGTTAGGTACAATGGTGTATTCACCGCAGATGTAGCAGAATACGTCAGGCTTATTTTTGCAAGATCTTCTAGTCGAAGCCATTTCATTCACCTGTAATATTAAAAAAACTGTTAATCATAAATTGGCAAAAGTAAAATCTTCAGAACTCGTTTATTGCGAGAAATATGAAAGAATTTTGTATCATATGATGTGAAAATGCCCATAAATGTAAGCAAAAATGTTAAAAAGCCAATATGTAGCATAGTTCAGAAAGTTGACCTGATTGAGCAAAATTAATGTGATTTTTGGATTCAGCACACCAAAATTATCCTAAATCAGCTCAAAAAACTTAAACAATAAATTTGTTGTTGACCAGTGTTATTTTTTTTATATATATATAACTTTTGCTCTTTTTTCTGTCGTCTTTTTTATGTTCTTTTATACTACACTTATTAATGCTGTTTAAATATTCGTTGCAGACATTTATTTATAATTTTCATTCTCTGAGTAGCCCCACCCACCTTTTTTTTTTTTTATAAATAAATAAATTTTAATGCATTAATTATTATTATTTTTTTATATTACTTATTTTCTTTTCCCTTGCCCTTTTTTTTTTTTTTTTAACATATTCTTTCATACTACACCTATTAATGCTGTTTAAACACGGTGGTTGATATTTATTTATAATTTTCATTCTGTCTTTTCATAAATTTTTTCAGTGGTTGTTTGTATCTGTTCATGTCTGGGTAGGGTTACGGGTTGTATCATGGGTGGATGTTGTTTAGAAAATCCAAAATCTCCTTCCTGTACAGTGAATGTCTTATTCATGTTCAGTTATTAATAAAAAGACCTTTGAACGAATAATGGTAATAATCTTGGAAACATAAATAGTTATCCATATGTGTTTCCATTTTCCATACTTTTCCAGATATGGAAATTTATAAAATCAAATTCCATACTTTCCATACTTGCATAGGAACCCTGCGTGTATGAATATGGTGCTGTACAAATAAATTTGCTTTGCAAGTATATAAAACTAAGGTTAGAAAATGAGCCAAGGAAGAAGCAGAAGCATGAACATAGGAGTGAAGACAAAGACAATGGGGATTAGTAACACAGAAGGACATGACAGACAGGGACAGCGCCGTCTGCTCTCACCACCTCCTCATTCAGAAGCAGCATCTGACAGTCACCGACCACACAGTACTTCGGGTTCCAGGCGCTTCGCTCTTCATAGGAGTGGCCACGTGACATCCAGTGTCTTGATGAACATTGGACGTCTAAGAAAGGAGAAAGAAAAAACTAAATATTAGTTCTAAAACACAGAGATATTTGTTCTTTGTTGTATTGGTTCACTAAAAAAAAAGGAGTGGGCAATCAGGATTTTGCTAAATGGGCCTTTTATCTATGTGATAGGGGAAGTGCTTTTTAAGTTGTGCAAATAGGTATTCTGCACAGTCAATGCTAAAACTATTTTCTTAATTAGAACGCAATTGAACGGTAATGACTACAGCATACTGTTGTTTCTTTCCATCTCCATTACTCTGAGGATGACGTGAAGTGTCAATAGGATAAATATAAAACAACTGAAACAAGCTTAAATTGGATTCTGCAGTATTTTCCAGTGATGACATAAGTCACAGAAAAGCAACACATAGGCTTTTACACAGGGGAAATGAAATCTATCAAATCATACATATGGTTTACTGTTACAGAGTAGGGCTGGGTAAAAAAAATTGATTTAATTGATCTTAGATTGATTTCGTTTTAATTTTGCGTAATCGATTAACAGTGGCCGAGATCGATTTTTCAGACCAGGACCAGGAGCACGCTGAAGCACGACCGGCTCTGTCTTGTGAACCCCTGGGGAAGACGGCGTCTTGGTCTGGCTCGTGACGGCTCTGGCACGGAAAAGACGCAGAGGAAGGGTGGGGAAAACCCCTCCGCTGGAGGTACCCCCGGCCTCAAACTCGAACCCACAGTGTGAAGGAACTGGCTGCCCGGAGGTTCTCCGAGGCGAGTCGTGGAAGGCGGTCGTTCTTGGAATGTTAACTTGGATCCATACTGTCACCTATGGCTGAGTATGGAGTTAGAGGAATAGTAAAACAACAATGTCCGACCACGATGCTACCCCCCCGCTCCCTGACCAACAATCACGGAACACCCCACCACCACCACCACCAGCGATAAAACACAATAAAGATGACGGAGAAGTCCATTCTGATCCACTGTAGAAACATGGCAATGTTTCTGTCCCGTTCATCATTTCAGAGCAGATTCAGCTACTTCCTGCTGAAATGTCAGATTTATTTGTTTTCTAATATTAATATTGATACCAGTATTGATGTGTTGCATGACTGCAGTAGTGAAATAATCAGGTTACAACTCAAAATTGTACTTTGGTATCACTAAATTAATCTGAATCAATCAATTAATACTGAATCGAACTGATATTGGATCAAATCGAATTGTGATTAATCGATTCAGAACCATATGAATCAAAATGGAATCGATTATGGAAATTGGCCATGATACCCAGCCCTATTACAGAGACAGCATGGCTTCCTAGAGTTTCAAGACTATTTTATTACATATCTTTGTTTTTCTGAAGCCAACTCCATTACCATCAAAGCAACAGCCTTATGTACAGCACATACCTGAGGAAAATATACACTTGTGAGAGCTGAAAACAAACTTTCACCGTTTCAACACTGATGCATGTCTGTGAAATCTGTGCACTTTCACCTGTTGGTAGGGCTGCACGATTAATCGCTAAAAGATCACAATCTCAATTCACACGTGTACACAATCTTATTTCTAAACAAGGACGATTCTTAAGCATTTTATTTCATGGGCTGCATTACAAACATTTGCCCACAAACGCAGAACCACCCCCGCCTCCTCCCTCAACCAATGGTAAAGTGTCTTTATTACACGTGAGCCTGCAGCTGTCGGCTGCAGCTGAGTGAAAATGAAAGAGTGGAGGAACGTCTGCAGTAAAGAGAATGAAGTGGATGAAAACCCCAGTGGTAGTGGTGAGAGTCACCCACCCGAACTCGTGCCCAATAAAGGTTTGCATTCGGCGGCGTTAGTCTCATGTCAGTCTTCTTTTTTATCATCCAACTCTAAGTGTCTTTTCACTTTCACTTCTCTGACTTCTGCGCTATTCTTCTCCTTTTCTTTTCTTTGCTGGTGAGGATAACTCAACCTATAACCAAGAATCAAAAGTCTCGCCCTCTCTAAAAATTTTAGTAGTAGTAGTAGTAGTAGTTTATTTCGAGCACATAGAATCATCAAATAACAAAGAATCATACAACATGGTGAAAACAAATAAATAAATACAATTTTTTTGCGCTCAAAAAGGAGTGGGAAGAAGTATAACTTACTGACTCCCACCCCCTTTTTACAAACTAATAATCAAACTAGATCCGCTTCCTTTACTTTGTTAACACACATTTTCCTCTGTATATTTTTTACAATAACACAAAACATCCATACAAACCCTTCATATACACTTTTTTTTAGTCACCTCATACACAATCAGATTTGCAATAATCAACCGTTTTTAATATAAACTATAATATCTATATGCACTTTAAATATTTACTCCAAATACAATGATCAATAAATATGATAGTATCTTCTTATCATGATAACCAATTAACTATAATATCTTATTTTATACGTACTTCTAATGTTGTACAGGGTGGGGAAGCAAAATTTACAATGAACATTTAGTTGTTTTTTCTCAGCAGGCACTACGTCAATTGTTTTGAAACCAAACATATACTGATGTCATAATCATACCTAACACTATTATCCATACCTTTTCAGAAACTTTTGCCCATATGAGTAATCAGGAAAGCAAACATCAAAGAGTGTGTGATTTGCTGAATGTACTCATCACACCAAAGGAGATTTCAAAAATAGTTGGAGTGTCCATAAAGACTGTTTATAATGGAAAGAAGAGAATGACTATGAGCAAAACTATTACGAGAAAGTCTGGAAGTGGAGGAAGCAACAAAAAACCTACCAAAGCTTTTATTAAAGCTCTCAAATCCAAAATTCTAAAGGATCCAACCAAATCCATGAGAAAAATGGCAATTGAACTTGAGGTAGACAACAAGACCGTTAGAAATGCAGTAAAATATGATTTGAAGTTAAAATCTTACACAAGAACACCAAAACACTTGTTGACAACAACAACAAATCCAACTTTAGCAATTTTTGGGAATCATGTTTATGGCCACCTTCTAGCCCAGATCTAAACCCTCTGGATTCTGCTATTTGGGGTGTTTTAGAACATGCTACCAATAGAACATCACACAGCAATGTTGACTTTCTTAAAGATACTATTAAAGAAGAATGGGAGAAGTTGTCACCCGAATATTTGAGGAGCACTTGCGCAAGTTTCAGGAAGCGTGTGAAGGCAGTTATTGAGAAAGAAGGAGGACACATAGAATAAAAATATTTTCTATTATGTAAATTTTCTTGTGGCAAATAAATTCTCATGACTTTCAATAAACTAATTGGTCATACACTGTCTTTCAATCCCTGCCTCAAAATATTGTAAATTTTGCTTCCCCACCCTGTATATTTTGTTATTATAGTGGTTTTATACATCCTTTTAAATGCACAGATTGAAGAAGACATTTTTAAGTTTTGTTCCAGATTATTCCACAGATGTACCCCTCTAACACAGATACACTGGCTTTTATGTTTGTTCTACACTTAATTTTCTTGCAGATTTTTCTATTAAAAAAAATTCCATTGTGCCAGTTGGGAAGTTTCTTCGCACTGCAAACTTTCACAGATCAGCTGATGTCGCTTAGCAACCAGGACCATAAGTGACCGGACTACTTGCGGAGTGATATGAAAGATGAGAATCAGAGGTAAAAGACCCCATTTTCCTTGACAGCGGTGCAGTAAACATTTTGTGAAAAAAATTGTGCCAGAGAATCGTGGTTGAATTCTAAGCAAAAAAAATCATGATTCACATTTTTGCCAGAATTGTGCAGCCCTAACTGTTGGTAGCCATATTCTAAAATGTTTTTTTTTTTTTTTTGTGTAAATTGGCTGGAGGCAAACAAGTTGAATATTTGGGTCAGTGTGTGCTGTATAAGCTGGTCCTGCTGCTCAGAGAGGACCTCCGTACAGCGTAACTTCCCTGCATGAGGCTGGGTTTCATCATATGACACACAAATAGAATATATGCACACAGCCATACGTGATGGAGAACAACTGAGAAAGCACTGAAAGATATGGTATGCATAACGCATTACATAATTAACCACATGGTTATTTTTACACAGCTGGTTTCAAGGGTTTGTGCTGTTGGTACGTAGCAACGGGAAGCTTCATCGTGGTTCTTGAGAAAACAAAACTCAAAAAGAGAATGTAAAACTATCTCTGAGTCACGCAGAGTTTCACATCACATGTATTTTTTACTAAAGACATTAAGAATATTGTGCAACTGGAGCTCCCATGTTCTGAAATGAAACCTAGTGTGTATATGAACTTGAGCATTGCTTCACCCCCTGTCAGATTGTCTCTCTGATCATTTTCCCTTAAATGACTGCTTCATATCCCAGGTAGCCTCACCACTCTGTCATTAGAGACGAAATCACATGACCACAGACGCATTAATGCACATAAACAAACTCTGGGTAAATATAGTGTCTAGCACATACGGCGTCTGTCTCATCAGCTTACAGTCATGCTGTGGACAGGAGCAGGTCAAGCGCCCACAGTTTTCCTATCAGCAAAGCTTCTTCAGAGGCAGGTGTTTAATCTGGTGATTAAATTATGCAACTCACATGCAGTTATACAACAGTTAGGAGAAAAAAGCAGGAAGGAGAGACAAGAGACACCAAGGAAAGACAGATAAAAAGTCTTCGGTTGATGCCTCTAGCCTCATTCTCCTCAACAGAGCATCGGGGGATTCATCTGCGTCACAGATGAGCTTTAAGTCTTTTGCTATCTTCGTGTAAATCTCTTAGCCAACATAACCGTTTCCATTTACAACAAAAGAAGTCCTGTAGGATGAAAAATCAGAGGCAACCCTACCTCGATGTGGAACAATTCAGTTTTTCCCTGGACTAAAACAGAACTTATTGACAGCTGCTGACAGACAGAATCAAGGCCAACCTCCTGATGCAATATCAATTCTATAGATTTTTTTTTTTTGTTTTTATGGCCTTGCTGATTTATAGATCGGGCTTATGACATCACCGTCGATCAATATTTTGCAGGCTCTGAAGCAGCGGGCTAGGCACATAGCATTGTATTGATATGTGAATTTAACATCACAGCAAAATAAGGGTGGTTGTAAATTTTTATGAGCAAAACTAGTAAGTCCATGAGTTATCTTGATCATAACATCAGGTGATACGAAGTTTAAACAACATAGGCAAAACCGTTTTCCATTTCTTCACTTGCAAACAAATTCAGTCAGCAGTTTTATTCTCTGTAGATGGAGTAGAATAAATGGATTAAAGTTTATTTCTTTTCTAATTCTTCTTTCTGACTGCAGCTGTGGCCACAGGCTTGTCCATCTGTAGCCTCCAGCTTGGTAAAAAGCACTAAAATAATGAATCAACTGTCTTTGAATAACACAGAGAGATACATAAAAAAGATGCTGCAGAAAGCACAGAAAAGCTAAAGTTACAGAAATAAAAGCAGAAATTTGCAGTTTGTTTTTAAATAAATAAAAATAGATTAAAAAAACACGTCGGAGCTTAGAAAATATTCACCCTTCGACAGGACCTGAGCAGTGTTCCCATTAATGATACAGACTGTTGTGCATTGCCATTGTCTTTTCCACCACAGTTTTAAAAATGAACCGAAAATATTGCGGTGGACATTGTGGTAAGCAGAGTCTCACGAAAACATTTTGCTGGTGATGTATGTGAATGTTACACCGCATGACGATGAAAATGAATTTAACCACACAAACTACATTTACAACAACAATAGTGTGCACAAAACATGAAACCAGAGCCAAAGCCAGCAGCCTCTGAAACCATGCGAATTACACCTGTGGCAGAGATATGAAGCCAAGTCAATGAGTATAAATGTTCATAAATAATGTTAACAAATAAAAAGAAATGACAGTAACTTGCTAACTTTATAAGTGTTAGTTAAGTATCTGACATTTAGATTTACACTGAACTTGACAGAATCTCACGGCTAAAATTTGCTTAGAGGTCTTATTTATGTTTTTGTGCGTACAAAGTCAATATAAGTGAATCCCCAAAGGAACTTTGGGTTGGTAAATGCAAGTTATGCAAATTTACAGGATTTCAATTTTGTTGCAACATGTTGATGGTCATATGAACTATGTTTTCAGGTCAAAAATGTCCAATTTCATCACAGTTAATGCTATATTTTCATATCACAAATGGCCAAGTTATATTTGAACTGAATTTACCTGAAAAACAAATATTCTATTCTTTTAGATTCCCCAGTTTTGCTTACAAGATCACATACTAGATATCACATGTTTTATTTTTACAGGTTGCAATATGGAGTATCGTACTGATCCATCCTGTTTATGTTATGCCAATACATATATTAAAGGTGGGGTCTGAGATGTTTTTCTGGAGCATTTTTTATGATATTCCTTAAAATCCCCTTCACACCCCGATTACAACTAATTAATTAAATGCTCTAACACAAAAATTTAAAACAATAAGTCACCTGTGGAACGGGTAGGACTGAAAAAACACCATCCAGTCATTTTGAGCGCCCACTCGAAATGACTTAAGGGTGATATGTCTAACAAACTCAGCTGCCATTCACACCTCCCCCCTTCCCCCCTCTTCACGTTCCCAGAGGCTGGAGCCTTGTACAGGAAGCGTAGCCAGAGCTTGGCTATATTAGTTATATTAGGATGGAAAGTTCACCTGCAAACTGTTTTGTCACTAACATTAGGACTAACACTAACACCACTAGGAAATGTAACATTAGTCCCATAGGTCTGAACTGGGGCTGTTCTGGAAGAGTGGGGGGGTTAGAGGAAACTGAATGAGCTATGCATGGATACGCCAGCCAGAGGCTCAGCCAGGGCCGTAGTCAGGGTAGGAGCCCGAGGCGTACGGGACCGGAGCAGGGAACGGAGCCTCAGCCAGTGTCGGAGACGATTCGGCCGGAACGAACCGGACCGTAGACAGCATCAGAGCCCAACCCGGGTACGGAGCAGAGCTGTGCAGTGCTCGTGAACCCTCGGGAACAGTGGAGCAGAAAGGGTCCCCTGGGGCCCCAAGCAATAAATAAATAAATAAATAAACATACAGGTGGGGGAGGGGCAATTTGGACTCAGGGGGCCCCTTCAGAGAATTTGAGAGAGCTGGTTGTTACTGCAACTTCTCACTGCTGCTGTGTGGTGAACTTATTCTTTAGACTGTTTGTGTCAAGTCTGTTGGTCCTTTGGGGGCCCCTGCTGGCTTAGGGGCCCCAAGCAGCTGCCTGCCTTGCCTAATGGCAAGCTGCACCACTGCTCGGGAACAAGCATTGCGCGTGCCACCACTCTGGAGGCGTGGCTTCAGAGGGACATCTGAAGAAAGGGGTTTGGACATTTGAACTGAGTATTTTCAAAATGTAGCTTGCTCGAACCGCGTTTCCAAGATCTCAGACCACACCTTTAAGAATGTCACACGCCACTTTTTAAATCAACAGTTTTCTAATAATAAGCATTTTTATAAAGAAATAACAATTCTATATTGTTATTTACTCTTTAGTATGATGATAAACTATACTACGGAAGCGTATTGCATTCACACACAAAAATAATTTCAGCTCTGTTTTTCTGAATTAATGAGATACTGTTTTCTGAAAAAAAAAAAAAAAAAAAAAATTCGGCTCTGTTTTTCTGAGTTTACGAGACACTGTTTTCTGGAAAAAAAAAAAATTGCTCTGTTTTTCTGAGTTTATGAGATACTGTTTTCTGAAAAAAAAATTGCTCTGTTTTTCTGAGTTCACGAGACACTGTTTTCTGAAGGAAAAAAAAATTAAAAATCGGCTCTGTTTATCTGTGTCAGTGGGACAGTGGTCCCCGATCCAACAGGAGCTCCTTCTACCTGTGCTGCTGAAAACCTCTCGGGGGAGCGTGAACTTCTTTCCGTTCTTGTAACCGGTTCCGATTACGGATCATGGAACTAGTTTCGTTTACAGAACTCAGAACCAAGCTCCAACCTCCAAGCCCAGCTTCGTGCACGGATCAAGCCCTTCAAGCATACCGGCGCTCGGAGCCTGTAGCCCGGCTTCCTGGAGGGCACGACCGCAGTGATGGGAGTTGGTATTAATGAGGTCAAATAAAATGACATTCGCCAGCATTGAAGAAAATATACACAGCAGAAGAGTGCAAATGTGTATTCATTTATTTGTCGGACCTGATGGAAAGCATTACTCAGAACTAGATCTGTGGAGGAGCGTCTTGGTGTCCCGGTCCCACCCCCCACCCCGGATAGCTTTCCATCAGGTCCAGGTGGAAAGCTATCCGGGGGTGGGGTGGGGGTGGACCGGGACACCAAGATGCTCCTCCACGGATCTAGTTCTAATAATATCAGTAATCTGTGCACAAATGTATTAGCATTATTTCAACACAGTTCTATGCATTTCTTACGACTTTTTTTTTTTTTTTTTTGACAAAAATGGCCACTCATTTGACCCCCTAAGGAAATTTTAGCGGTAATGTTAATAAATAATGTTAACAAATAAAAAGAAATGACAGTAACTTGCTAACTTTATAAGTGTTAGTTAAGTGTCCGACACTTAGATTTACAGTGAACTTGACAGGATCTCAACAGAACCACACAAACATGCTAACATTAAAGCTACATGCTAATGTTCATGTTTTGCAAAACACAGAGGTGACTTTCAGACAAATGTGATCAGAAAATCAGCAAATAACTTCAAAAATGATATCCATAATGCCAACTTAGCACCTTTGCTGCTAGATTTAGAAACTTTTCCAACTACCTTAGACATTTTTCTCAAACAGCACCTAGTGTCACAGTCCGCTCCTCCCTCATATTCATCCTCTATTCTCAGACTCACCTGTGGCGCATCGCAATCAAGCCTATTTAAGGCCTGGTCCTGCAGCTGTGCACCACTGGATCATTGTGGCGTCCATCCTCTCCATAACCAGGACACTCATCTCCCATCCACAGACTCCAACTAATGCTGCGTTCCAGGCCTTTTTTTGAGCCCGTAAGTCACGACTTCAAACTACGACTTTGTAATGTTCTAGGCAAATCACGCCAAACTGCCTAAGCGCAAGGACTTGTGGTAGTTAGATGTAAACAAACCAGCATGGTGGACCGTACGTTCTGCTCATTTACAATCATACCTATCCCAGAGGTGCTCGTTCTTTGCTTATTTGAGGGAAACCGAGGATTAAAAACGGTGCATAAGGCAAGAGAAGCTGTTCTACCTTTTATGTTGTGTGTTAGAAAGCCCACGGTGTTTATGTGTTATTCCTATGCTTGTTTAGTTGAAAAGCCCACACTGCTTATGCATTGTTCCTATGCTTGTTTAGTTAAATTGGAAGTTCTATAGCATGTTTCTCTATAAGTGTTCATATGTTCTCCGGCCCTTAAACGCACCATTGCCGTACCGGCGCTACTGAATGCTAATACGTGAAAACAACTGAAAACCGCTAATTTTCCGCTGACACAGTGACCGTTCATGTTCAGTTGCTTTCTTCATCATTTACCTGTACCACCCTGGTTTTGTTGCTGTGTGTGTGTATGTCAAAATGTGAGGTTAATGACGTGTTGTCTGGACTGAATGTACTGTTGAACTGTTGTCTGGTGTGTTAGCTGTGTATGTGCTAATGCTGTCTTATGCTAGTGTGTTGATGAAGCTAGATTGGTCATCCTGTTTGTGTGCTTCATGAGGTGTATGCAGGGGGATTTTGTTTCTACTGTATGTACAATATGATATGATTGAGTGCTGAGTGCAGTACTTTAAAACTTAAGTTATGTCAATCCGTACGTTTACATGACAACTCTTATTCCTGGTTTAGTCTGAATAAACGTTAGATCCTATTTAAGAGGACCAAGTAAACACCTTTTTCCAGTTGAAAAAGAATAGTTCGAAATAAATTTAAATCCGAATAAAGTCACTGGTTTAAAACCCTTTTAATTCCGAACTAAATTATTCCTCGGACATGTAAACCCTTTATTCCGTTTGGATTTTATTCCTTCCATTCTGCGCATGCTCGTTGTCTTGTCCCGTCGCGATGACGCACACATTCTGCGCTGGCGGAAGAATATGTAATGCAGTCTAGTCAACCCAAACCGTTCCAGTGGGCTATTCTGATGGGATCTACCAGCCTCTAAAACCCTGAAGGAAGAGTTCATCACGTGTTTTTTTTTTTTTTTTTTAATTAATTCATTTGCCATGCACTGATGAGTTCGATAAGTGGGCAAATCAGTTTGCACTGCAGTGCACCGATTGCCTTGTTCTCGCAGCCCTTCCCTTAGCTTAGCATAGCTTAGCATAATCGCTTCATTCCTATGGTCAGATGTAGCCAGGCTTTCATGGGTGATCCGTAGTATTTTATAAGTGATTTTGTGAAATTCAGTTCTTCCTAATCATTACTCTAGTCCGGTGGGGTCAAGATGATCACAAATTGAGGCTCAAATCATGGCGATGTGACTTACTGCAGGAATAAAATCTTGGGAAATAAAAACTAATTCAGAGCTAAAATGCTAAAGCAAAGCTAGTTTAGCGTATGCATCCCTTCCAACAAAAAGATTTTCCAACTTTCGTCAACACAACAGTCCCAAGATTGTATGAGTGCGGTAAGTCGCAGATCTAAAGAAATAATTAGAGAGAATCGGATTTCACAAAATCGCTTACAAAAGACAACAAATCACCTTTAAAAAAAACTGGTTATGTGTGACCATGGAAATGCAGTGACTAAGCTAACAGAAGGGCTGTGAGAACAAGGCAACGTGAACACTGCAGCGCAAACCCTTTTGCTCGCTTATCTACCTCATTAATACCTCACGTAAACCTTTATTTGGTTTTAACATTTCCATGTAAACAGAAGAGCAAATACTTCAGTTCCGAATTAATTTCTTCTGGAAAAATAAATCGGATTTAAAAAGAAACATCATGTAACCGTACCCATTGTATTTCAGTATGATGTGTTGTGCTTACTATACTCGCATTACTTCATGTTGTTGTTACAGACCACAGCAAATAAATCAGACATAAACTGGACATCCGTATCCGTGCTCTTTAATTGGAACACCATCTCTACACCTTGCCGCTCTAACCAGTTGAATTCTTGGAGACAACAAACCACCTCTCCTTTTTATTATGTTATTTGGATACGTACTGAGTATTTATTTATTCTTGCATTCAATGGACTGAAAACTAGCTAACGACACAACAGCTGGTGATTATATCATATAACATTTACAGATAAATAATGTCAGAGCAATACCTTATTTTAATAAACAATTTGCATAAACACCACATTCATGGGGGCAGCCATTGCTATGTGACGTCAGAGCTCGGAACTGGGAGTACATCAATCTAGTACGAGTTCACAGGTTTGACTGCCATTCCAGTGCATTTTCACCAGTAGAAGGTTGGAAAAACACGAGTTACAGGGGGCCGTGAATGCAGCAAGACTCACCCAGGTTTTTCTCTTTGTATCTCAGTTTTGTTCTGTTAAATAAACCCGGTTCTTCCCTTCAGTGCCATGGGCCTGAGTCCAATTATTCACCACCTTTATGACACCTAGGAACAAGTTTAAGTAGTTTTAAAGTTTGGAAACTTATTGAAACTTTTAAAGTGACTCAAACACCGAAACACAAACATTTTCCTTCTAAATAATATGAAATGATTTTCTGTCATCAGAAAAACACAAATCTGCCTAGTGGCAAAAGTCAGTGTTGCCAAATTATTGCTTAAAAAAAAAGGCCACTAGCAACAAATTGGTTGGAAGTCGGACACTTTCCACCTCCCTGCACTTTGGAACGGGACATTTCTGATTATGCAAATTGAGTTATGACGTCATTTAGCAACATTACTTTCCTTAATAAAGAGTTGGCAACACTGCTGATAAGATAAAAACTACCAGTATTTGCTCAGATTTGGACATTTTATTATAGTGTATTCCCCCTGGCAAGCTTATGTTATTTTGGTGTATATACATTTAATAATCTACTTCATTCAATAAAGATTTAATGGAAGAAGAGGGGGGAAAAAAAAAAAAAAATAATAATAATAATAATAATAATGTGCAAAAAATCATCATAGAAAACATCCAATATGAAAATTTAAAATATTATGAAACGGCATTAAAAGGGTGGAACCCATGCGCACCACAGTTATTGGTAGGATTAATGGAGCAGTAGTGAGCTACTAGCTAGCTAAGGAAATTAGCTTCATTTAGCTAATATTGCATGCTTTGAATTAAAAGAACGGAACTACAATATAAAACCCAAAATGGTACATTAAAAGATAGTGTTGTAATGGGAATTTATCTACCGTTTCTCACCTGCTCGTACAGTAAATTACTTGTAAGAAACAAAGCTTGACAGTTCAACAATAACTCACCATGTTAGACTAGTTTAAACCTGCCACCTACTGGTAACTACTGGGATTGCATAAGAGTGGCACTGACATGCATAGGGCAACAACAACGGATTGGTGATGCTGCTCTTCTTACGACCACATGTGCTATTATTTATTTTGTTAGTTTTTTCGCTCAAAGAAACCATATAGAGAAAAACAGTATAAACATGCCGGGCATTCTTTAATAAAATTACATGAATGGAAAAAATTATAATGAAGTAAAAATAAAATAAAGTACAATAGGAAAACTTGATTAACTGCTAATGTTGCCTGCCTTTAAATATCCTATAGGATATTTAAAGTATTGCTTTGCATTTTATATTTCTTCTCATATAATGAACATTGTGATTTTAATTTTTCAGTCACTTGACCTGTCGTTGCAGTAAAGCCACACTTGCAACTAATAAAATTAATCACAGCTCAATTGCACTTCAGCATCCCAGTAATTTATGTTAACATTAATGAACCAGCATGTGCAATTTAAAATTAAAAAAAAAAAAAAAAAGGGAGCGAGATGTTTAATAGACCCAGATTGTTTTTCATTTATGTAATTAATCACACCCATGCAGGTCTAAATGTTTATAAAGTACAGCCGATGTCATCAAACTGTGTTTCCAGTGCCTTGAAATATTTGTGTGGTTATCTTTGATATTGTTTAAAAAGCAAAAATAAATTTCATTGGGCCTTCTTCACTTATCATCTAAGTACAGAGTATGTACGCATATAATGATGCAACCATGCAGTGCAGAAAAAAGTGTTGCGTGGAGGTCTGGAGATACAGTATGTTTTATTTTTAATGTCTTTTGCCCTCGTGTACACCCGCATCATCAGTAGCATGATCATTTTTTCAAAGTGGTAAAACTGTTAAGTCAGAAGAGAAGTGTCTGAATCCCAAGAGCAAATATTTATAAATTAAAAATGATTTATTCATCAAAAATTAAACTGTGCTTTTGCTGTGTCGCACATTTCAAAAATCCTCTTTTGACACAGTGTCCGTTTTCATTTTCATCTTAAATTTGACCATTTTTACACACGAACATTCACAGAAGTTCCTTCTATGACTCTGTTCATTTATTGTTTTATGTCTTCTTAAAACTTTTTTCCCCCATAACCTTTAATTTAAGCGACACCAAGTAACAAGGAAACGTGTGCACAATAATATACAATATTTACATTAAGTCATCATAGTGTGGGGGGAAGGAGGGATTTGGGGGTAGGATATAGGCTATAGCATGTAATATACAAAAGAAACAAAATGTCTGACTGACCAGGTAGTACAGATCAACGTCCTGTCTTGGTTGTGTAGATGTTTTGTGTGCGGTGAAGTATGTAAGATGTTGGTGAAGTGTGAATGTTGTGATGTGGGCTTCTCAAAAAATCAGGGGTATGAAAACACTGGGTTACAAAAAAATATTTTTTGCAAGTTGTCTAGGTTTTTTCAACTGAATTAGGACCATTTTGCACCGCTAAATCCAAAAATGACATCTGTTTTTCCCAATCAGGTCAGGTTTTTTTGCGAATTTGATATTGAAAAATTTGAACTTCTCACAAAACTGATTACATTTTTGTAAACTTTATCTTGGTCACCAAGTTTAATACCAAAATAAGATTGGTAAGTACACTTTATGAAACTTGTGACTTGATTCCTGTTAGAGACAATGGTGTATTCAGCACAGATGTAGCAGAATACGTCAGGCTTATTTTTGCAAGATCTTCTAGTCGAAGCCATTTCATTCACCTGTAATATTAAAAAAAACATTAATCATAAATTGGCAAAAGTATAATCTTCAGAACTCCTTTATTGCAAGAAATGTGAAAGAATTTTGTATCATATGATGTGAAAATGTCCATAAATGTAAGCAAAAATGTTAAAAAGCCAATATGTAGCATAGTTCAGAAAGCTGACCTAATTGAGCAAAATTAATGTGATTTTTGGATTCAGCACACCAAAATTATCCTAAATCAGCTCAAAAAACTTAAACAATAAATTTGTTGTTGACCAGTGTAATCATTAAGCAACTGAAAATAAGTGAGGAGAAAGGAAAAAGGGAGGAAAAAAGAGGTTAATAAAAAATAAGTAAATAAATACAGTCACAGAAAATATTATTAATCTATCAAGTCATCAGAAACAATGGTT
The DNA here is from genome assembly GCF_902148855.1 of Sphaeramia orbicularis. Lineage (NCBI taxonomy): Eukaryota > Metazoa > Chordata > Actinopteri > Kurtiformes > Apogonidae > Sphaeramia > Sphaeramia orbicularis. The sequence continues at coordinate 13,650,801 of NC_043968.1, read as the reverse complement.
GTGCAATCCAGTACTAACTTCTGTGTGTATCATTTGACTAAAACAGACAGAAAAGAAAACATGGAATGCGTAAAAGCACTGTTTTTGTCAGTACAATGCCAAAGATATTGATGTAAGAACTGTAGTGATTTTGGTTATTATCAAGAAAACATGGAAAATGTCAAGAAATCAGCTCTGAAATTAAACTACTATGAGCTATTTTTGATATCATTATATTTCTTTAAACAAATGTACCTTTAGTTGTACCAGACATGAAAATGAACAAGAAATTGAAGAAAACAAGGGGTGGTCCAATACTTTTCCATGACTGTAAATGATAAAAACCAAATGAGATTATAAGAACAATTTATCTAAATATAATGTCATTATTTTTTATTTATTTATTTATCTTCAATGGTGAAAATCAACTGTTACATTGTGAAACATGTAGATAAGTGTCTGTACTCTGCATTAAAAACACGCACACATGAACATTCACAAAAGTTCCTTCTATGACTGTGTTCATTTATTGTTTTATCTCCTCTTAAACTGAAGACAAACAATTAAAGGGGTCATATTTTGCTAAACCCACTTTTATTCGTTTTTGGTTCATTTATTTGTGTATTTGGACCCTAATAGTTCATAAAGTTTGAATTTGAACCCTTCAGGTGCTGCAAAGCTATCTTTATATTCATTCTGGCAAAAATCTAACGGATTTCTACAACCAGTTTCAATTCCTGCTTAATGTTATGTCTACAGGGTGTATAAAAAAACACTATAAATTTTGAAAAATTACCCCCAGTTCCGCATTTGATCATTTTTGGAATTTTCTCGTATGGATGTCAGTAGGTAGGGAATTGGTGGATATTTGTCCAAATTTACAGACCCAGGTTTTCATGCATGAGTGAGCAGGGGCAAATTGTGCAATCCAAGTTAAAACTGGTTTGCGCGAAGTAGGGGTGGGATTTAAATCCAATCAAAGGTCATGGGAGGGGACAAAGGGCATCCATCTTGTTTTCCACAAAATTGCCAGGTTACAGCATTAACACTTTGGACACCATGTCAATATCATTTCTTTCCCCATGGCATCTGTTCCTGCCTTTCAAAGTTAATTCAACCTGTTTAGGCCTGAAAATGTCACTGAGCCAAAATGTCACTAGGCCAAGTTAGGGTTAGGGTTAACCCAGTTTTAGGGGTTGGGGCTTGTAGAAGCCAATGATGTAATAACAACTGATAATGTAATAAATTTGCTATTTTTAAAATGTAATAGGCCAATAATGTAATACCTGGCCAATAATGTAATAAAAGTCCTGAACCAATAATATAATAGCTTTTGGCCAATAACGTGATAACTTATTACATTATTGGCTCATACAAGAATTTTTTTTTTTTTTTTTTTTTTTTTTTTTTTTAGCAGGCCAATAATGTAATAACCAGCCAATAAGTTATAACATTATCGGCCAAAAGTTATTACATTATCGGTTCAGGACTTTGATTATGTTATTGGCCAGATATTATGTTATTGGCTTATCACATTTTAAAAATGGCAAATTTATCACGTTATCGGCCATTATTACGTTATTGGCTGTTATTACATTATTGCTCTCTACAGGGTTAAACCAGTTTTAACTTGGATTGTGCAATTTGCTCCTACTCACTCATGCATGAAAACCTGGGTCTGTAAATTTGGACAAATATCCACCAGTCCCCTACCTACTGACGTCCATACAAGAAAATTCCAAAAATGATGAAATGCGGAACTGTGGGTAATTTTTCAAAATGTATAATTTTTTTTTTTTTTTTTTTTTTTTTTTTTTTTATACACCCTGTATAACTAGTTACATCACAACATTTGCACATGTGAGGTCAAGACTTCTGATGAACATTTCTCCAAGTACGCCATAATTGTTTGTCAGCAGCAGCGGTTGTAGTCCAAACCGAAAATATGTCCAAACTTTGAGCCAGTTACCTAAAATGTTCAGTTGTTGTTTGGATTAATGAACACAAATGGCTGAAAGGGACAGAGAAGCACAGCCACCAACCTGGAGGGGGTGAGGCGTGAAGTGGCTAATTTGCATTTAAAGGGCCAGCGCTCAAAATGACATTTCTGGTGTCATTACTCAGAAATAGGGTTGAAAATGGACGTGTGGAGTTGAATTAATGAAGAATTCAGACCCAAGCATAACATTTACAGTTTATGTAGACCACAGTTAAATGTTTAAAAATGCATACTTCCATTTTAAAAAAGCAAAATGTCACTCCTTAAAAAAAAAAAGACATAATTACATAATCGCCAAACTCTAAAACCTTTAAATATTTTAAACCTCAAACATCATCTACATTTCTCGACATAGTGGGGCTGGTTGGGTTATATATTATCCACTCTCTTTGTAGTATTCAGTTAAACAGAGGTTATGTAATCCAGCACATTTAACTGTATTACAAATGAATAGCGGCTAAAAGAGACGACAGATCATATATTCATTAGTCTTGTGCCTTCCTGAATTGTGTCCATAAAAGCATGGATCCTTGGATGAACGTGCGTGTTCATGTGCCAGTCGGGTAATAACTACACGGTGTAATCTAACTCAAATTACAATCTCGGCCGCATTGTTGCATTTATACACACTGCGCTGCTCTCTCCTGTGCTTTGCATAGAAGTGGCTGAGAAAATCAATAGTTACAATATTTGCATTTTCCCCCCGCATCAATAAGTGTGCTCTGCAATACGACAATGGACCTCACCTTTCACCAAGTGCTACCCCCCCTCTGCCATATATTGATGTAAAAAGGGTCTAATGGTGTCAGATCAATGCTTTAGATAAAGTTTGATGGGGTTTTTTGTGTTTGTTTGTTTAAAATACCTGCTTTTCTGTTCCAGTAACAGAGGAAGAAAATGGCAAGGAATCCAAACTAAGTTTTTTTTCACTGACGCACAAACACCTACAAGAAAATACAGTACATAGATCTGTCTTGTCAGTCTACCAAATCTGCTGCAAATGAAACATATTCTAAAAAAAAAAATTAGCTGTAGCAGTGTCTTGAATTCACCATCTGTTTTTGGATATTTTGGGTTTTGTTCATGAGTCTCACAAGCAAAGGTTAATATTGACTTGCCATCGTAAAACAGCCTCGGCACCCACAACTCCCACATAACATGGATCCCAGCCTCCTGGTTCGCCTCAAATTTGAGCTTTGGAGAAGTTTATCTTCTGTTTGGTTCTGGGCACAAACAGACATATCTGTATCACTCCTTGCATTATTCACACTCAGAAGGTTACAGGACAACAATTGACTGGAGCATTGAATACAGCATGCTACTAACCAGTGGTGTAGTCCAGGGTAAACGGTGGTATGTGGAGTATACCTACTAATTTTCAGTCAGCATTGCATATACCCACTTCTAAGGGTGTATTCACACCTACCACGTTTGGTCTGTTTAAAACAGACCAGAGTTCATTTCCCCAGAAAGTCCGGACCTCTTTTTTTTTTTTTTTTTTTTTTTTTTTTTTTTTTAGGTGTGAATACAAACATGCGAACTCTGATTAGAACCAAACAAGCTTCCAAACGGACAGCCGAGGTTTACGGGTGGTCAGAGCTAATAGCAGCAGCCATGAGCTGTGGACAGACGTGGAGTAGTGAGGAAACTGAATGTGCCATTGACATTTGGTCAGATGCCCGTATTATGAAACTGGCTCCGACTGAGCTTTTCTTTAGTGTTAACATTATTTTTGAAAATTTGTGTCAGTAAAAATACAATTTATATTCCGAAAATGATAACTGTATGTAGGAGTACCACGATTATTTTCATCAACACCAGCCGTCTCTGGTTCACCCCGCCCCCGACTTTTGTCCAATGCTAGCGCAGTTCGTCACATGCGTGCTTCTGTTCACGCATTTTGGTCCACTTGCAAAAAGTGCAATGTGAATGCGATCCGACCCAAATGGAAAAAAAAAAGTCTGCATTTGATCCAAATCAAATAAGTGGGCCAAAGGACTTTTCAGGTGTGAATACACCCTAAATCCCCCTAATGTGCACCATTCAGTCGTGAATGAATGAATTTATTTTTGGTTTTACATCAATTATTGTACTTCGTATATTAATCATAATAAACATAAAAACCAAAAAAGGAATAGGTAAGAAGCAAAAGCTTATTTTTTTTGCCTATCCTTTTCACCTGATACACTGCATACATCAACTTAAATGTGTACAGCATCGAGCATTCACATAATAATAATAATAATAATAATAATAATAATAATAATAATAATAATAATAATAATAATAATAATAATAATAAAAAAATCAACAACAAAACCATATCTACCGACTCAATTCAATATTTCTGAGTAATTTTACGCTCAAGGCTCTTTTTTTTTTTTTCTTTTGAACTTCGCCAAAGGAGTGAATAAATTAAATGCATCATAAGGTCCATTCCATAATTTCACACCCACAAGCCCAGTCCATCTAGACTTCACATTTGTCCATCTACCTCACTAATCCACTCACACATATGAAAATCTCTGAAATTCAAATTACTCTCTTAATTCCAAGAACCACGAGTGGTATTTGAGACGATACTATTTTTATCCCTCTTTTTCCATATACCTATCTGAGCTAAATTGCTCATTTTTCGCCCTAAGATGGTGAAGCCATGACCCGCCCTACTCTGCCTCTAATTGGCTAGTACTCGGTACCTTCACTGATTAGATTGGTTAACTTTAGGCATGAGGACTGATGAGCCAATCAGAGGCAGAGTAGGGCGGGTCATGCCAAGGAAAATATTGCAAAGGGCTCTTAGCGTTGGCCACCTCTGGAACCTGACTGGACGCCTCAGGTGCCAGTGCCACCCCTGTTGATTGACAGATCACTGCACGTCTCGTGTAGACGTGCAATTATTGGAAATGCAGTTATTGGAAACTACTTTCATGGAATGCATAATTCTGAGGCAAGTTTTAAGGTGGTTTCAGAATGAGGCACTGTTTTTAACTTTTTGATGCACGAATTATAAGAACCTTAGTCAAGATATTTTTTCCTGTTTTTATTCTTCATTAGACATGAAAAAAACCAATGTTTTTTTTTTGTTTTGTTTTTTTAAATGAACCTATTTTTTATGTAGTTACAAAAATGTCTACTCAGCTTGACTTGTCTACTCAACTGTCAAACAAAATAACAATAATAACGATACTGCAAGATAAAATTAAAAACAAACAAAAAATAAGTAATAATATTAAATAAATAAACCTAATTATAAGTGTGTGTGCATGTGTTTGCTAATATCATATGTTTCTCTTTTTTCTGTTGGGTTTCTGTAAATTGGTTTAGAGTCTGGTTTTGACCAACTCTTTATATAAAATGTCATGAGATGACTTTTTTGTTGCGATCTGGTGCTATATAAATAAAATTTGATTGAGTGATTTGATTGGTTTTCCCCTGTAAGTCGCTTTGGAAAAAAGTGTCTGCCAAATGCATAAACATAAAACATATGTTTATGTCTACATGTCTTTCGAATTGTTTACAGGCGTTGGGTTATTTGATGTTGCTTCAGTTGTCTTTTAAATCTCGCTTTAGTTTGTTCTTTGGTGATCTGTTCTGGAAGAGAGTTCCATTCCACCATGACTCGATATATAACTGTTCTTTGCATCGATTGTGTTCTCGCATAGAGTAGACTTGCATGTTACTGTTCCTAAAATGGTGTTTTTCTGGACTACTTAAAAAAAAAAAAAAAAAAAAAAAAAAGGGGGGGGGGGGGCAAAAATTGAGAGTACACCCACTTCTCCAGGGACCACTACACCACTGCTACTAACTGATTATTCAACAATTTCTGTCAAACCCTGTGAGATGACTTTTTTGTGATATTGGGCTCTATAAATAAAATTAAATTGAATTGAATACAGCATGCTACTGTGCATTGTATGGCTTATAGTAATATCCATACATCATGTTTGATTCATGCAATAAAAACCACAGAGACAAAAACAGCCAGAATAGAAAATGAATTGGAAATTAGGATGACGGTTCACACTTATCATAGCTCACTGAAGAAGCACTTAGAAAGCAACGCGTCCATTTAAAGAGTACGCTATAAATCCTGACCATCTACGTGACACTGGTTACACCGGCGTGTTCTGACGCAGCTTTAGAAAGATTTAAAGCCCTTGGAATTGTTGTGCTGTAGAAGGAACCTTGTTTTTCAGTCACACAAAACAAGACAGCGAAGGCCCACAAGGTAAGCCCACATGCAGGGACTGTGATTGAACTTCCTCACCTTCCTCTGCGGAAATACAGTGCAAACAAAACAAATGCCTCAGCAGCTCGCCTGGAACCTTTCTACTGACAGTAATCACAGCTTGGCGCTGTTAAAACAAATACAGAAGATGCAAATATGAGTCTACAACCAGATGCCGGGCTTAGCTTCTGCTGGCAGCATCTACATTTCAAAGATGTCACACTGCCCTCTGACAACCAGTCATTTACAGTCGTACGCAGCTACTCAAGGATGTCACTGAGCTTTGGTTGTCTAGTAACAAGCTCAAAGAGATGGTGCTGTTAAGTGGGAGCACAAAGGTACCACTAGAATCAGGGTAGAAGACAGCTAGTCACTCCCCTTTATAATGAAAGAAGCTGGGAAAAAACTCAGAGGGCATGTGCAGTGTTCTCCGCTTTTGACACACAGGGCATTAATATGATACATGAGAATTTTTGTAGCTTCTGGTCATCAATTAAAATTTAATCTACTGTTGCTGCATTCATCTTCTTGAGGAAATGATCAAAGATTAAGGTGGTACATTTTGGTATATCTTCAAGCTCTTGAAACGCACAGCATGTCCAAGTAGGCTGCATCACAGCTTGTATGGATTCAAAGGAAATGAGGTAGATTTACAACCGAACAGAACTCCAAGTACAGGGTGTCCCATAATCTCCATACATAGGAGACATAATACATTCCATACATATATGGTTCTAACATGTATTTCTTTATATTTCTTCTTTATACAGGGTGGGGAAGCAAAATTTACAATGAACATTTAGTTGTTTTTTCTCAGCAGGCACTACGTCAATTGTTTTGAAACCAAACATATATTGATGTCATAATCATACCTAACACTATTATCCATACCTTTTCAGAAACTTTTGCCCATATGAGTAATCAGGAAAGCAAACGTCAAAGAGTGTGTGATTTGCTGAATGCACTCGTCACACCAAAGGAGATTTCAAAAATAGTTGAAGTGTCCATAAAGACTGTTTATAATGGAAAGAAGAGAATGACTATGAGCAAAACTATTACGAGAAAGTCTGGAAGATACTATTAACTCTTTAAGTGCCAGACAGTTAAGGGGCTAATAAGCCTTAAAAGTGCCACAGAATTTGGCCGTTTTTCAGTATTTTGCGTCGTTTTTATAATATTTGAAGAATCCTTCAGGAAACCGCTCGGTAACATCCGACCGATTGCTGATTAGATTCAAAACGCACCGGACGCAGCCGATTCATTATTGATCGTAATTTGCATAATAATAAATGATAATAAATAATAATAATAATAATAATAATAATAATAATAATAATAATAATAATAATAATAATAATCTTTATTTATATAGCACTTTTCATACATTAAAAACTGTAGCACAACGTGCTTTACATATCAGTTTAAAAATCAGTACCGCCCCCTCCCCCCCCCCCCCACACACACACACACACACACACACACACACACATATATACATATACATGCAAACCCACAAGCTCACACATACTTAAGAAGACTGACTGAGCACGGGTAGACCAGAACAAAAATGTACAAGTAAAACATCAATTTAGGAGGCGCTGTCTCAGGGAGCCATCCGCACCAGGAGGCAGCCGGCGACCAGGCACCAGCAACACAGCCCCGCATCCCAACTAGTGGGAGAGGGCCAACTGGGACCCCCACCCACCAGAAAGGAGCGGACCCCAGTGAGAGAAGGCGCCACAGCCCCCGGAGTCCACAGCCGCCCCCCGGCATGGAGGGCTCCCTCTGATGAAACTCCAGAGAATAAGAAACATTAAAAAGATATAAAAATATTATTCGGTCGCGTGACCTCAAATTCCCGTCTGCTTGGTCTCAAAAGGGGGACACAGAAAGAACGTCATCGAAATGTGAGAAAGAAATGGGGGTGGATGGTTTGTTTGTACACAAATGTGGCGTGTTCTCCAAAGCCGATCTGATCGGCCCGTGGCACTTTACAGGTTGTTTTCGTAAAGCCGATTTAATCGGCCCATGGCACTGAAAGTGTTAAAGAAGAATGGGAGAAGTTGTCACCTGAATATTTGAGGAACACTTGCGCAAGTTTCAGGAAGCGTGTGAAGGCAGTTATTGAGAAAGGAGGAGGACACATAGAATAAAAACATTGTCTATTATGTACATTTTCTTGTGGCAAATAAATTCTCATGACTTTCAATAAACTAATTGGTCATACACTGTCTTTCAATCCCTGCCTCAAAATATTGTACATTTTGCTTCCCCACCCTGTATGTATTGATAGGTTCAAGTGATCATCGGGTATTAAACGTTTTAGATGAGTAGATGGTTTTGGTCGATGGTGGGTGTTTGGGTCTTTATGGGTTCTGGAGCAGCCTGAGGGTTATTACTGACCATTTAAAGGTTGTAGTCGATTGGTACATTAAATTTGAGGTCAGTTAGTGTAAGGTGTGACACTAAATTCCATACACTAACATCATTAACTTTCTGTTTCCTGTAGTTTCTGTTTTTCCTTCTCTGTCCTCTGTCTCTTTCTACCTGTACCTTTGTGCAGGTATCTCCGTCTCCAGAGCTCAGTGTTTGTGCTTTCTCCACCACCCTGCCCAGTGTTTGTTTGCTGATTTCTCAGTTCTTGTTCTCTCTCTCCACTTCTCACTCAGTCCAACCGGTTGAGGCAGATGGCTGCCCATTCTGAGCCTGATTCTGTCGGAGGTTTCTTCCACTAAAGGAGGCTTTTTTTCCCTTCCTGCTGTTGCCAAGTACTTGCTCTAGGGAGATGTCTGATTTCTGTCTACCTCGCTATATACTATGTACTTGGAGCTTTATAAATAAAACTGAAACAAATAGAGCTATAGGAAATGTATTATTATTAAGAGGAGGAAGAATATCCTGTACTTTTCCACACCTGCCATGCACAGCTATTGTTTAACCCATAAAAACCCAGTGCTATGTTTATGGCAGTTCCCTGTTGAACCTTTCTTAAATCATTTATCACCATTAATTGTAATATTATCCTCTGTATTTTGCTTTTTATTTTATTTTTAGTGAAACTCAGGTATTTTCAAATAAATAAATAAATAAAATTATTTTTTGATCATGTAGATGTTGATAAAAGTTCAGATTAAAGTCGATGGTTATTATATCCGAAACAGAGAACACTTTTTTCAGCAAATATCAATAACTTGATATTGATAAAATTTACAAACGAACAGAACTTCAAGTACATTAACCCATAAAGACCCAGTGCTATTTTTGTGGTAGTTCCCAAATGATTTTTTTTCACTATATTTAACATTTCTTGAGTGATTTGTTACCATTTCTGACAAATTAATCATCATATTTTGCATTTTTTCAGTGAAAATCAAGTATTTTCCAATATTTAATTCACTGATCATGTAGGTGTTCATAAAAGTTCAGATTAAAGTTGATGGTTATTATATCAGAAAGAGAGAAAACTGAAGAAAATGGGACTTTTTTTTAGCAAATATATCAATAAGTCAACATAAATCAAGTGTCTCCATCCACTGTCATTGATCCAGCTCCATGGGTTTTACTAGTAAATCAATATTGTAGAAGATGACAGTGTTTCCACGGTAACTACGGAGGCTCTGAACATCCAAATGGGTCATATCTGATGACCATGAAAAGATGACAAACTGTATTTTACAACAGTTATTTACATGTATTGATAGGATTAGTGGATCAACAGGTATTAAACATATTAGATCAATAGACGATTTTGTTCGATGGTGGATGTTTGAGTCTTTATGGGTTAATAGTGAATGTCATACACTCACATTCTTGAGTAAACTACAGAAAAGTCAACAGGCATATAAATGGACGTTGTGTGCATTTGGAAATTTCACATTCATGCAAATTTTGCTAAACATTCTCAAGCTTGGAAAAATCTTTCTATGGTGACTTTTACACTTATTAGATCAAAGCATACTGTAAATATATGTCGTTTTGATATTCCAAACTCTCAACAGCAGGAGGAAGTCAGTCAAAATAACACTGTTATAATTTCCACATGATGCTTCAGGCAATACTTGACATAGCTCTGTTAACTTAGCTCTGATTTTAGACTGAAACAGCCACAGTAAAACCACAAATCAACTCTGTTTTGTGCACAGTGTGTATTGTCAGTAGCTGCACGAAAAATCTGTTGGGAATCGAACAAACAAGGTTAGAACTGACACAGTGTGGTCTGAACTGTGGATCAACAAACAGTGAACCTATAGCAAAGATAATAACATCACATAATATATTTATACCTTCATAAACCTCAGAATCCAACTCACTTGTGTAGAAGAAACAAATCAAACAATCCAATACATTAACATCTTTGGAATGACTTCAGAGCTTTTTATGTAAACAATATAATGATCATTTCAGGGCGTTTTCTAACATTTGACAGTACAAATACTATATATTTAGGAGATAGAAAAGACTTATTTGTATTTCTGTTATGTAACAAACACATAATTCATGTGACTAATCCCTGGTACTTTTCCTGAACCCAGATAAACAGTTCTCTATCTCCTCTATCTGCTTTGTTTATCCCAGTCATGTCTAATGTACCACCTTCTGACAACATCACACAGCGTAGTTATGCACAGTGTATGGAAATGCATCTAATTTACATTTTATTTTATGTCAACAGAATGAAACACAACAGTGAGAGAAAAGGTAACACTCAAATGTAGAAGACTGATTTTAGAGAGTCACCAGTTTTAATATTATATCTATGTTTTAACCCTTTCGTGCATGAATTATGAGAGCCTTCATCAAGATTCTTTTTTTTCCTGAGTGTTTTTTATTCCTCTAGGCATTAAAGAAAACAATGCGATTAAAAAAATTTTATGAACCTGTTTTTCATGGAGTTGCAAAAATGTCCATTCAGCTAGAAACCATGCATTTAATTTTTGAAGTAAAGAAACATATTTACTGATATAGTGTGAAAACTATGAAATTAAAAAATAATTTTAATGCAGCTAATCTGATGTCTTCTTACATTTTAACAGATAACACTGGTCAACAACAAATTTATTGTTTAAGTTTTTTTGAGCTGAGTTAGGATAATTTTGGTGTGCCGAATCCAAAAATCACATTAATTTTGCTCAGTCAGGTCAACTTTCTGAACTATGCAACATATTGGCTTTTTAACATTTTTGCTTCCATTTATGGGCATTTTCACATCATATGATACAATTCTTTTTTTTCATATTTCTTGCAAAAAACAAGTTTTGAAGATTTTACTTTTGCCAATTTATGATTAGTGGTTTTGTAATATTACAGGTGAGTGAAATGGCTTGGACTAGAAGATCTTGCAGAAATAAGCCTGACGTATTCTGCTACATCTGTGGTGAATACACCATTGTACCTAACAGGAATCAAGTCACAAGTTTCATAAAGTGTGCTTACCAATCTTATTTTGGTATTAAACTTGGTGACCAAGATAAAATTTGGGCACCACACATGGTATGCAAGTCATGCATCAAATTTTTCAAAATCAAATTAGCAAAAAAACCTGACCTGATTGAGAAAAACAGATGTCATTTTTGGATTTAGTGGTGCAAAATGGTCCTAATTCAGTTGAAAAAACCTAGACAACTTGCAAAAAACATTTTTTTTGTAACCCAGTGTAATATGCAAAAAAAAAAAACTTTTGTATAAAAAAACCCCAAACTGTTAATTACAGTCCAATACTAATAAAAACAATTGATTTCCACTCAAACATGTTAGTGCAGATCAGTTTATGAAGAACAGCAAAGTTAATGGTATGAATTATAGTGTATGGGATGATGCATGAGCGTCCACTGTGTCGGCTGATATGGAATTAAAATGACACAATTCATGAATATACAAGAGAACAGCTGGAGAATAACTGTCCACTGTAGTGACCACTGTACATGAAAGGGTTAATAGAAGTAAAGAAGAACATTTAAATTACTACAGAATGTGAAGTGGCTCCCTCGTTCTTTAAAGCTTGCTGACCTGTCAGTTAGGTCGATCAGGTTACTACAAATTCACCTCTGATAATCTCTACACATAAATACATAATTAACTCTTTAAAACCTGACGTGTCATCGCTGACACACCCTGCATATATACAGTTTGGATGGCTGTAACTCTCTCACTGTTTGTGCAATTAGAAAAATTCCAACAGTTTCTGAAACCTGAGACGTTGCACTTTTTAGGTTTTATTGAGTTATGGTAATTTCACTCATGCCTGTACTAGAAGCTTGAGCAGAAGCCGTTTTAGCAGTATTATAACATGCAATACATTGTAAATGATTGCTAGATTTTGAAAAATCTTTGAAAAATGAGCAAACACTCACTGACAGCATGTTTTTTTTTAACCTTTTAGTTAGTCAAAATAAGACAAAAAGTCCAGATGAACCATTTTAGGCTTAGGGTTTAAAGCACAGGTGTCAAACATGCGGCCCGGGGGCCAAATCTGGCCCACCAAAGGTTCCATTCCGGCCCGCGGGATGAAAGTGCAAAAATGAACCTGAACAGTCCAGGTTGTCCAAATCTTTTTGGTTCAGGTTCCACATACAGACCAATGTGATCTCCAGTAAAAATACACAATAACCCATAAATAATGACAACGACAAGTTTTCTTTGTGAAAAATTATGTGGAAAAAATTTAAGTGAAAAAATTAAGATTACATTGTGAAAATATTTACATTTACAAAACTATTCTTTCACAATAAAATGCAAATAAATACATAAATAAAAACAAATAAGAACAACCTGAAATGTGCAATTTGAACAATAATCTGCCTGTTATTAAATGTTTTGTGCATTTATGGATCCACTGTGATCTGCAGTTGTGTTAATAATAAGAGATGTGATATTGTAGAAGTTGTTCAAATTTTAGTTCCAAACTCCAAAATTTTAACAATATTCTGCCTGTTACCAAATGTTTATGTAACACTGTGTGGAATGTACATGTATAAATAATAAGTTGAGGCATAATATTGGTCAAATTGCACTAATTTTTCAAATCAAATGTCTGTTTTTTCACATCTTTTTTTGTAAAATGTAAATATTTTCATAATTTAATTGGGGTTTTTTTTTGTACTAAAACAAAAAGAAAAACTTGGATTTGTCATTATTTATAGGTTATTAAGTCATTATTTTACTGGTCTGGCCTGCTTGAGATCAAATTGGCCAAAATTTGGCCCCTGAACCAAAATGAGTTTGACATCCCTGGTTTAAAGGGATAAAATACACACATAGATTGAGAGCGAGCCTGAACAGCTGAGCCTCGGTTAAAAACCAGCACCCGTTCAATCCATTTTCCAAGTTTGTACATTTTTATTGAGCCACTGTTTCAAAGAACAATGTGGGCACACATAAACACATTTACTGTACTGTGAAAACTCCGAGTGAAAGAAGACTGTCTGCAAGAAGCATCGTGTCCTTGTGATGACAAGGCCTGATGAAATCTAACTCTGCTGGTGAAAAATCAGCAAATTAACTGCTTTTTAGTTAGACAGTTAGTGTTGTTTAACCCTTTCATGCATAGCGGTCACTACAGTGGACAGCTATTCTACATCTGTCCTCTTCTATATTCATGGGTTTTGTTATTTTAGTTCCATATCGGCCAACACAGTGGACGCTCATGCACCATCCCATACACTGACATTCACACCATCACTGTAACTTTGCTGTTCTTGAAAAACCTGATCTGCAGTAACATGTTTGAGTGTAAATCAGTTGCTAAAAAAATTGGGAATATGATAAAATGTGAGAAAACATCAGATTAGCTGCATTAAAAATGTTTTGATTTTATAGTTTTCACACAGTGGATCACTTTCTGATATTGCATTCTTTGCTTCAAAAATCCAACACATGGTGTCCAGTGGATTGGATATTTTTGGAACTCCACGAAAAATTATGAAAGTAGATTTGTTTCTTTTTTGCTTTAACCAAAAAAAAAAAAATATTTTCAATTAAAAAAACCAAAAATTTCAATGAAAAAAAAAAAATTCAATTAAAAAAACCTTTTCAATCACAGAAAAAAGTGCTCAAATTAAATTTTTTGGATCGTGTTTTTTTTTTTTTTTTTTTTTTTTTTTTTTTTTTTTTTTTGCATTCAAACACTTTTTTTTTAATTGGATTTTTTTTTTTTAAGTTAAAGCAATAAAGAAACAAATCAACCTTCATAAAAAAATAAGTTCAATAAAAAAATTTAATTGCATTGTTTTTTCATGCCTAAAGAGGAATAAAAACACTCAGGAAAAAAAAAAAGTAGACTAAGGTTCTTATAATTCATGCATGAAAGGGTTAATTTCAAGCACATAGAATCAGACAACAAAGAACCATACAACATGGTCAAACAGAAATTTTTGGCGCTCGAAAAGGAGTGGGAAGAAGTATAACCTATAGACTTCCACCCCTTTTTACAAACTGATAATTAAGTTAATTCTGCTTCCTTTGCTTTAACACACTTTTTTTCTGTATATTTTTACAATAACACAAAGCGTCCATACAAACCATTCATACATTTTTTTTTAGTCACTTCACACACAATCAGTTTCGCACATCTTCTATAGCAATACTTAGACTTTTGTCGGACTAACTGGCTATTGATGATGATCCGCATATAGGTTACCAATACAGTCATGGTACAAGATCAAACTAGAAAAGTACTCGGAGAGCACAGACGCCCCCCCCCCCCCCCCCCCCCCCCCCCCCGATCAACCCATTTTAAGGCCCGTCCAGGTGTCGTCAACTTTCACTGCTGCTTCGACGGACAGGTGATGTCCATACACTGTTTGTGAGCGAGCTATTTAACATGCCTTGTATGATCGTTGGCAGAACTCATAATGGGTAGATGTAAATTCTCTGACATAAATTCAACACAAATTCAATTCATAAATTCCATATAAAGACTGGTTGGCTGGTTGGAATTTTTTTTTTTGCCAAGACATCTGGAAATTCATTCATTCATTTTCTGAACCCGCTTTATCCTCACTAGGGTCACGGGGGTCGCTTGGAGCCTATCCCAGCTACATAGGGGCGAAGGCGGGGTACACCCTGGACATTTTGCCAGTTCATCGCAGGGCTGAACATATAGAGACAAACAATCACTCTCACATTCACACCTATGGGCAATTTAGATTAACTAATTAACCTATTAGTGCATGTGTTTGGATGGTGGGAGGAAGTACCCGGAGAGAACCCACGCAGACACAGGGAGAACATACAAACTCCACACAGAAAGGTCCCACCCCCCGTCGACTGGTGTTGGAATCGAACCCAGGACCTTCTTGCTGTGAGGCACAAGTGCTAACCACTGCACCACCGTGCCGCCCCATCTGGAAATTAGGGTCTGGAAAAAGTACGGAATTTTGAAATTTCAAATGTGTAGGAACCCTGTACACAGTGATATTCAAAGTGCTTTACAAAGGCATAAAATTATGTGAAAATTATCGGCAACTAGAAAAGCACTCGGAGAGCGCAGATCTCCGCCAAGGCAGATCAGTTGCCCCCCCCCCATGATCAACACCAAAATTTAATCATTTGTTCCTTGTGCCAGTATCAACATTTCCATCACTTTTTGAGTTATCTTACAGACAGACAGACAGACAAACCCCGATGAAAACATAACCTCCACCGTTCCTTGGTGGAGGTAAATGTAACACTGGTCAACAACAAATTTATTGTTTAAGTTTTTTGAGCTGATTTAGGATCATTTTGGTGTGCTGAATCCAAAAATCACATTAATTTTGCTCAATCAGGTCAACTTTCTGAACTATGCTACATATTGGCTTTTTAACATTTTTGCTTACATTTATGGCCATTTTCACATCATATGATACAAAATTCTTTCATATTTCTTGCAATAAACGAGTTCTGAAGATTTTACCTTTGCCAATTTATGATTAACGTTTTTTTTATATTACAGGTGAATGAAATGGCTTCGACTAGAAGATCTTGCAAAAATAAGCCTGACGTATTCTGCTGCATCTGCGGTGAATACACCATTGTACCTAACAGGAATCAAGTCACAATTTCATAAAGTGTACTTACCAATCTTATTTTGGTATTAAACTTGGTGACCAAGATAAAGTTTGGGCGCCACACATGGTATGCAAGTCATGCATCAAATTTTTCAAAATCAAATTAGCAAAAAAAACCTGACCTGATTGAGAAAAACAGAGGGCATTTTTGGATTTAGCGGTGCAAAGTGGTCCTAATTCAGTTAAAAAAATCTAGACAACTTGCAAAAAACCTTTTTTTGTAACCCAGTGTAATGTAATGAAACGCCTCCATTGTAAATCTCCAATCTGCCTTTTTTTCAAGCATCCGACTTGAAGAAGTTGTCTATAGGCAGCTCACTAATGGAGGATCTTTCAGTTAAATGTAAATTGGCTCAGACTTTAAGCACTGTCAGCAGTTTTCACACTGTGCATCCTTTGTCTTGCCAGACTGTTCCGGACAGTGAGATTTATGTCTGAGCTGCTGCACTTTAGTATTAAACAAACAGGATGGTTTTATTGATAAGATACTGCTTGTGTCGAGTAGTCCATTGGATTTGAATTAAGTGCTGTCTCAAAAGTAACAAACACCATTAATTAAGCATAAAGACTTTTATTTGTTTAACAAATGTCTTCATTTCATTGAAATCTGGGGAAAAAAAAGTGATAGTTGGAGCATTTTACATTTTACAGGGGCACAATAATTCTTCTTGTAAATGAATTGAACGAGGCTGGAGGTCTTTGCCTTGAGGATGTTCAAGGAAAAATCTCCCATATAAGGTTTTAATGAAAATTCAGTGCTGCAGGTGTATCAGACAGAGGCTTCTCTAGAGCTAGTTTATATAAGGTCAGTGTACTGTGAATAGAAATGAGACATTTCAGAAGTATTCTGGGCAGGAATTTAGATAAATGATTAAAAAAAAAAAACATTCAAGTAAATGTGATGTGTCATATTTACACAGTTCTCATGCACCCTCTTTGAAAAAAAAAGGAAAAAAAAAAGCTAAAACAACACATTTCAATTGTCCTTTATTGTGTAACTCTTACTCCATAAAGAAGACATAGCCAAATAAAAATCTGTCTTTTGGATTGGGATGTTAGTTCAACACATATATATTTGATGGAAGTGTGGTAAACCCGAACAAACAAGCCAAAGAAAACAAACTGCTATGATCTCTTTACACCTCCTTGCAGTACACTAGGCAAACCAAGAGATATTTGTTTGTTTCAGAAAGTTTCATAGACATGAATAAGTTACTTCTGGTGTTAAAAGAACATCTAGTTTACTGAGAGACAAAACACAGTTTTTTTTTTTTTTGCTGAAGTCTACTGTCTGTGGGATTAGCTGTGTTGGTTTTAAGGCAGAGGGGTTTAAAATATTTAAATCATGTTTCCCAGAACCGCTCCCCTGTATTCACATTCCCTTCTCCTCGTTAAATTCAGGCTGTGTTATGGACACCTCTTCTGGGGTGATCAGACTCATCACTGACATCTGTCTAGTTCCCGTACAGGTGGTGATGCGTTTGTGGCCGCTACTGACTGATGTGTTGGTTCTTGGTCTCCTGTGGGACCCGAGGTGTCAGTGATTTGCGTCCACTGGGACTTGTCCCGCATGTCGTGCTGTGCCTCACCTCATGTCAAGCCCATCTCTTTCAACTCAGCTGTCACTGAAACAGCCCTCGGGTGCTTTTGGTCCAGACTACATGGAAATCGTTGATCTTGTTCATGTCACCGTTTTACTTTCAACACCAGAGCTCTTTAATGTGGTCGTTAATATAGTTGGATCTTTGCTCTAATGATGTGCTGCTTCAACTTCCTGAAGGTTGGAGTCTGCCTCATACACTGACAACTTTCCTGAGTGACTGGCCATTGGTGTTGATGCACAGAACTTGGGTCTTACTACTTGGCAAAGCTAATCAGCCTTTCTTGCTTGCTTTGGTGAGGTCTTCATCACTAGAGTGAGCTTTCCCTGTGGGTGTTTAGGATTGAACTCCAGACTTTTCTGTCTTGGGTGGCTAGACAGGCCATGTGGATGTCCCAGCCTTCTCCCAGGAGTTGTGCGTCCTTTCCGAGGGTCTGTATGATGTTGATATGTGGCCAACTTACACCATGATGGCTAGGGATGAGAATCGATAAGAATTTAACGTTTCCGATTCCATTATCGATTTTGTTTATCAATCCGATTCTTTATCGATTCTCTTATTGATTCTCATTGGGTGAGGGAATAAAAGAGTACGAACGGGTGTGTTTGCATTAACTGTCTTTTATATTTCCATCTCTGCACAGAAACATGTACAGTAACATATAACATATACAGTATGTACAAATAATAACAGATGACGCCGGGCCCAGTTTGGGAGGGGGGGTGGCGTGCAGTGAAAGTGAAACTTTAGACCAGGGGTGTCAAACTCATTTTAGTTCAGGGGCCGCATTCAGCCCGATTTGATCTCAAGTGGGCCGAACCAGTAAAATAATAGCATAGAAATAAGTTTAATTCAGTTGTGATAATGTTTACATCTACAAAGTTTCCTTAAAAATCTGAATAAAAGGAACAACTTGAAATGTCTTAAGAAAAATAAATGCAATTAAAAAATATTCTGCCTCAGTTTATCATTTACACGTGTACTTAATAAATTACAGATCACAGTGGATCTACAAATACACATAACATTTAATAACAGAATGCTGGTAAAATTACATTTACTTCTCTTAAGAAATTTCAGGTTGTTCATATTTGTTCCAGTTATTCAAATTTTTTGTAAAAGTAAATTTTGTTCATGTAAACATTTTCATGTAATTTTTACTTTTTTACACCAAAACAAAGACAAAATTTGCAGTTGTCACTATTTATAGGATATTATGATAATATTTTACTGCTCTGATCTGTGTGAGAACTAATTGGTCCGCATGCATCTGTATGTGGAACCTAAATTAAAAGGATTTTGACACTATTGATTCTTAATTTCTTCAGTGTAATTTTTGTATTTCACAAATTCATCCCATGGGCCAGATTGGACCCTTTGGTGGGCGAGATTTGGCCCCCGGACCGCATGTTTGACACCTGTGCTTTAGACGCTTTATTGCCACACGTCCACTACGTGTCACTGGTTCAACTCTGCCCATCTCCTGTTGTTGTGCACCTCATTTCCTTTCTCCTACCTTCAGAATTTGAGGGGGTACGACATTTGTTGCCCGCACCGAAACTGGGCCCGGCGTTCACTCTGCTGCTACATTCACAAGCGTCACTAAGTAGAGCATCAGATTCATGACATTCCTGTAAATGAATCACTTGCTGTGGACAAATGTTTGAACATATTGGAGGGATTCCACCCTTTTGAAGACACGGAAGCTTTGACAGTGTTCCAGTGGACCTGGTGTCGTCTTTTTAGACCGTTTCTACCTCAACACCATGTTGGCTACGTTCTGACCAAAACAATGCAGCATACGCGTGATGATGTCATCGCGCATGCGCAATGAAGGCAGAATCGATGAGCAGAATCGTTAAGCAGGCAGGCAAACGATTCCAAAGAATCAAGCTACTGTGATCCGGTTCTCAAAAAGAACCGGTTCTTGATTCCCATCCCTAATGACAGCCATAGTTGGGTGGTAGTAATTCCAAAAGAAGTCTTAGGAGATGGGATATAACCATAGGGGTAAGGGCCAATGGAGGGGTAGTACCTTTACTGGTGATCTAATTACATCATGGCGTCCCAAACTGGTCTCCTCATACCCACCGTCATGTGATGCAAAATACATGACCGAATCATCATCAGCAAGTGGTCACTCCATCTAGCCTCTCATATGTTGATCCGCCATGGCTCTAAGAGCTGCCCCAGGTTTTGCTGAACGTGGCGGACCTGGGGGATCATAGCCCCCAAAAACCCCCAAAATATTGTTGGATAACCTATCCTTCTAGTTTGGAGGTTATGTGCAGGTTGGACCACCGTGAAGGGGGGGGGTAAACATGAGAAATTCATGGGGCCCGGCATTCCCAGGGGGCCCAGTGGATATAGGTTAGACGTTGTGAAAATTTGTGTAAGCTCTAGAGTAAAAGACGGGCATAGAAGCTGGGAGTCGGACATCCAAAGTTAAGTTTCACTTTCGGTTTCACGTCAGTTACGACATGGAACGTACCTCCCGCCCCTACACACACACACACACACACACACACACACACACACACACACACACACAACAAATTTACAGTGACTTTATTTTATGAAGGACCCACAACGTTTACCTTTCATGGGACCCACAATTGCTAGCGGCGCCCTAGTGCGCACGGTTAGCTCCCCATCCACGTAAAAATACAAACTAGCTACTGAAACTTGTTAATCAGTCTATAGATGAGGTTTTGTGGGAAAAAACATTAATGTCAAATTTTCTTCAAGTTGAGAAGAATTTCCAGTATATGCTTGTGGGATTGTCAACTTGTCTGATGTACAATCCAGTAGCCTTGTTTCCGTATCATGACAAGCGAATGTGAAGCAATCTTTTGAAGAGTTGCAAAAAACTGAAAGGAAAAGAAAATGCAAATTGTGCGTTTCCCTAAAAGAGTTGGGCATAAGTGGGCTGCATGGTGTCACCAGACAGTGGCAATACATAGACTACATGACACATAACTGTAATGAAGAAAAGACGCAAAGCATTCTGCTGCTGTTTCCCAACTAAACTGGTGTCACAGTCTGTTCTTTGTTTTGAGTCTACAAACTTGACAGTTACGTATTAACCCTTGCTTAATGGGGACCTCATTGAATAAACATAACACACTGTGTCTCGCCAACAGCTGCTCTCTTAAACTAGTGCATGTTGCGACCTCCCACTGTTACAGTTTGCTATGTCTTTGTATATGCACATTAAACATTTGTGACATCCGCTTTTAAAGTGTTTCCCTTTCATATCGGGCACAAACTCCTGTCAGAAAAAAGGGCAAAAAACACTAAAAGCCTATTTTTTGTCAAATTTAGCAGTTTTGCTAAACATACTCTGATGCAAAACTTTAAAATGTGCATTAATATGTTATGGAAACACACTTATTGGCAAACACAAGCAGGATAAAATCAATGATGCATCGCCTTCTTATACAGACTTCCATCAACTATAGCTCTTTTTCTATAAAATGCAGAGTGAATGTGAAGCAAATTTTTGATACCTAACAAAAATAAAAATGTGAATTACATGCATTTCCATATGATGGTGAGTAACTGAATGATGACTGAATAATATGACCAGATGGTGGCGGTGTAGGCTGTATTACACATGGCTCTATGAACAGAGCAGAAGAAGTAGTATTTTTTTCAGTTTGATGAGATGACGAGATTTAGTACGTAAACCATCATGTTGTATTTATGGATCAGTCTGAGCATTGTTTCTGTTTTTTTTTTTTGCTTTTTTTTTAAGACCATTCTGGGGTTTTTTGCCCATTACTTCATCAAAGCTCTTCTATTCTCCTGGTGTAGCTTCAGTTATTTCAAAGAACAATATCACAGTCTCTATGACCATAATTTATATTTCTAAACTATTGCTCAACCTCCTGTCAAACATGCGTAAAAATGGAATATAAGCCTGTGGAGTTTATTGTTGTTCTAACAATTGACTTCAACTGGATCAAACAACGATCATGCAAACAGTCTGCTGAACTCCGTTCTTCTGACTCTGCAGATCAAACAATGCCACCAGTACTTGCTTTACCTGAACAAGCACTAAGGCTAACCACCGCTGCTGATCGTCAGAACCCATCAGTGTTTTCCCTTCTGCTATTAAACTGAGAGAGTACTTGAAGAAAATGTCTGTCTGTAGTCTCAGGTGTTGTCAAGATTCTCATTTCCTCTTGTTTCCCTTTTGATATTTAGACTGAACAATTTAATGTGGATCCAAACAAATGTTTCCAGTGATGGAGGGACCCCTAACCCTATCACTATAGTGCCACCTATGCTTCACAAAAACTACCTTCCAAAAACCTGAATCCTGTTCTTATGTGGTTTCTGAGTGGTATATTTTGGGGTACACACTTGGAATAGAATGGAATGGAATAGAATAGAATAGAATAGAATAGAATAGAATAGAATAGAATAGAATAGAATAGAATAGAATTTAATGTCATTGTACAATGGCTATACAATGTATACAAGTTACTGGGTAACTTGGTAAATTTGGTGAAATTTTCCAAACACCCCTTAATTTCAATGAGCAGCCTTTGACCTGGAATATGTCTGGAACCAAATGTTGAACAGACTTGGGAGTGTGTGGCATCCTGTTTTGGGGTGGCTGAACACACCAGTCTCGGTCCCATGTCTCTACGACTTTCTGTTCCTGAGATACATTGACGCCAAAGTGGGGCCAATGAGGTTCTTTCAAATTTGCTCCGCCCCCCACCGTCACACAACTGTTCTGATATCAGTCTCTCCGGCTCAACGAGACTTATCCGTAGACACCTCAACCATCATCCTGTCACCTTCCTACCTCAGGATTTTTTCAAAATCCCCCACACTGTAATATCAGAGAAGTTGAGTTTACTTAAAAAATTTGAGGAAACCGGTTGCCTTAAAAAAAACAACTTAAGTAATGAGTAATGAAAACTTGAGTGTATTAAACTTAAATGTTTGATTTGAATGGAATTGCTATTTTAAGTAAAACACACTAAATGCCAAGTTAATTTAAGTTAAAATTTGTTGCAATGTCAATTGCTTTATATAATCATTAGACTTAATATCGTCAGTTCATTGGACTCAATTCCAAGTTGATTTAAATTAAAATCTTTTGCAATATAAATTGCTTTGTATAATTATTCATATATTGTAGCATGGATGGAAGTTAGGCAGGAAGTTAGCTCAATGTAATTTGCCACTACAGGGAGTTCGTTTAATTTGGCAAAGCATAAAGTTTCAAATAGTAGGAGACATAACTTTGATGAACAGTAAAGCCATTGTTCTTTCTATGGCTCTGACTCATGGTGCAGCTCTTCAAAAATACAAAAACAAACACAAAAAGGCCAATAAACATTGCCATACACACATTAAGTCAAAATTAACACAAACACCACAACCCCGCTGAACCCCTGCACAGAAAAAGAACACATTCTCAACAACATGCCCAATACCCACAATGCAATGCAGAGATAAAAAGGTGTGGTCATGACTGAAACTGAGGGATTTAACTCCATTCAACTTAAACTTTTTCGTACTTTCAACTATGTCTACAAATTAGTATAATATACTGAACACTTTATAGTAATGTAATAAAACTGAAATCATTTAAGTACATTGTAATTAAAGCATTTTAGTACAAAATGCGGGCTTACAGTGAACCCCCCGGTTGTATTTATCCCCTAGTCCTATTCCTAACACTAACCCTATCTGCAATTGTTTTTTACTGCCCAAACAATCTACAAACTTTTGCAAATGCTGCCTTTTGGGATTAATTCTTATAAAAAAAATAACACCTCAGTCCTTTGGAAGTCTCTTGTTTTAATGGGGTCATTCAAAGACGTAAATGCCATTGAGTTCACAGCTGTAAGATTTTGGAATCATATGCACATTGTTCTGCACATTTTCACACACCAAGCCAGACATTTGTGATAATTGTGCCCCGTGGCAAACATGAGGAAAGCTAATCAAAATGTGTACCTACACATAAGCTGCTTCACTTCATTAATAGAACAATACTGTATGACTGTGGAATTTTTAATCAACCCCAACCTGATGCTGAAAGTCCTCCCACATCAGGTTATTTTAGTGCTTCGCTAATTCTCAAATGATGTGACTGTAAAACAATTCTTTGTCCTGCACATGCACAGTCACCACTACACCCACTGTATATGTTTTTTTTCTTACTCGAGGTGTAAACATAGTGTGAGCCAGCACAGTGTCTTTTTTCGTTTCCTAAATGAAGTGCAGTTTCTATGAAGATGTTTCAGTGGTGCAGAAAAAGCAACAAAAAACTGTAGTCTCCAGTAGATTTAGGGCAGGGGTCTCAAACATGCAGCCTGGGGGCCAAATGCGGCCCACCAAAGGTTCCAATGTGGCCCGCGGGATGAATTTGCAAAGTACAAAAATTCCACAGTCAAGGCTGTGGAACTCATTCTAGTTCAGGTTCCACATACAGACCAATATGATCTAAAGCAGTGTTTTTCAACCTTGGGGTCAGGACCCCACGTGGGGTCACCTGGAATTCAAATGGGGTCGCCTGAAGTTTCTAGTAATTGATTTAAAAAAAAAAAAAAAGTAAATAAAAATTACAAATAAAAAATATGTTGTAATGATTCAATATATGTGTCATTGTAATTAAAACACCACATACTTTTCCTTTATAAAAATTTTAAAAAGGTGCACTATATACATTATACTGCCTAAATGTTGTCTAAAATTAATGTTTATTTGTGACATAGTATAACAAACTATTACATGATTGAAAACAAATTAATTTTAGCAAAAAAAAAGTCTCCGTTTTGAATGTCTGGGGTCGCCATTAATATGTGATGTTAAAATGGGGTCACAAGCCAAAAAAAGTTGGCAAACACTGATCTAAAGCAAAATAATTGTATAATAACCTACAAAATAATAGTGACTCCATATATTCCTCTTGGTAGATGTGAAATTTTTTTTTACCCTATGTCTATAAATAATGACAACTTCAAATGTTTGTCTTTGTTTTACTGCAGAAAATATTTACATTCACAAACTATCCTGTAACAATAAAATGTGAATAATCCGAACAAATATGAACAACCTGAAATGTCTAAAGAAAATTAAGCACAATTTTCAGCCTGTTACTAAGTGTTTAGTGTCTTTGTAGATCGGATCCATAATGCACATGTAGAAATGATAAGTTCAGGCAGAATATTGTTAAAATTGCACTTATTTTTCTTCAGAAATTTCATTTTTTTCAGCTTATTCACATCTCTTTTGTTTGGATAGTTTAAAAAGTAAGTATTTTCATAATTTATTGGGGGGGTTTTGCACTAAAACAAAGACAAAAATTTGGAGTTGTCATTATTTATCGGTTATTATGCTTTTATTTTACTGGTCCGGCCCACTGGAGATCAAATCAGACTGAATGTGGCCCCTGAAAGAAAATGAATTTGAGACTCCTGATTTAGGGTGAGTATTTTTGTTTTTAGATGCATTTTAAAACAAAAGAATTAGTCTGCATTTTCCAGTCTCTCGTCTTTAACTTCCCATGAACCCTCACATTTCTCTCTCGCTCTGACACACATTATGTAATCCTGCTCACCACCTGCTATTGTCGCTGCTGTAGGCCAAAACAACACGCTTACGACCGTATTACGCTCGTCTTCTCTGTGCTGAGATTGCACAGCTAATAACATCCATCTGTCCAAAATGTAAACGAACACCTTCAGAGCCGTACTGCTGCTGTGTTGTTTTACTGTTCGCTCGCTCGCATATAGCGTCAGTTGGAGCAGAGCTGAAACTAAACTGCAGAAGATGCCACAACGAGTTCACCTTGGAGCTGAGGTGAAAACGGTGATGGGTGACAGGCGAGGTGTCAGAACAGGAGTGATATGATATGACGGCATGTCAGAAAATCACAAGGTGTTCTATCATCCACAAAAAGGAACATTGGGCAACTTAATTCCCAGTTCAACACTGTATTTTTGTTAGCTTTTTCACACAATAACAACATTTCTGTTTTTAGAACATGATGACAATCGTCGACTGGATTTCAGTCTGAACGGAATCTCACCGAAAGCAAATGTGTGACATAACATAGTTTGTTTTCAGTTCTTCACATTCTTTGTTGCAGACATTTTCTGACTGAGATAACACGTCAACCAATTTTAGTGACTTTTCATTTAACCCGTACAGACCCAGTGCTATTTATGTGGCAGTTCCAAAATATTTGTTTCTCTATATTTACCTTTTCTCAAATGTTTCATCCCCATTTATTATAGTATTATCCTCTGTGTTTTGTATTTTTTCAGTGAAAATCTGATATTTTCCTATATTTAATTTGCTGATCATGTAGATCAGGGGTGTCAAACTCATTTCAGTTCAGGGGCCACATTCAGCTAAATTTGATCTGAAGTGAGCCGAAGCCGTAAAATAATCACATAATAACATATGTATATATATATATATGTATATATATATATGTGTGTATGTATGTGTATATATATATATATATATATATATATATATATATATATATATATATATATATATATGTATATATATGTATATATATGTATGTATATGTATATGTGTATATATATATATATATGTCAACTCCAAACTTTTCTCAGTGTTTTAGAGCAAAAAAAGTACATTTACATTATGTAAAGGTTTACATCTACAAACTGTCCTTTCAAAAGATGTGAATAACATGAACAAACTGAAAAAATAAGTGTAATTTTAACAATATTATGCTTCATTTTATCATTTACACATATAACTTACAGATCACAGTGGATCTACAAACACACAAAACACTTAGTAACAGGAAGAATCTTGTTAAAATTGTACTAATTTCTCTTAAGACATTTCAGGTTTATATTTGTTCAGGTTATTCACATTTTTTGCAAAATTGTACTTTTAGTGTAAATACATGAAAATATTTACATTTACAAAGAGAAAAATTTGGAGTTGTCATTGTTTATATGTTATTATGATCGTATTTTACTGGTCCTGCCCACTTGAGATTGAATTGGTCTGAATGTGGAACCTGAACTAAAAGGATTGTTAATATCTTAGTGTAATTTTTGCATTTGACAAATTCATCCCAAGGGCCGGACTGGACCCTTTTGATGGGCCGGATTTGGCCCCCAGGCCGCATGTTTGACACCTGTGATGTAGATGTTTATAAAAGCTCAGATTAAAGTTGAGGGTTACTATATCAGAAACAGAGAAAACTGATGAAAAAGTGACTTTTTTTAGTAAAATATATCATTAACTGAACATAAATCAAGTCTGTCCATCCACTGTCATTGATCCAACTCCATGGGTTTTTACTGGTGAATCAGTGTTGTAGAACACAGGTGTCAAACTCATGTTAGTTCAGGGGTCACATTCTGCTAAATTTGATCTGAAGTGGGCAGGACCAGTAAAACAAAAACACAATAATATATAAATAATGTGAAATTCAAACTTTCCTCTGTTTTATAGTGAAACAAGGAAAATTACATTACAAAAATGTTCACATCTACAAACTATCCTTTAAAACAATGTGAATAACATGAACAAACTGAATAAATAAGTGCAATTTTAACAATACTATGCTTCAGTTTATCATATACAGACATAATATTGTTAACATTGCACTTGCTTCTCTTAAGACATTTCAGGTTATTCACAATTTTGTGAAATTATACTTTGTTTTAGTGTAAATACATGAAAATGTTTATATTTGAAAAGAGAAAAATTTGGAGTTGTGGGTATTTATAGGTTATTACAATAGTATTTTACTGATCCAACCTACTTTAGATCATTTTGGTCTGAGTGTGGAACCTGAACTAAAATTATTGTTAATATCTTCAGTGTAATTTTTACATTTCACACATTCATCCATAGGGCCAGACTGGACCATTTGGTGGGTCGGATTTGGCCCCCGGACCACATGTTTCACACCTGTGTTGTAGAAGATGACTGTGTTTCCACGTTCACTACTGAGCCTGTGAACGTCCAAATGGGTCATATCTGATGACCATGAAAAGATGAATAACTGTATTTTATGCCAATTATTTACATTTATTGATAGGATTAGTGGATCAACAGATATTAAACAGTTTAGATCACTAGATGGTTTTGGTTGCCGGTGGATGTTTGGATATTTATGGGTTAAAAAAAAAAATGTGTCGATGTGTCAGGGTTGGAAAATCAGAACAATTTTTATGTGAAGATTTCGGTTTTATCCTCTGCAATCATATCAAAACCAACAGAAGCCTCAACGTAAAAAATACTGCCTTCCTTTGGAGTCAGAGAAAGACTCAGAAATATGTCATGACCTGGTCTTCACTTGGTGAAGGGGAGTTCAAAAGTCATGAAAGAAAACTCTTTGAGATGGCTGTAGATAAAGCTGGGAACTGTCGAGACTCCTGCTTCACTGACGTCGATGTGACTCTTTGTGAGTAGTCTGACTCACAGAACTCGGCTGCAATAATCCTGTCACTGGATGAATATTGCAGTCAACATTCTCTCCCCTTCTACTACGTGTTGTCTCCATGAAAGAACAACCTCAGAGCAGCAACTACACTCTGAAAATAGTAAGTTTTACCACAGACATATGTTATTTTTTGGTTTTTGATGTTTTCTTTTGTGTCATTTTAACCCATAATGACCCAGTGCTACTTTTGTGGCAGTTACAAAAAGAATTTTTTCTCTCTGTTTAACCTTTTTTTTATGCAATTTATCACTATTTATTATAATATTATCCTCTGTATTTTGTCAGTTAAAATCAAGGTTTTTTCAAGGGATGCGCCGATACCGATACGAGTATCGACATCGGCTCCGATATTCAGTGTGTGTACTTGTACTCGTACTCGTAAAAGATATCCGATACAAATGCACCGATACCACTTACGGCCATTTGACATTCACAGTTCAGTGCAGCAGGTATGCGGCGGTGGAATAATGTGTGTGGAGTGTGAATAGTGTGGAGATTTCTCAAAATAAATGACGGTGATAAAAGGAACGCTGACTGCAAGTAATGTTAAAGACAGACAGATACGGATGCAGCGTTCTGTCCGTCCTCTGTGTACATTCCATCCGTTTTTCAGGTGCTGGCGGATGCGTAAACAGAATGAGAATACCAGCGGGAGTATGGAGCGGTGCGGACCGCCGCCAGCGGAAGTGAAAACGAAACTTATCGCTCATTTCTCTTTTCTCTTCCTGCTGAAACTTCACTTTTAAACCTTACCAGTGAAAACGCTGCAATATTAGTATCACATTAGTGTTACCTCTGTCATCTCCATGTTTGTTATTACTGACTTTCTTCTTCTTGTCAAAAAACTTTACTCTTCTTCGTGGTATTTGTCCAGTATGGTTAATTCAGAGCGGCGCCCCCAGGTGGATTAATTGAGAAACGCTCATTCCAAAACATTAAATGTCAGTAGCAGCACTTTGTTCCAGTCAGACTAATGACAACGACAATAAAGCACATTTACAAAAGGAACTAAGAACTGGAATGGGATTATTAAGTACTCGTATCGGTACTTGGTATCGGCAAGTACTCAAATGTAAGTACTCGTACTCTGTCTGGAAAAAAGTGTTATCGGTGCATCCCTGGTTTTTTCCATTATTTAATTTACTGATCATGTATATGGTCATAAAAACTCCGATTAAAGTAGATTGTTATAATATCAGAAACAGAGAAAACTGAAGAAAAGGTGACTTTTAACAAAATATATCATTAACTGAAGATAAACCAAGTGTCTCCATCCACTGTCATTGATCCAACTCCATGGGTTTTACTGGTGAATCAATGTTGTAGAAGATGACGGTGTTTCCATGGTAACTATGGAGCCTCTGAACGTCCAAATGGGTCATATCTGATGACCATGAAAAGATGACAAACTGTATTTTACACCAATTATTTACTTGTATTGATAGGATTTAGTGGATCAACAGATATTAAACAGTTTAGAACAGTAGATGATTTTGATCACCAGTACATGTTTGGGTCTTTATGGGTTAATACTGGGGTTTACTTCCGCACATTCCATCTCATGCTAATCGCTTTTCCACTGACCCTCAAATTGCGCAAATATAATTTGCGCATAAGAATTTACTTAATGGAAAAAACGACAATTTCGCCAAAAGTCTCATTTTTTGATTAAAAGTTTTTGTGCTGGCAAGAGGTTTTTCGGGCATAGCGCAAATGGTATATCACGCAAAACTGCAATGGAAAGACCTTTTTTCGCAACTAGAGTCAGGTGAATTTAAAAAAAATGGATGTTGACAGACGTTACAACAAGTGAAAAAGAAGAAGAAACATGTCGCGGTATGTGTGGACACACCAGGAAACCCAATCATTTTTTAATCTAGTGCAAGATAGAGGGGTAATGTATAATAATAATGATGATGATGATGATAATGATAATGATGAATATATCTGTAAATCAACACCATATTTACGTTCGTCGACATGTTTATGGAATGACTTCTTGTCATCTCGCGATAATAAATAAACAAATCATCGCATTTGTGATTTAATGGAAAAACCAATATAACGTACTTCTGTTTTTACAACATTTAGTAAATATCAGTAAAGTTTTGCACAGATGTCCAATGGAAAAGCGACTACTGTTGCTGCATTACACTTAGTGCCATCCAAAACAAAGAAGTATGATTCTTTTTGAGAAGTACAAACAAGCAAGAGAACTTATTCCAGAATGATAGTGGATAATGCCAGATCCGGTACTATTCTCTAAACACACACAGAGTAAATGAAGCATGGTGAAGACTGGGTTAACTATTTAAGACAGCAGTGTGAGAACCAAAAAGGCAAGGCTCTGTGTGTGATTTCCCTAATTACCTTTCTCTAGTCTAATTGTAATGTCATCTACTGGCATTTTCCTGACCTTTGCCTGTGCTCAGACAGGAGCCACTACAAATCTGTCGGCCACTGTGCCTTCACTTCAGCAGCAAATGAAGAAACTGTTTGCATGTGACTAAAAACACACAACTGTTGAGAGAACAGCTCACACTGACAGCTGAGTCTGATGATAAGCAAAAAGGATTAAAGAATAAAAAAAGTCCCACTGTTCAGGTTCAGGGGTGGTTCACCTGGTACAGTTCAGCCCATGTGACCTAATACCTAAGAACCAAGGTTGGATTCATGGCCCAGATCTTTTTGGCTACATGTCATTTCCTATTTTTCCTCTGTTTGATTAACCCATAAAGACCCAAACAGCCACTGGCAACCAAAAGCATCTACTGATCTAAAATGTTTAATAACTTCTGAGCCCTAAACCTATTATTACGCTGAAATAACTGGCATAAAATACAATTTGTCATCTTTTCATGGTCATCAGATACGACCCATTTGGACGTTCAGAGGCTCCGTAGTAAACGTGGAAACATTGTCATCTTCTACAACATTGAGTCACCAGTAAAACCCATGGAGTTTGACATATTTTTGCTGAAAAAGTCACTTTTTCATCAGTTTTCTCTGTTTTTCACACAGTAACCCTCAACTTTAAACTGATCTCTTATGAACATCCACATGACCAGTACATTAATTACAGGAAAATTCCTGAAAATGCAAAATACAGAGGATAATATTACAAGTACTCCCAGGCACAATAAACTCCATCGCTCACAGTTATTGCTCATGTTGGCATCGATCCAGATGATGTCATCATGTGTATGCATGTGCTGATGTCAGCATATCGATTGCCTTTATATACGTGCCAACTTTGAAGTAAATTGAAACAAAATTGATGTATTTATAGACATTTGAAATTTTGCTCATTATAATTAAATGGAAAAAAATAATAGAAATTAAAAAGTCATAAAAAATTTGAACTTTGACCTACTTTTCCCAAAATATTATGAGATCTATATTTGGCCACTGACAATTTATAAACCCAATTTGGTAAGAATTAAACCAATAGTTTGGCTACTACAGTCATTTGAAATCTCACCCATTATAAGTAAATGGGGAAAAAAAAATGAATTAAAAAGTCATAAAAAAAAAAATTGAACTTTGACCTTCTTTTCCCAAAATGTAATCAGATCTATTCTGGGTCACTGGAAATCTATAAACCCAATGTCATGAAAATTTCATCAAAACACCCCCACCAACATTTTATAATTTGTTCCTTGTGCCAGTATCAACATTTCCTGAACATTTCATCAAAATCCATCCTTAACTTTATGAGTTATCTTGCAAACAGACAAACAAACAAACAGACAAACCCTGATGAAAACATAACCTCCTTGGCAGAGGTTACAATACCCCTTGCCTCCCCTAATGGTAATAAATAGTGATAAATCACTTAAGAAACGTTACATATGGAGAAAAATTAATTTGGAAACTGATGCAAAAGTAGCTCTGGGTTTTTACGGGTTAAGGCAAAAAAAAAAAAAAAAAAAAAAAAGCTCAAAATATCTTTAAAAAAAAAAAAAAAACAGACTGTGATTGAAGTGAATTTAAAGTTGAACATTTTTTATTGCACATCCAAATGATCAGTTGAGTAACTCCAAACCAACACAGCAGGATCATTGTCATCCCCAAAGAGGAGCTAAGCGCAACACATGCAAACAGACTCCACTGTTGGATGAACCAATCAGATTTCTCCCTCCATCTCGCTCTGATCTTTCACTTTTTAAAAATTTCATGACTGACGCCTTATTTCCACAGCAGGCACCATCTTGAATTACTGTCAGGGTCTCTGCAGGATTGCAATGTTTGTGCCTTCCCTCTGTGGCATACAATGTAAGTTTAAAAAAAAAAACCCACAAAAAAACAGGAGATCTGCCCTGAAGTAGCGCAAGCCTTTTTCTTTTTTCTTGTTTTTTCTGATATCTAGGTCAGAAAAATGCAGTGTTATCTAGTCCATATGTACTTCCCAGCTGTGCTTTGGATGTGAGCAGTTGTAGTGGCAGGAGCTACACCACCTTAAAGCACTCCTTCCAAGACTGCCATATGGGAAGAAAAAAAAAAAAAAAAAAAAAAAAAAGATCTCCTGTTTTCTACAACAACAACAACCTCCATACTTCTCACTTCTTGTTATAGCACAACACATGCAGTCAAAGGCATATGTAAGAGAAGGATAATATAGTAGAAATAGCAAAATGAGCAGATGGATACTGTGAGAAAAAACATGGAATGGGAAATTAAGAGCAGTAGGTATTACATTTGAAGAGAGATGAGACTGATAATGAAGCAGGAAAATCTAAAAGAAACCTGAGGAAGAAAACAGAGGCTGGGGTGACAGATGCATATCTAATTTTGCATTTACCTGACAGGGAGTCAGAGGACATGCTTTCTTGCTGCTGCATCTTGACTGTTGGCTCCAGTGTGAGACCAGTGTGCGTGTCCACGAGCTACAGCGAGTGAGCACGCCAGCACGCCTCACTGTGTGTTTTGATGACGAGATCCTCGTAGCAGCTCAGTGAGTGAGCGAGTGCACGACGGAGCCGGTGAGAAAGGAAGGGAGGACCAGAAATGGGCTCCTTTATTACCTAACAAAGTGTCACCAATCTCATTCTCTTGCATTTTCTGGGTTTTGTGGATGTGAATGCCTCACAGTGAGCACATGTACCGCAGATGGAGATTGATGAGGTACACAGAGGCAGGGAGATGGGGAGGAGCGTGAGGAGGCAGGGATTCTTGGAGGGCTGAGGAACAGGAGGTGCATGAGGAAGGAAGAAAGCAATCACCTTTAGTGTAGGCTTACTCACTCCGGCTCTGAGCCATTACTCTTCCCTTCCCTCCATGTAACCTTGCAACACAGAGCACTATAAGCCACTTAAAGGCTTACATGCACCCCAGCATCCACTCGTTTGTGTCAAACACTTCTTATCAGGTGTGTTTCCGCATGTTCACTGTCTTAAATTAATTTATTCAATCCTGCCTATCATAGCTTGGAAATAGACCAACACTTTTCTCAAGTTTAGCTTTTGGAGGTGTATGTGCATGTTCCAAAATAACACTATCAGTTCTTTAACACAGTGTTTTTCAACCTTGGGGTTGCCTGGAATTCAAATTTCTAGTAATTGATTAAAAAAAAAAAACGTACTAATAAAAAAATCTATGGTGAGTTGAGAGAGACAATCAGAATCCATAACAGACATGACAAACTGTGAGTCTGAAACTGCAGCACTGTGGCTCTGTTTATCTGTCAAATGTTCATTGTGGTCAGTTTCAGATGCTGCAGCTCTTTCATAATTCATAGTTTGAGTTCTTGTTTGTTCAGTATTAATTGTCAGCCTTGTAAATACAAGCTGGACTGACTGTACATATCCTGACCAAGGAAAATCAAATTCTCACTTTGTGCAGTAATCTACACCTGGATTTACTGCCTCCATCCAGAATAATATACATTATATAGACTAAATGTTGTCTAAAATTAACATTTATTTGCAACATAGTATCGCAAACTAATACATGATAAAAAACAAATTAGTTTTAGCAAAAAAAAAAGTCTCTGTTTTGAATGTCTGGGGTCGCCAGTAATGGTGTCACGAGCCAAAAAAAGGTTGGGAACCACTAATTTATTCAATCCTGCCTATCGTAGCTTGGAAATAGAAGAGCACTTTTCTCAAGTTTAGCTTTTGGAGGTGTATGTGCACATTCCAAAATAACACTATCAGTTCTTTAACACAGTGTTTTTCAACCTTGGGGTCGCCTGGAATTCAAATGGGGTCGCTGAAATTTCTAGTAATTGATTAAAAAAAAAACGTACTAATAAAAAATCTATGGTGAGTTGAGAGAGACAATCAGAATCCATAAAAGACATGACAAACTGTGAGTCTGAAACTGCAGCACTGTGGTTCTGTTTATCTGTCAAATGTTCATTGTGGTCAGTTTCAGATGCTGCAGCTCTTTCATAATTCATAGTTTGAGTTCTTGTTTGTTCAGTATTAATTGTCAGCCTTGTAAATACAAGCTGGACTGACTGTACATATCCTGACCAAGGAAAATCAAATTCTCACTTTGTGCAGTAATCTACACCTGGATTTACTGCCTCCATCCAGAATAATATACATTATATAGACTAAATGTTGTTTAAAATTAGCATTTATTTGCAACATAGTATCGCAAACTAATACATGATAAAAAACAAATTAGTTTTAGCAAAAAAAAAAAAGTCTCTGTTTTGAATGTCTGGGGTCGCCAGTAATGGTGTCACGAGCCAAAAAAAGGTTGGGAACCACTAATTTATTCAATCCTGCCTATCGTAGCTTGGAAATAGAAGAGCACTTTTCTCAGGTTTAGATTTTGGAGGTGTATGTGCACATTCCAAAATAACACTATCAACCGTTTTAACACAATGTTTTTCAAGGTCCAAGCCCCACGTGGGGTCACCTGGAATTCAAATGGGGTCGCTGAAATTTCTAGTAATTGATTAATTAAAAAAACAAACAACTTACCAATAAAAAAATCTATGGTGAGTTGAGAGAGACAATCAGAATCCGTAAAAGACATGACAAACTGTGAGTCTGAAACTGCAGCACTGTGGTTCTGTTTATCTGTCAAATGTTCATTGTGGTCAGTTTCAGATGCTGCAGCTCTTTCATAATTCATAGTTTGAGTTCTTGTTTGTTCAGTATTAATTGTCAGCCTTGTAAATCCAAGCTGGACTGACTGCACATATCCTGACCAAGGAAAATCAAATTCTCACTTTGTGCAGTAATCTACACCTGGATTTACTGCCTCCATCCAGAATAATATACATTATATAGACTAAATGTTGTCTAAAATTAACATTTATTTGCAACATAGTATCGCAAACTAATACATGATAAAAAACAAATTAGTTTTAGCAAAAAAAAAAGTCTCTGTTTTGAATGTCTGGGGTCGCCAGAAATGGTGTCAGGAGCCAAAAAAAGGTTGGGAACAACTGACTTATTTAATCCTGCCTATCGTAGCTTGGAAATAGACCAACACTTTTCTCAAGTTTAGCTTTTGGAGGTGTATGTGCATGTTCCAAAATAACACTATCAGTTCTTTAACACAGTGTTTTTCAACCTTGGGGTCAAAACCCCACATGGGGTCACCTGGAATTCAAATGGGGTCGCTGAAATTTCTAGTAATTGACGACGACGACGACGACCTAATAAAAAAATATATGTTGAGTTGAGAGTGACAATCAGAATACATAAGACATGACAAACTGAAGCTGAAACTGCAGCACTGTGGCTCTGTTTATCTTTCAAATGTTCATTGTGGTCAGTTTCAGATGCTGCAGCTCTTTCATAATTCATAGTTTGAGTTCTTGTTTGTTCAGTATCAATTGTCAGCCTTGAAAATCCAAGCTGGACTGACTGTAAGATAAGATAAGATATTCCTTTATTGATCCCACAATGGGGAAATTCACAGTGTTGTCAGCAGCAAGCATACACATACACATAAACATACACGTAAAACAAACAGTCATATAAATTTGAATAAAAAAGTGTTTAAAAGGAGAGTGCAAATACGGTTTGATATGAATGTAGTGCAAATGGTTATAAATATAAAAAAAAATATAAGTACGGATTTGAATATATACAGATTTGGACAGGTGCGGTTTTAGATATATAAATATGGTGCCTATAGACAGTGACATATCCTGACCAAGAAAAATCTAATTCTCCCTTTGTGCAGTAATCTACACTTGGCTTTACTGCCACCGTCCAGAATAATATGCATTATATAGACTAAATGTCCTCTAAAATTAACGTTTATTTGCAACACAGTATAGCAAACTATTACATGATCAAAAACAAATTAGTTTTAGCAACAAAAAAAAATGTCTCTGATTTGAAGAAATTTGTGATGTTAAAATGGGGTCATGAGCTAAAAAAAGTTGGGAACCACTGCTTTAACACCTGACGTGTCTGTGGTGAGCGTTCCGAATGTGATTTACATTAAATATTCATAGCAATTCAACCGTTTGCTCAGTAATTTAAATGTCAAAACATGCCAATAGGATAGACCTTGTTCTTTCCATAGACATCTGAGCATGCTCAGTTCACCTCCTGCCCCCTGTGGAATGGGGGTTAAAATACAAAACAGTGAGTAAGACTGACTCACTATAAAAATAGACAGTTTGGGCTTTTTTTTTTTTTAACTGTTTTTTGCAGTGTTGAGGGTAGATTTTTCCTTTTTTTTTCCTTTTTTTTTTTTTTTTTTTTTTTTTTTTTTTTTTTTTTACTGTGATTTTACCAAGTTTTGACCTTGTAACTGCTTTTTGGAGTTCAACCAGGTGCCAAAAAGCAGCCGGACTGATTTAGAAAAAAAAAAAAAAAAAAAGAGCCCCAAAACTAAAACTACTGGACCAAAATGAAAATACTTGTTGTTCAGTGTGTTGCAGTTCACAGTTCATGTTCAACATCCTAAATCTCTTATTGCTGTACATTCTGAGTGCCTTATTTAGTAAAAACCTGTCCAACTTCAATTCCTCTTTTTGTCTTTTTTTGTTTTTTTTCACCCTGTTTTGACTCTAAAACACACAGTAAAACCAAACCGCTGAAGAAAAGGACCACAAGCACATACCCACAGCAGCTTTTATGACACTTGTACAAATGCAAATTCACAGCACGTTTACCTGAAATAATGTCTCAGGGGTTAAAGGGTTAACCACGCTCTGTATAATTTTTACTCTGAAATGAAAAGTGGAAGAAATGTAGAATCCTCTGGTGCTTTTCTTTGTGCTTTTCATGTCCATTGCAGCTGAACGTCCTCTTTTTCCAATGTCCAAATGTATGTGTGCCTCCAAACGTGCATATCCTTAAGCATGCCTACAAGCAGGAAAACCATGAATTTTACAAAAGGGTCCTACTTGGCCTGAAAAACAGCCAACTTCCTAAAACTGTAAATGTAAGTGCATTTGCTTTTACTCATTTATGAAGCAGCCCCCACTAAACAACCAGTAACTCCACATCTTAAAACTCCAAAGTTCATCTTGAAAAGGTCTCTCCTATGTTCAACCCTGCACCCACTGTCACTTTTTTTCTTTTTTCAAATGCCACTGCTTCTCAGTCGAACTTAATTATATTTTCCGACACGACTGTGGGCTCATGCAAAACAGGTGCACAGCCTTCTACACTCCCCTGGTTAGCTATTCCACAGATTGGAAGTTGAAAAGTACAATTTTAAGACAAGAAGTGGTGCATACAATAAATAATGGAAAATTCCAGATGATGAAGTTCTAGGACACCGTGTATAATTTTATTCTAAAATATGCATTCAAGTTAAAAAGATTATCTGCCCTTGGAAGTATATCTACTGGTGCTGTATAATAATGCTGCACCTCCCCAGGAAAGAGCGGTTTTTATCCTTTTGGAGCAGCTCACTGGGCCTTTACTCCCACCATATTAGTAAACTGTTGACAGCTAAAATATTCCTCCCACTTACACCATACGTTTATCCTGCTGTGGCCCCTTTTTCACACCGTCACCTTACACCACTTGGACCTTGTTGGACTGAAAAAAACAAAAGACCAAACGCCACGAGTCTGGGCTCTTAGTTTTAACACTTTATTGGGCAAGTGACTATTTTTGGTACAAGACAGTGACTGTTCCAGTGAGGCAACAATCTCAGGCAGTGGCGGCTGCTCGTCTTTCAGAGAGGGGAAGTTCACTGTCGGCTCCGACCTAGCCAACTGAAAGACTGATTTAACTATCTACAAAACGATATTAAACTCAAACAAGAAATGATTAAATTACGTAACTGAAACAAGAAAACTTTGAAATTATGTTAAATTGAAACAAGGAAGTACAATGAGTGTGTTTTATTTACAGTGCAAGAAATGAACAGGTAATTTCGTAGTGGTTTCTCTCTCGATTTCACAGCAGAATGCGCGACGGTTTTAAACTGAACTGTGTCAGTGAAGGAGTAGATCTCAAAACAGCTGTCAATCAAACGGGATTCAGCCTTTCGACCAATCCTCCAATCAGCACGTGGAATGTCAGCGTCCAGCCCAGCCAAGCTCCGCCCACAGCTCCATTCACCCCCAGAGATGCTGAGCGTCAGGGGGCGGGACAACATCGTGGCATTTATCCAATTACTGTCCAGTTTTGAGGCAATGAAAAAAACTGTTCCACTCAGTCCCATTGAAGTGCATGGACGCTGAGCATCTACGGGCAAATGCACTGAGCAGAGATCGAATGAGAAAACAGCGCAACGGGAATGTATGAGAAGTGAACAACATCGAGTCCGCTGATTTGTGATAAAGCTGATTCTGAACGAACTCATCTGTGACATGAACGTGTTCTAACACATTTGTAGTCAATTAAATGTCAACACAATCGTACAAATTTGACTGTTTAATTTTCATAATTTTAGGAGAAGCTGAGCTTCCCTTGCAGTCTGTGAGAAATCACCTCTGATCTCAGG
Source organism: Sphaeramia orbicularis (assembly GCF_902148855.1). Lineage (NCBI taxonomy): Eukaryota > Metazoa > Chordata > Actinopteri > Kurtiformes > Apogonidae > Sphaeramia > Sphaeramia orbicularis. The sequence goes on along the minus strand of NC_043968.1, from coordinate 13,611,587 downwards.
TCAAGTCTCAATCCTACTTCACCCCTTAGCCCTCCCCCTTACCCCTACCCCTTGGCCCTTGCACTTGGCACTACCCCTTGAAATGGAGTTGCAACGGGTAGGGGTTGAAACATTCCCCTATGAAATGGGACAACCCTTCCAGACCTGTTACATCATCATCAGTCATCGATGCCGCTATAAACAAATGCAAAAACTTTGTTTCCAAAAGTATTCCCCATGTCGTCAGCAGCTGTAACCATCTCTGTTCCATGGGCTTTGGTCATCTTTTTGCAGCTATCAACTATTAACCGCAAAAATGCAATCTATAACACATTGAAACAGCATAAAACGATTAATCAAATGGTTAAGTTCTGTCCAAGGAAAATGCATAGTTTCTTTCATCACACTGCTGCACTTTTTGGCTGCGTTTACCTCCATCTTGCCAATGATTCAAACAGAATTTCCTACCCCTCCGTTCGTAGTGTGGTCCTGGAAAATCTCCATTTCAAGGGCTGTACAGCCGTCCACCTTAGCCCTTCCCCTCCGTCTAATTGAGAATCGGGACAACACACTACCCCTTCATGTGTACGAGCAAAACGGAGGGGTAGAAGTCAGGGGGAGGGGCCAAGGGGTGAACTGGGATTCAGCCAGTATGCTCAAAGTGACCTTTCTGGTGTCATTACTCAGAAATAGGGTTGAAGATGGACCTGTGGAGTTGAATTAATGAAGAATTCAGACCCAAGCAGAGCATTTACAGTTCATGTAGACCACAGGGAAACGTTTCAAAATGCATAATTCCAATTAAAAGAAGCAAAATATCACTCCGTTAAGTTAAGCTTATTTTTCAACATACATTGGTCAATACACTTCTACAAGCATTGATACCAGCCTTTAAGTCCATCTGTGTATAACTGAGGGCTGTGTGATTTAAACTATGCCAAAGCTATGTTCTTTTTCCAGGTGGTTTTGTTAGCCTCCATTCACTTATCAACAGAATCTACATGTTTAAGCTTAAATTTTTGCTAAACACTTGCCAATTTGCCGTCGTTACCAATTACATTCCCTCAAAATAATTGCTAAAATAAGTGCTAGTTCACTGTTGGCTTAACTGAATCAGCGCTGTGTGCACATGGGTGTCATTATCCCCAGTTTATTGAATTGCACAGTGGGAGCGTGTTATCAGCGTCTGTTTCTTACAGCTTATTCTTAATTATCCTGTTCCTAACTCTGTGTCCCATGGAGGATTTAATGACACACAGGAAAAACAAGAGCCAGCCGTATGTCTTTGTTTACACAACTTGGATCATATTCATTCTATACAAGCGCTACATTCTGGACAGAATATAGAGTCCAGTGGGTATATACTGAAGTACAAAGGTTCGTTAATTAAAGCAGTATACATCCTCTTTTATTCCCTTTGTTCATTCAGTCACACTTGAGATAGTGAAAAGCTATTATCTGTTCTCTAAGGAGGACTTTGGATGATGTCTAAAGCTCCAAAACTCACTTGCCCTTTGCTCAGTCTGTAACATATTGGTTTTTATTCCTGCATGCTGCTTTTTGTCTCCGTGGTGGAGGAGAAAGGATGCACTGACACACCTTTCAAATTACAGCTCGGTAGGAGAGAAGAAGCAGTGAGCCACGTACAAAAAGAAAGAGAGGAAAAAAAAAAACACTCCAGAGACAAGGAAAAATTACACCAGCTCTGCACACCCTCTGACTGTCAGATACCTTTTTTTGTGCAAAGTGGATGTAACTTGTGATTCACATTACATAACATCATGTAATACAGTATGTTTTAGGTATATGGAAACACCACCATCTAGTGAGCACATAGTCAAATTACAGGTTTTAGATTATTAATTATTTTATTTTTATCATTATTAATAACTGGGCCGTTCCATCCTCGGCTCTTTCTTACCTTTGTTGGTATGTGCTTGTCGTTGTTTACCATGTTGGTGTATTCCACTCCCATTACCATTGTTGATATGTGATTATTGTTGAAATATATTATATTATAAATTATTCAGACTATCATTTAAATCAGGGGTGTCAAACTCATTTTCTTCCGGAGGCCACATTCAGCCCAATTTAATCTGTAGTGGGCCGGACCAGTAAAATAATAGCACGATAACCAATAAATAATGACAACTCCAAATTGTTTTAGTGCTAAAAATAACATTCAGTTATGGCAATATTTACATTTGCAAACTATCCAAACAAAAAAGATGTGAATAACCTGAAAAAAAAAAGAAATTTGTTAAGAAATGTAAGTACAATTTTATCAATATTATGCCTCAACTTATCATTTATACATATGCATTACAGAGCAGATCTACAAAGGCACAAAACATTTAGTAACAGGCAGAATATTGTTAAAATTGCACTTAATAACCTGAAAAAATGAAATTTGTTGAGAAATATAAATACAATTTTGCCAATATTAACTGTAATGTTATTAATTATATAAGGAGAAGGGGTGGGAGTTTATAAGTTGAACTTCTCACTCCTTTTCGAATGTGTATTATATGTCTTATGTTTAAGTGTTTTGTTTATTTCTTTTCTTCTGTTTTGACATTCATATTCAAAATAAATCCATCAATCATTCAATATTATGCCTCGACTTATCATATGCATTACAGAGCAGATCTGCAAAGGCACAAAACATGTAGTAACAGGGAAAATATTGTTAAAATTGCACTTAATTTTCTTTAGACATTTCAGATTGTTCATTTTTTTTCAGGTTATTCACATTTTATTGTTAAGGATAGTAAACATTTTCATAATTTAATGTTTTTTGCACTAAATCAAAGGGAAAAAATGGTGTTATCATTATTTATAGGTTATTATGATATTATTTTTGAGTTTGATGCCCTAATTTGCACTTTGCAAATTCATCTCGCGGGCCGGACTGGAACCTTTGGTGGGCCGGTTTTGGCCCCCGGGCCACATGTTTGACACCTGTGATTTAGATAGTTACTAAGCGTAATATACATCAGGTTCAAGGTTACTTTATTTATACCCATGGGTGGATTTGTTTTGCAGACAGAGTGAATTGCATTTGGCATTACAACAAGGCAAGGCAAGGCAGATTCATCAAGTCCATTCCATAATTTCACCCAAATACACCCGGACTTCACATTTGTCCTCACTTTTATAAATTCAAAAATATAAAGACCTCTTAAATTATAGTTTCTGTCTCTTAATTTAAAGAACTCTTGAATAGTATTTGGAACGAAATTATTTTTTACTTTATAAATCTTCTCCAATATTTTTATATATACAATATCCGGCAATTTAAAGGTATTAAGTTGAATAAATAAATTATTAGTTGCTTCAAAATATCCTACTTTAAAGCTCTTTTTTGTAATTTTAGTAATGTATCTATTAGGTGTGTTAGAAAATATTGGTTCTGCAATATATCGCGATATTTCATTTCATGATACTGTGTCGATATTAAAAAGTACTGTATTGATAATTTTAGGTATTTATTCAAATGCAGATATGGCGGAGGTTAATTTTTGTTTTTGTTTATATTTTATTTATCATTTAACACTGTTCTATTAAATAATGGTCATTTGAAGTATCCTAAAAGCACTTTTTCCAGTGTGAGAGGCAGATGTTAGTTCCTTTGATGGGACAAAAATAATGTTCTGATGTTAGTTCTGAACTAATAGAATATGAACATTTGAGCAGGATCTTAAACTATAATGTCTGTAAAACATAATTTAAGTTTGAACACAGGAAAATTTTGTGATATAGCATCAGATCCTGTTGGGATCGAATAAAAATGTGTTTAGTATTTGTGCATATTTCTGGTGTAATTTAATTCTTCAAGGAAATAATCATTTAAAAAAAGAAACAAAAAAAAAATTGCCTTTTTAACAGTATCATGATATATCGTGATATATCGTCTCGTGATCCCAGTATTGTGATTTGCATCATATCGCCAGATTCTTGCAAATAGACACTCCTAGTATCTATGCTATACATCTTTATTTATTAATGTATTTGCTCGGATATTAGCTCCTTGTACACAAAAAATATTAATTTTTTTCTTCTGCTCAAAACAAATAAATGAATGAATGAATTTTAGGTAACACTTTACTTGAAGGTCTAGTTTATAATGCATTAAGCGCACATTCATTAGACATTATAATGCATTTATAACGCATTATAAAAGTCATTACAACAGTTTATGATCATGTACAACAACTTATACCAAGGTTAATAAAGTATTGTAAGTGTAGGCCTAATGTATTATAAATTCTGCTTTCATAATGTTTTATACATCCATACCAAAGTGACAACGATGTTTGTAGGAAGAATCTCAAGTCCTGGGTTACATAACACATTATAACCATCATAACTCTAGCCAGTTATAAAGACACAGAGAACTGCTGTGACATGTAGTTTCTGAAACTGAATAATGCCTTAGAAACATCAATAATAAGTTACAGGATGACTGATGATATTATAACATAAGTGTAATGACATATGAGCAGTATCTGCTGGCTCTAAGTAAAGTGTAAATCAAAAATTATACATCCAAGTGTTCTTAATAACTCTTTATTTTTGCAAAAGCAAAACATTAAAAGAACAGAGACAGTAAATAGAAGTGTTACACGTTGCTTTGTACATAAATGAAAAATAATGTGGCAGCTCTAAATCTTTGTTAATTCATACACATACTTTTTTTTTTTTTTTTTTTTAATAAATATGAAATCCCTAAAATAGATGGGTATAGGGACCAGTGACAAAACGTAACAAAAGTTCTCCACCTAAAAAAATAAATTCCTTCACACTGCTTTGGTATGGATGTATAAAACATTATGAAAGCAGAATTTATAATACATTATGCCTACACTTATAATACCTTGGTATAAGTTGTTGTACATGATCATAAACTGTTGTAATGACTTTTATAATGCATTGTAAATGCATTACAATGTCTAATGAATGTGCGCTTAATGCATTATAAACTAGTCCATCAAGTAAAGTGTTACCGAATTTTATTTTATTTATGCACAGTCATGAGTCAGTAGGCAGTTATTCCATGCTCCAAGTGCACATGGATACCAGCGCATCAGCAAAAAAAGCAGTATGTAGTGAAACAGATGACAAACAGGCACCCACATTCACACACAGGCAGAAAAAAAACAAACCAAAACACTCTGCAACCAAACGTTTCGGATTCCCTAACATGGTGGTGAGGATTATTTTGGCTTCACTGAGACAACACCCAGCTCATCCATGTCTGCATTTCCTTTGTCACGTCCTGATGCCGGAAACACTTTGTGCAGACTGAGGCTTACCTCAGTGAGCGCATACCTCCTACATCCAGTATTACAACCAACAGTAATGTGGTACATGCTGTCATTAGTCGCTTTTCCAATGACCCTCAATTTGCGTGAATATAACTTGCGCATAAAAATTGACCCAATGGAAAAACGACAATTTTGCCAAAAGTCAAATTTTTCGATTAAAAGTTTTTGCACTGGCAAGAGGTGGTTTTTCGGGCGTAGCGCAAATGGTATATCACGTAAAACTGCAATGGAAAGACCTTTTTTCGCAATTAGTCAGGTGAATTAAAAAAATGGATGTTGATGTATGTTTCAACAAGCGAAGAAGAAGAAACATGTCGCAGTATGTGTGGACACACCAGGAAACCCGATCATTTTTTAATTTAGTACGAGATAGAGGGGTAATATATAATAATAACGAATATATCTGTAATCCAGTGGCGGCTGCTCGTCTTTCAGACAGGGGAAGCTCATTGTCGGCTTACATCAAAACAAAAAAAAAAGAAAAAAAGTCAAGTTATTTAAACATACATTCAGCCCTCCATTCCTTTATAAGAAAATGGTCAGTGACCTTATCGTACCAAGTAGGCATCTTTTGCAGGGACTGGACCAGTGTCCTCTCTGCTTAGATATCTTTGGCCCATTGTGTTGCAGGTGTAAGACTTCAGCCTTTTTAAACTACAGATGCTCCTTTCACTCCGACCTAGCCGACAGTTTGATTGATTTAACTATCTACAAAACGATATTAAACTCGAACAAGAAATGATGAAATTATGGCACTGAAACAAGAAAACGCTGAAATTATGTTAAATTGAAACAAGGAAGTACAATGAGTGTGTTTTATTTACAGTGCAAGAAATGAACGAGTAATTTCGTAGTGGTTTCTCTGATTTCACAGCAGAATGTGTGACGGTATTAAACTGAACTGTGTCAGTGAAGGAGGAGATCTGAAAACAGCTGTCAATCAAACGGGATTCAGCCTTTCGACTGATCCTCCAATCAGCACGTGGGATTCTAGCATCCAGCCCGGCTGAGCTCCGCCCACAGCTCCATTCACCCCCTGAGACGCCCGGCGTCCGGGGGCGGGACAACATCGTGGCATTTGTCCAATTACCGTCCAGTTTTGATGCAATGAAAAAAACTGTTCCACTCAGTCCCATTGAAGCCCAGAGACGCCCACAGTCTACGGACAAATGCACTGAGCAGAGATGGAGGAGAAAACAGAGACACGGGAATGGAGGAGAAGTGAACAACATCGCGTCCCTTGATTTGTGATAAAGCTGATTTGAACGAACTCATCTTTGAGATGAACATGTTCTAACACATTTATAGTCAATAAAATGTCAACACAATCGTACATATTTAACCATTTAATTTTCATAATTTTAGGGGAAGCCAGGCTTCTCTTGCAGTCTATGAGAAATCGCCACTGCTGTAATATAACGCCATTTTTATGTTTGTTACCATGTTTATGGAATGACTTCTCGTGTCATCTCGCGATTAAAAAATAAACAAATCAAAATGGAAAAACCGACATGATGCACTTCTGTTTTTTTGACATTTAGTAAATATCGGTAAGGTTTTATGCAGATGTCCAATGGAAAAGAAACTATTGAAGAGGCAATTTGATGTAGACTGTGTCAAAATGTTTTTATCTGGGAAAAAAAATGAGGTATTGTTGAGTCGAGACATAAGATACAGCATATGCAAAATAAACTTCAAGAACTAGAAGCACTCGGAGAGCGCAGACCTCCGCCAAGGCTGATCAGTGGCCCCCCCCGTGGGCCCCCCCACCCCCGATCACCACCAAAATTTAATCATTTCTTCCTTATCCCATTTCAAACAAACCCTGAAAATTTCATCCAAATCTGTCCATAACTTTTTGAGTTATGTTGCACACTAACAGACAGACAAACAAACCCTGGCAAAAACATAACCTCCTTGGCGGACGTAATAAGGTTTCAGATAAAAATAGTCAAATATGGCAAATGTTTATGGCTCATATTACGAGGGCAACGTCTTAGAGAAAGTGCGGGAGGGGGGCTGGTGGACAGTATGTGTGTATGTTTGTGTTTATGTACATGCTGTAAGTGTGTGTATATGAATTGTGGGGGTGTCTTTCCTTTTTTTTTTTTTTAAACAACTTTATCATTTTTCCCATAACAACACTCACATCATTAAGGCATTTCTTCCAAAATTTGTGAACTTGCCCTTTTCTATTTTCTATTCTCTTTCTATTGCTGTAGAACACATTAGGGTAGAGGCCCACACTGGCTGAGGGGGGGTGGAGATGGGTGGAGAAGAGTGCAGTCTGTGAGAGAGAGATGGAAGATTTTTATTACTTTTAGCAGCATTTTAGGGAGGTTTGAGCGATGTTTTTGCACTGAATTCTTATAATAATTTGATAAAATAGTGATGGTGCTGTTTTGGAGTGTTCTGCTAATGTGTTTCGCTGTGTTTTTGAGTTTTGCTGATTTTTTTTCGCTGTTTTTATCTGTATTTTTGTGGTTTGTCTAATTCATTGTTGAATGATAAGATGAGATAAGATAAGATTAGGAAAAAATAAGATAAGATAAAATTAGATTAGAAAAAACAAGATAATATAAGGTAAAATAAGATGAGATGAGATAAAATAAGATAAGATCAGATAAGATAAAATTTGATTAGATTAGAAAAGATAAGATAAAATAAAATTAGATAAGATAAGATATTATTAGTCCCACAAGGCGGAAATTCCAGTGAATGACTAGAAACAACTAAAAATATCAAGCTGGAACATGGACACAAAATGATCTAGACCAGGGGTCATTTTTAGCCCGTTTGATCTCAAGCGGGCCAGACCAGTAAAATAATGACTTTATAACCTATAAATAATGGCAAATCCAAGTTTTCTTTTTGTTTTAGTACAACCCCCCCCCCCCCCCCCATTAAATTATGAAAATATTTACATTGTACAAAAAAGATGTGAATAACCTGAAAAAAACAGAAATTTCATTTGAAAAATTAGTGTAATTTTAACAATATTGTGCCTCAACTTATTATTTATACATGTACATTACACATAGTGTTACATAAACATTTGGTAACAGGCAGAATATTGTTAAAATTCTGGAGTTTGGAACTAAAATTTGAACAATTTCTACATTATTCAATCTCTTATTATTATTATTAACACAACTGCAGATCACAGTGGATCCATAAATGCACAAAACATTTAGTAACAGGCAGAATATTATTCAAATTGCACATTTCGGGTTGTTCAGCTTTGTTTTTATTTATGTATTTATTTGCATTTTATTGTGAAAGAATAGTTTTGTAAATGTTAATATTTTCACAGTGTAATCTTATTTTTTTCACTTACATTTTTTCCCCACATAATTTTTCACAAAGAAAATTTGTCGTTGTCATTATTTATGGGTTATTGTGTTGTTATTTTTACTGGCGATCACATTGGTCTGTCTGTGGAACCTGAACCAAAATGATTTGGACAACCTGGACTGTTCAGGTTAATTTTTGCACTTTCATACCGCAGGCCAGATTGGATTGTTTGGCAGACCAGATTTGGCCCCAGGCCGCATGTTTGACACCTGTGATCTAGACAAACGAAAATGTCTGACCAGATGTAAAATAGTTGAAAGTCTATTTTTATAATGTCTATTAAATTTCATTGCGCACATTTACAGTTATTTTTCATAGTAAATATGATAAAAATTCAAGTCTGTTTTTTTGTTGTTGTTGCTGTAACACACCATTTTAAACATTTATTATGTATAATAATGATAACACTGGGTTACAAAAAATGTTTTTTGCAAGTTGTCTAGCTTTTTCAATTGAATTAGGACCATTTTGCACCACTAAATCCAAAAATGACATCTGTTTTTCTCAATCAGGTCAGGTTTTTTTTGCTAATTTGAGTTTGAAAAATTTGATCTTCTCACAAAATATAATATATTTTTTTTTTTTTCTCTTTTTTGATGCTTTTTTCCAAAGCGACTTACAGGGGAAAACCAATTAAATCACTCAATCAATCAAATTTTATTTATATAGCGCCAGATCACAAAAAGAAGTTATCTCTTGACATTTTATATATAGAGTTGGTCAAAACCAGACTCTACGTCAATTCTACAGAAACCCAACAGAATCCTCCAGGACCAAACACTTGTGACTGGTGACAGTGGCGAGGAAAAACTTCCCTTTAACAGCAGAAACCTGGAGCAGACCCAGACTCCTGGAGGATGGCCGTCTGCCTTGACCAGTTGGGGTTAAAGAGAGAGAGTAGAGAAGGGGAAAAAGAGAGAGCGATAGAGATAGAGACTGGGGGAGAGGGGGAGAAGGGGGGAGTAGGGGGAGACACATGGAGGCGGTTGAGGATAAGTGAGTGGTGATGATGAGGGCAGGGAAGAGGCCGGACCACCGCAGCAGGTCCAGAGATAATCCTGGAAGAATCTGTGGTTGTCCTGGGAAAAACCTTATTAGGATATTTAAAATGGAATGTTTGAAAGTGCTAGGACAGGAGGTGCTCTCGGAAGAGCTGGGTCTTCAGGAGCTTCTTGAAGATTGGCAGGGATGACTCTATTCTTGTAGCACTTGGTAGAGCGTTCCACCAACGTGGAACGACCCATGAAAAGAGCCTGGATTGTCTCGTACAAGGTCTGGGGACCACCAGACTACGTTCCCCAGACGAGCGGAGTGGTCGTGGGGCGACATAAGCTTTTATTAGTGCACCTAAGTAGACAGGAGCAGACCCACGGAGAATTTTGTAGGCTAGGATTAAAGATTTGAATTTGATGCGGGCAGCTATGGGTAGCCAGTGTAACTCAATGAGTAAGGGGGTGACATGTGCCCTTTTAGGCTGATTGAAGACCAGACGCGCTGCTGCATTCTGGACCAAATTGGTAACATTAATTAACATTAATATTTGGTAATAATTAATACCAAAATAAGATTGGGAAGCACACTTTATGAAACTTGTGACTTGATTCCTGTTAGGTACAATGGTGAATTCACTGCAGATGTAGCAGAATACGTCAGGCTTATTTTTGCAAGATCTTCTAGTCGAAGCCATTTCATTCACCTGTAATATAAAAAAAAAACATTAATCATAAATTGGCAAAAGTAAAATCTTCAGAACTCATTTATTGCAAGAAATATGAAAGAATTTTGTATCATATGATGTGAAAATGCCCATAAATGTAAGCAAAAATGTTAAAAAGCCAATATGTAGCATAGTTCAGAAAGTTGACCTGATTGAGCAAAATTAATGTGATTTTTGGATTCAGCACACCAAAATGATCCTAAATCAGCTCAAAAAACTTAAACAATAAATTTGTTGTTGACCAGTGTAATTAATGGACAGATATTGAAAGTTCAGTTCTTCCTGAAAAAAGGTGCTAAAAAGAATTGGCAAAAAAAGACATTTTCTGATACTTTTATTGCAAAAACGACTTAAAGAAATCTAGGCGGCCTGTCATAATGGTAGTCATTAACCCTTTCATGCACAAATTATGAGAACCTTGATCAAAATTTTTTCCTGAGTGTTTTTATTCCTCTTTAGGCATGAAAAAAATAATGCGACTGAAAATTTTCTTCTGAAAAATAAATAAAAATAAATAAATAAAATAAAAATAATTGAAAAAAAAAAAAATAATAACAATAAGACATTAAAAAAAAAAAAAAAAAAAATCATATGAACCTATTTTTCATGAAGTTGCAAAAATGTCCACTCAGCTGGACACCACACGTTTAATTTTTGACGCACAGAAACATGTATTTACTGATAAATTGTGTGAAAACTATGGGGAGGGCTTGTAATTCTGGGGGTTTATGCTCAGGAGAGATCTACATAATGTTACCAATTCATGTCAGAAAAGATATGTAGTGTCTTAAAATTTTAATAAAGATATGTTTAAAAAACAACAACAACAACAACAACAACAAAAAGAACAACAAAATCCATGAATATACAAGAGAAGTGACCACTATGCATGAAAGGGTTAAAGGGTTAATCAGTCAACTCCTGTAAACATCATATCTCTTCAGATAACAAGTATTAAAACCTTATTATATTTTATTATGAATAATTATAATTATTCATTTGTACAAATAAGTGACTCAAGAGACAAACAGAGCATGAAACTGTCAACACTTACAGTAACATCAGTCATCTTAATTTACTCTCACTAGTGCTGTGCTTATTCTATAGAGGTTATAAAAGACGGTAGTAAATGTTTTATTAGTAAAAAAAGTGGACCGACCTGTATCAGAGCAGTATGAAGGCAGCGTTGGCCTTTAGGTGCTGTAGATGTGCGTATATACACAAGGGTAATAGTTCAGTGTTGCTAACCATATGTTTCACATCCATAAAAGAAATGTTAACACCTGTGTACATGTTATCCAACCAAATGTTTCCCTGCCACAGGCTCACAGATCCATAATTTATTGCACCCTGGGTACATGTACAGTAAGCCGCCCTGACATCCTGTGTGCTGCTGATCACATTTCCCTCTAATACTGTTGGAAAGGACGTCATAAGTGTTTATTCATTTCCAAAGACCTGAGTAAATCTTGATGTCTAAAACTGTTAAAGATCTATTTAAAGTCGACTCTACCATTAGAGGGTGTATTTCAATAATTTACAAACGTATATGGTCAGAAACATTAACATTTTCAGATGCTCTGGAATTGAAATGCTAAGACTCTCGTCCCATCCAGTTTTAAGCGCAACAGTGGAATTCCGCACTGAGCCTTGTTCACCTGTCTTGGATTTGTACTAGGTGTAACAGAGTTAAGGTATATAGTGTAGGATTCCACTTGCCATTGCTGACTTTTGTTGTGCTAATTCCAATTTTATTTTGGGGACATGAACCCCACACCCCTTCAAACTGGGGTCGTACACCCCAGGAGATAGCAGCAGTTTTGTCTTTCTTTCCTGGTGAGTGCACGCATGTTGGTCCTGTCTTTATTTTACATTTTTTTGTTTTCTTTATGTCATATTTGGGTGGGTGTTGTGTTGGTGTCATGATTGGCTTTCGGTTGAGTATGTCTTTTTTTAATTGCAATGTTTTTTGTGTGTGTTCGTGGAGTTAGCTAACTGTGATTTTTATTTTTTTTTATTTTTAGCCCAAGACGGACTGCGGGTTTTTCATTTGACGTATGGGTTTTTTTTGTATGTGTGCCAGGTATGTATTTTGTTTGTTTTGTATTTACAATGTTGGTTAAAAAAAATAGCAGCAGTTTTGTCTTTCTTTCCTGCCCAAGACGGACTGCGGGTTTTTCATTTGACGTATGTTTTTTTTTTTTTTTTGTATGTGTGCCAGGTATGTATTTTGTTTGTTTTGTATTTACAATGTTGGTTAAAAAAAAATAGCAGCAGTTTTGTCTTTCTTTCCTGCCCAAGACGGACTGCGGGTTTTTCATTTGACGTATGTTTTTTTTTTTTTTTTTGTATGTGTGCCAGGTATGTATTTTGTTTGTTTTGTATTTACAATGTTGGTTAAAAAAAAATAGCAGCAGTTTTGTCTTTCTTTCCTGCCCAAGACGGACTGCGGGTTTTTCATTTGACGTTTTTTTTTTTTGTATGTGCCAGAATAAACTGGTGAACAAGGAAAAAAAGGATTGTGTGGAAAGAACTCTTTGGCAATGCATGTGTACAGCCGCTACATAGGCATAGATTAATTCAGTGCTAACTCACAATTAGCCAAGATTTACCCCTTCTGTAGGTGACGAATGTGGCCGATGCCATCTCTCTCCTGCCGATCCTTCACATATGTTCTGGGCATGTCCTAACTTGGGACCATTTTGGGCAGAAATATTTAACACACTAACTGAAGCATATGTTTTTTTTGTTGCTCCTAATCCTATCGCAGCAATTTTTGGTGTTTCTCCTGCTTCAAATTTTCCTCAGAATATAGATGATTAAGCATCATTGAGAAAGAGGGGAAAGGAGAGGAAAAGAGGGAATGAGAAATTATGTGTAGTCTTTTCCTTTCTTCTCTTATTTCTGTGTACTATACTAACTCTTTACTTTTATGATTTGAGTTCCTTTATCATTATTTATGGTTTCTGTTTTTGATTTTCTTTTATGTTTTTCCTTATTTTTACCTCCGCCAAGGAGGTTATGTTTTTGCCAGGGTTTGTTTGTTTGTCTGTTTGTCTGTCCATTAGTGTGCAACATAACTCAAAAAGTTATGGACAGATTTGGATGAAATTTTCAGGGTTTGTTGGAAATGGGATAAGGAAGAAATGATTAAATTTTGGTGGTGATCAGGGGTGGGGGGGCCCACGGGGGGGGGCACAGACCAGAAAATTTCATCAAAATCTGTCCATAACTTTTTGAGTTATGTTGCACACTAACGGACAGACAAACAGACAGACAAACAAACCCTGGCAAAAACATAACCTCCTTGGCGTGGGGGGGCCCACGGGGGGGGGGGGGGGCACTCAGCCTTGGCGGAGGTCTGCGCTCTGAGTGCTTCTAGTTACCTCCGCCAAGGAGGTTATGTTTTTGCCAGGGTTTGTTTGTTTGTCTGTTTGTCTGTCCGTTAGTGTGCAACATAACTCAAAAAAGTTATGGACAGATTTTGATGAAATTTTCAGGGTTTGTTGGAAATGGGATAAGGAAGAAATGATTAACTTTTGGGGGTGATCCGGAAGAAATCCTGGATTCTGGATCACTTTGAAATTTTTGTTAACATTATGGTAAATGGGGCCAAAATTCTCGTTTCCCAATATCTCGCTTAATTATTGACCAAAACTCATGAAATTTAACTCAGGAATTGACAATGGGGTCCTCTATCACATTTCAAAGGCTGATCCGGATCTGATCCAGAAGGCGGATTTTATCTCAATTTATATAAAAAATGGGGGTGCCCTTACTTTTTGGCCTACTGTGCCTTTAATATTAAAGGTAGAAATTTCTGACAAGCGCCATCGTGTAGCTCAGTCAGTTCCGCATCGGGAGTATGCCACCGGATTTCATGTAGCTTTAATACTTAAGGAGCTAGATCCAGAAGAAAACCGCCATTACGAGAAATGTGATTTTCGTGAATAACTACTGAACTAATAAGGATATAATTATGAATCCAGTTGCTAATGGTATGTTTTCATGGTCAAGGAATCTTAAAATATAGGTAAAATAAATATGGGACTAATATTTATGGTGGAAATCACAATATGGGGGAATTGTGCAAATCTCATGCAATTTGATTCAGGGATTTACAATGGGGTGTTCTATCAAATGGCAAAGACTGATCCGGATCTGATCCAGATTGCGGATTTTCTCACAATTTATATAAGTGTTCTATCAAATCGCAAAGACTGATCCGGATCTTTTTAAAAAATAAATGTAGGATTTGTATCACCGATTATGTGGGGAATTTTTGCGCTTGGCGGAGGTCTGCGCTCTGAGTGCTTTTCTAGTTATTTATTGATTTTTATTTTATTTTATTTTTTTATTTTTTATTTTTTTTGGCCTGTGGGTTGGGTGGGAAGGGATGGGTGTTGACAGTCATATATGTCATTCTTGATTGTGCATTGACTGCTACGAATTGATATGTCTGTCGTGTTCATTGAAAATGTTCAATAAATATAGTTGGGGAAAAAAAAAAAGATTTATTTAAAGTCAAGTACATATTCACTTCTTCTCTAGTACCACACTGGTAGACAAATGTTACTGTGCGTAGCTATCCTGCTGCTAATGATGAATAAATGAAGACTCTATAGGTTGCACTAGCACTAATGTACTGGAGAGATTAATTTGAAGTGTTCTTGGCTTTTCCAGGAACCGCACTGAGAATGTAGTTACAGCATTGGATGTATGAAAAATAGTTCCTCTTTTTACCTCAGTAAGTATTTCTTTTTAAAATAGACCCAAAGTGCTTCCAAACTTGCTTCATAACATTAGTCTTGAATTTTTAGGGACCAGTTTCATAGAAGCACCCATCTACAAACTATCCTCTAAAAATGTGAATAACATGAACAACCTGAAAGCTCTTAAGAAAAATAAGTGCAATTTTAACAATATTATGTCTCAGTTTTAGAACAATATGATCTCAAGTGGATCAGACCAGTAGAATACTAACATAATAACCTACAGATAACTCCACAGTTCTATCTTTGTTTTTGTGTTAAAAAGTAAAATGAAATGAAGATATTTGTATTTCCAATCTATCCTGTTACAAAAAATGTGAATATCCTGAAATGTCTTAAGAAAAACAAGTGCAGTTTTAACAATATTATGTCTCAGTTTTAGACCAATATGATCTGAAGTGGATCAGACCAGTACAATGCTAACATAACGTATAGATAACGCCACAGTTTTCTCTTTGTTTTTGTGTTAAAAAAAAAAAAAGTAAAATTACATGAAGATATTTGTATTTCCAATCTATCCTGTTACAAAAAATGTGAATATCCTGAAATGTCTTAAGAAAAACAAGTGCAATTTTAACAATATTATGTCTCAGTTTTAGAACAACATGATCTGAAGTGGATCAGACCAGTACAATGCTAACATAACATATAGATAACGCCACAGTTTTTTCTTTGTTTTTGTGTAAAAAAAAAAAAAAAAAAAAAAGTAAAATTACATGAAGATATTTGTATTTCCAGTATATCCTGTTACAAAAAATGTGAATATCCTGAAATGTCTTAAGAAAAACAAGTGCAATTTTAACAATATTATGTCTCACTTTTAGAACAATATGATCTGAAGTGGATCAGACCAGTACAATGCTAACATAACGTATAGATAACGCCACAGTTTTCTCTTTGTTTTTGTGTTAAAAAAAAAAAAAAGTAAAATTACATGAAGATATTTGTATTTCCAATCTATCCTGTTACAAAAAATGTGAATATCCTGAAATGTCTTAAGAAAAACAAGTGCAATTTTAACAATATTATGTCTCAGTTTTAGAACAACATGATCTGAAGTGGATCAGACCAGTACAATGCTAACATAACATATAGATAACGCCACAGTTTTTTCTTTGTTTTTGTGTAAAAAAAAAAAAAAAAAAAAAAGTAAAATTACATGAAGATATTTGTATTTCCAGTATATCCTGTTACAAAAAATGTGAATATCCTGAAATGTCTTAAGAAAAACAAGTGCAATTTTAACAATATTATGTCTCACTTTTAGAACAATATGATCTGAAGTGGATCAGACCAGTACAATGCTAACATAACATATAGATAACGCCACAGTTTTTTCTTTGTTTTTGTGTAAAAAAAAAAAAAAAAAAGTAAAATTACATGAAGATATTTGTATTTCCAATATATCCTGTTACAAAAAATGTGAATATCCTGAAATGTCTTAAGAAAAACAAGTGCAGTTTTAACAATATTATGTCTCAGTTTTAGAACAATATGATCTGAGGTGGATCAGACCAGTAGAATACTAACATAATAACCTACAGATAACTCCACAGTTCTATCTTTGTTTTTGTGTTAAAAAGTAAAATTACATGAAGATATTTGTATTTCCAATCTATCCTGTTACAAAAAATGTGAATATCCTGAAATGTCTTAAGAAAAACAAGTGCAATTTTAACAATATTGTGTCTCAGTTTTAGAACAATATGATCTGAAGTGGATCAGACCAGTACAATGCTAACATAATCTACAGATAACGCCACAGTTTTCTCTTTGTTTTTGTGTTAAAAAAAAAAAAAAAGGAAAATTACATGAAGATATTTGTATTTCCAATCTATCCTTTCACAAAAAATGTGAATATCCTGAAATGTCTTATGAAAAACAAGTGCAATTTTAACAATATTATGTCTATTATGTCTCAGTTTCTTTTTTTTTCTTTTTTTTGCATTAAGAACTTACAGATCACAGTGGATCTACAAATACACAAAACATTTCGTAACAGGCAGAATATTGGTAAAAATGCATTTAATTTTCTTAACCTCCTAAGACCCAGGAAATGTCAGCAAAGTACCAGCTTTTCTGTTTTTTATTAAATAAGTGCCTATATTAGAAACATCATGATGCAACAGTTTTTTCAGAAGCAGCTTTTAAAAATTGTATGGAATGTCCTTTGTGGTGGACAGTTTTCTTTTCTTTTTTTTTTGTATAAAGTTGTGGAACTCTTGTCCACAAATGTGGACAGAAAACCCATAGCTGGGTCTGAGGAGGTTAAGACATTTCAGGATAGTTACAGTTTTTGTGAACAAATAGGTTGGAAAATCTAAACATCGTCATGTAATTTTACTTTTTTACACTGCAATTTTGTTGCACAACTGGTGTAATGATAGTAAAGCCTATTGTATTGTATTCTATTCTATTCTATTATAGAGAAAACTGTGGAATTATCTATAGGTTATTATGTTAGTAGTCTATTCCACTTGAGATCATATTGGTCTGAATGTGACCTCTGAACTAAAATGATTTTAACATGTTAATACCAGTGGCGATTTCTCATAGACTGCAAGGGAAGCCCTGCTTCCCCTAAAATTATGAAAATTAAATGGTTAAATATGTACGATTGTGTTGACATTTCATTGACTACAAATGTATTAGAACACGTTCATCTCAAAGATGAGTTCGTTCAGAATCAGCTTTATCACAAACCAACAGACTCGATGTTGTTCACTTCTCCTCCATTCCCGTGTCTCTGTTTTCTCCTCCATCTCTGCTCAGTGCATTTGTCCGTAGACTGTGGGCGTCTGTGGGCTTCAATGGGACTGAGTGGAACAGTTTTTTTCATTGCCTCAAAACTGGACGGTAATTGGACAAATGCCACGATGTTGTCCTGCCCCCGGACGCCGGGCGTCTCTGGGGGTGAATGGAGCTGTGGGCGGAGCTCGGCCGGGCTGGACGCCAGAATCCCACGTGCTGATTGGAGGATCAGTCGAAAGGCTGAATCCCGTTTGATTGACAGCTGTTTTCAGATCTCCTCCTTCACTGACACAGTTCAGTTTAATACCGTCACACATTCTGCTGTGAAAGAGAAAGGGAAGCCACTACGAAATTACTCGTTCATTTCTTGCACTGTAAATAAAACACACTCATTGGACTTCCTTGTTTCAATTTAACATAATTTCAGCGTTTTCTTGTTTCAGTTCCATAATTTAATCATTTCTTGTTCGAGTTTAATATCGTCTTGTAGATAGTTAAATCAATCAAACTGTCGGCTAGGTCGGAGTGAAAGGAGCATCTGTAGTTTATAAAGGCTGAAGTTTAACACCCACAACACAATGGGCCAAGGCAATCTAAGCAGCCTAGGTCTGATGGATATTGAGAGGACACTGGTCCAGTCCCTGGAAAAGACGCCTACTTGGTACGATAAGCATTTTCTTAATTCTTTTTTTTTTTTTTTTTTTTTTTTTTAACGTAAGCCGACAATGAGCTTCCCCTGTCTGAAAGACGAGCAGCCGCCACTGGTTAATACTCTTAACCCTTTCATGCACTGTCCACTCCAGTGGACAGTTCTTCTCCAGCTGTTCTCTTGTATATTAATGGGTTTTGTTGTTTTAGTTCCATATCAGCCAACACAGTGGACACTTATGCACCATCCCATACACTGTAATTCAGATAATTACTGTAACTTTGCTGTTCTTGATAAACCTGATCTGTAGTAACATGTTTGAGTGTAAACCAGTTATTTGTTAGACAAGAAGGTTTTTTTTTGCATATTATCTCGATGAAGTGAGTAATTACTAGCATTAGAATATGTTAAAATGTGAGAAGACATCAGATTAGCAGCATTAAAAATGTTTTTATTTCATTGTTTTCAAATCACTTTCTGATATTGGGTTTTAAACACATGTTTCTTTACTTCAAAAATTAAATGCATGGATATTTTTGTAACTCCATAGAAAAAAAAACTCGATCGCATTGTTTTTTTCATGGCTAAACACTGAAGAAAAAAATCTTGACTAAGGTTCTCATAATTCGTGCATGAAAGGGTTAATGTCTTCAGTGTAAATTTTTTCACTCAAATTTATCTTGCGGCCTGGTTTTGACACCTGTGCCTTGTCTTGATGTAAAATTAAAAAAAAAAAAATGCAACTGTGTAAAATAGTCACTTTTTAAATGTATTTATAACATCGTAACACTGAAAAGGGAACCTGTTTTCTGTCAGGTATGTAAGACATGAACCTATGAATCTCATGGTTTGATCCTCGTCACCTTTGACAATTACCTGGTGCCATAGAACAAAGCAGAAACCGTTGCTATGGTTACCTGTAGGCTTAACATGTTGTATTGTCACAGGTATTAAACCTACTATATTCTGTCTAGTTACATGATGACAACTGCCAGCCAATCACCATCGACTGCTGTAAATAGCTCTGGTTAAAAAAAAAAAAAGGACTAGATCCAAGTCTCCAATACACTGGAGAATTAACCCTTTATAGTTCCCTCATAGAAATACTCTGGAATTCAAAAGTACCTTAGTTTGTTATTGGAGAACATAATGAGAATTTATTACGTTTGACAAATTTTTCTACGTTTTTTATTGTTATGCAGAAAATCAAGGTTAATGAATGTAGCACCATATTATGTAATAATGGTGCAATATTTAATAATGTAATAATTATTCACCCCATTATGTAATAACGTTGCATTTTGTAATAAAATTCTTGAACGCATTTTGTAATAAACTTTGCTGCATTTTGTAATAGCTTATTACATATTGCAACAATTATTACAAAATGCAGGATGTAGCACTTTTTTTTTTTTTTTTTTAAAGACAATGTAATAATTTGGTGCATTATGTAATGAACCATAAAAAAAAAAAAAAAAAAAAAAAAAAACACTTAAATTGATGCCTTAATTGGAAAAACCATCATACCAGCAGAACAACACTAAGCATTCTAGTTTAATTAAAATTCAGTTTAAAAAACTAGTTGGATGATTCTTTGGAAATAGTCCAAATGTTTTTGTTAATAGGCAGTTTGATGTTTATTTACTTTTATTCCCTGTTTGTTTGCTTATTTATTTTGAATATCGCATTAAAATCAAACAACAAAAGAATTCTATAAAAGAAAGTCAAACATTCAAAAAGGAGCGGAATGAAGTTTAACCTACCCTAAATTCCTAAGTAACTCAAAATCCTCACATATCAGACTAAATTCTGACTATGCACATATCAAGGATAAACTGTCCATTCTGCAGCAGCATTTCAGAATAAAATAAACTCTGTCCTTTTCATAGCAGTAATAGGGCACATATCAAAAACTAAAATAAAGTGTGTCCTTTTCATGACAATAATACACAAAAATAAACTGTCATTTCTTAGCAGTGATGTACTTATCAAAAATAAACTTTATCTGTCCATTACATAACACAAATACCCATATATATATAAAAAAAAACTCTGTCCATTTCATAATAATACACATATTAAAAAACAAAAATAAACTCTGTCCTTTTCATGACAATAATGCGCATATCAAAACCAAAAGTAAACTGTCCATTCCATAACAATAATGCACAAACATAAACTGTCATTTCTTAGCAGTAATATACTGACCAAAAATAAACTATGTTCAATTCATAACCATACCCATTTAAAAACAAAAACAAAAATATACTCTGTCCATTTCATGACAAAAATACCCATATAAAAAAACTACAATAAACTCACAACACAAATACCCATATATTAAAAAAAATAAAAAATAAACTCTGTCCATTGCATAACAATAATATCCTGTTGTTGCATCAACACATAAACGGAGCTGGAATAAAGATTTTTCTCTGCTCTATTTTTATATTTGTGTTTTTTATGCTTTGTATCATGTATAATATTTGCATAACATAATCCAGATTGCCTGTGTATATGTCTTCCAAATTCTCAGTGCACCGGTAATTTTCTTGTCAGTAATACTTAATTAGTGCAGCTTTTGTCTCTATGCTTACAAACACATTCCATTATAATAAAAACATTTACATTTGATTTAGGTTTGACTAATGACACATTCTACTAGTTTGATTCATTTTAGTTAAACTAGAATGCTGAATGTTGTCCTGCTGGTATGATTGTTTTTCCAATTAAAGCATCAATTTCAATGTTTTTGTGATAGTTTATTACATAATGTACCAAATTATTATATATTTTTAAAAAAAAGTGCTACACTCACATTCTGTAATAACTGCTGCAAAGTGCATTAAGTTATTACAAAATGTGGTGTTATGACGTAATGTCTGTTTTTAAATCCCTTCTTAAAACCCATCTTTTCTGCTTGGCTTTTGAAACCATGTGAGATGTTTGAGGGTATTATCTTTATTCTATTGTTTTTATTCGGTAGTGGTTTATTGTTCTTATTGATCTATTTTATTTCTTCATTTTGTTGTTTTTAATTGCATGGCTTTTCAATCTATTTTTGTATTTTATTCTTTTATTTGAGCTTTATTTATTCTTCTGTATGTCACTTTTTTTCTTTTTTGTACAGTTTCTATGTATTTACATCTATTCTGTATTTTATTCTTCTGTTTTGGTTTTATTTATTCTTCTGTACAGCACTTTGGTCCACTGCAGTTGTTTTAAAGTGCTTTAGAAATAAAGTTGGATTGGATAATGACGTGAAAAAATTATTATATTATTATTTATTGCACAGTTATTACCTCTGCCAGGAGGTATTGTGATCACTTTGCTTTGTGTTTGTTTGTTTGTTTGTTTGTTTGTTTGTTTGTTTGTTTGTTAGCAACTTTACGGGAAAACTATTCCAACCATCTTTACCAAATTTTACCCACAGATCGGCCTAGGCCCTGGGATGAACCCATTAAATTTTGGGCCAAAGTTCAAGGTCACAGCAAGGTCACAAAATCTACAATTTTCCTATCTCGTCATTGAGCAATTTTCAAAAATTTTTAAAAAAAATTTCAAAACGACTCCAATTAACCTCCAATTTGATCCACCCATAGCTTATAACAATATCTTGTATCTGGCACAAAATTGTCCACATCCACTGTAGAATGTGGACTCTGTGGACATTTACATTTAACATTGAAAATCCCATTTACCACACATTTTTCTTTACTACTCAACAAATATTGATTGGAATTCAATATAATTGGACATACACATGACTGGTACCTAGCTTCAACTTTTTCTGCTGTATGGAACAACCTTGAAACTGTTAAATATAAAAAGAAATAGTCGATCTGCACATGCACACCGTTCAGGGTGCTTGGCGGAGGTTTGCGTTCTCTGAACACTTGTTACATAATGTGGTGCTCCAATGAAGTTACCACATTTGGTCCCTTACCCCTTAAATGACAAAAAAATAAATAAAAAATTAGGGATGTCCAATAATATCGGCCCACCGATATTATCGGCCCGATATTGGACTAAAAATGTAATATCGGTGAATATCGTTATCGTTTTTTTTGCCTATCATTAAAACTGATAAAATAATGCCTTGATTTCACCGGCATTTACCGACGTGTAAATGAAGCATTGTTTGTAGCTGAAAGAAATGTGCAGTTTTCAAAATTGTACAGTAGAGTTGCCACACTGTAGTAGACTCATGGAGGGAGGGAGAGAAAATACATAAATATGGCATTTTTTCCACAACTTAAGTTGAAGTATGTATTCTTTCCACAGACAGTGTTTACATTTTGAAAGCCTTGTTGCATTTGAAAATGCATCCAATGGGGCATCACAATAAAATTAGGCATGATGTGTTAATTCCATGATAGGAGATATGTGATGTTACCTAAAATTAGTTTAATATCCCACATATTTCGGCAGCGGTATCGGTAGATATTGGAATCGGAAATTAAGTGTTGGACAATATCGGCATATCGGTTTTTGGCAAAAAAGCCAATATCGGACATCCCTATAAAAAATCCAAGAAGTAAATATAAAAAAATACAAGGAAACACATGTAAGGTGAAAGGAACATGTATTTTAGAACATTAGAACATCACTTTTAGAACATTAGACCAACACAAGACCCCTGTCCACATCCACATTATCCCTTTGAACATCATTCCTTACATTAGTACCATTACTTCATGGTACCTAACAAAGCAGGTCCACTCACTGTTCATGCAGAGGTGGACCTTACAGACCCTGGAGACCACATTGGACCTCAGATTGTTGACTCACTGTCCTCACTGGAACTGTTGCTGTCACTGTCTTGTAATGTATATGGAAATGACCAAAAATAGTCACTTGCCCGATAAAGGGTTAAGACTACAAAAAGTCCTACCGTCCTGTTTTAACTGTTGTCTATCGGTCCATTTCCTGAACCCTTCAGTCCACACAGTTTAAACAGCAGCCTGTGTGTGTGCGTCCACAGTCAGCTTCCGTGTTTGGCTGCAGGCCGAGCGGAGATTGACTTTGACTTAATGATCACTCAGTCATCTGGGATGGCTTCATCCATCCACTTCATGTACGCCAGACTGCCGTCCTCCACCGGGAAGCTGAGGACTTCTGGGTTTGCATATGGGTGGACAGACCTTGAAGGGAGCCACACAAAAACATTACTCTAGACTCTGACAGGGCATAACCTTTGTTTATATACTACGGATATGACTCATACTCTACATATACCCCTCAGTTCACAAAATAACAGAGGTAGGCTCCGGCGGGAACACTCAGGGAAAGTGCTTTTAAACATTTCTATTCAACAGGGGCCACAGAGCACGAAGCACTCATCCTCACCCCAAATGATTATAAGCCATTCTCAAATGTTCACATCTATTGTAGATTGTAAAATATGCAGTTTTCGCTGGAGGAAATCCACAAGATTAATACAGATACAGCTTTACAAAAAATACCCAATATGCAGCACTGATAGCTTAATGCTCAACTGCAGCGAAAAATGTCACTTCATATCATATATCATAATTTCATATCATATCATATATCATATTATATAATTTCATATCATGTCATAAATCATATCTTATATTGTGTTGTCATATCATATCATATATTATATCATATCATATCATATATCGTATTATGTCATATCATATCATATATCATATCATATATCAAATTATGTCATATCATATCATAAATCATATGATGTCATATCACATCATATATCATATCATATCATATAACATATGATGTCATACCATATAATATCATATTATGTCATATCATATATCATATCACATCATACCATACAGGGTGGGGAAGCAAAATTTACAATGAACATTTAGTTGTTTTTTCTCAGCAGGCACTATGTCAATTGTTTTGAAACCAAACATATATTGATGTCATAATCATACCTAACACTATTATCCATACCTTTTCAGAAACTTTTGCCCATATGAGTAATCAGGAAAGCAAACGTCAAAGAGTGTGTGATTTGCTGAATGCACTCGTCACACCAAAGGAGATTTCAAAAATAGTTGGAGTGTCCATAAAGACTGTTTATAATGTAGAGAAGAGAATGACTATGAGCAAAACTATTACGAGAAAGTCTGGAAGATACTATTAAAGAAGAATGGGAGAAGTTGTCACCCGAATATTTGAGGAGCACTTGGCCAAGTTTCAGGAAGCGTGTGAAGGCAGTTATTGAGAAAGAAGGAGGACACATAGAATAAAAACATTTTCTATTATGTACATTTTCTTGTGGCGAATAAATTCTCATGACTTTCAATAAACTAATTGGTCATACACTGTCTTTCAATCCCTGCCTCAAAATATTGTAAATTTTGCTTCCCCACCCTGTATGTCATGTCATGTCAATGACATTAACCCATAAAGACCCAAACAGCCACTGGCTACCAAAACCATCTACTAATCTAAAATGTTTAATACCAGTTGATCCATTAATCCTATCAATACATGTAAATAATTGGTGTAAAATACAGATTCACAAGTTAAAAACCCATGGAGTTGGATCAGTGACAGTGGATGGAGACACCTGTTTTTACTTTCAGCTAAAAAAGTCAATTATTCATCAGTTTTCTCTCATTTTAATGTAATAATCTTTGACTCCATCTCTCTCTCTCTCCTCTCTCCTCTCTCTCTCTCTCTCTCCTCTCTCTCTCTCTCTCCTCTCTCTCTCTCTCTCTCTCTCTCTCTCTCCTCTCTCTCTCTCTCCTCTCTCTCTCTCTCTCTCTCTCTCTCTCTCTCTCTCTCTCTCTCCTCTCTCTCTCTCTATCTGAGCACCTAAATTAAGTATAGGATATTAAATGTAGTAAAATACATGCCTTACAGTGAAAAATGCTAAATATAGAAGATGATGTTATAAAAAATGATTAAAGATCACTTAAGAAAGGTTCAATGTATTTAGGATCTGCCACAAAAGCAGTACTGGGTCTTTATGGGTTAAATAAAATACACACATTTAAAATGTTCGTTGATTTGCTGTTGTAGGAGGATGTTTTTGTTGAAAATTATTTTGAAGCCGAAGCAATTAAACTCTATTGTGCTACATCTTCAGGTAATATTTACAGTTCTACATTGAATAAGCAGCACCAAAATAAAACAAATTGTTTAATGTGGTGCTTTTGCAGAACATCACTGCTGGCAACTAGAAAGTACTTGTAAGCTCTGAAGTAATTAAATTTTGAGCAAAGAATGGGTTGATCCTAATTACACGGAAGCTTTAATTTTGGCACAGCTAAAGCTCATTTTAATAATAAAAAAGGATTTACAATGACTTCCAATGACCATTACATTGCAGAAAATACTTACCTCACATAATCTATGACGTGTCGGGTCCTGGAGGTCTTTGTTTTCACAACCTGGAATGACAATAACGTCTTAAACTTCTGCTTGTGGTTTCAACATGGAATTATCTGCAGCTCTGTTTACATTTTCACAAAGCTTACCATCAGAAATTCACTTGCATCTTGGATTTCACCTTTCCAAAAGTACCTAAAAGACCAAAAAAAAAAACATAAAAACATGTAATATTTTAATTGAATGTGCAATAACTTGTTCTACCTCACAGTACTTTTATTTTTATTATTTATTTAATTTTTAAAAATTTTACAGTGTGTATTTGTGTCTGTCTGTGCAATAACTGCTTTTATATGTTTTCGCTGTGTTTGCATGTTGTTTTTGTTTAAAGAATTCCAATGTAGCCTACTTATACTGCGATTTATGTGTGCAAATGGCAAAATGAAGTCTATTCTACATATAATGTGAAGTGCGACACATTATCATGCCTTAGGTGTCATGCCTGGGTGTCAAACATACGGCCTGTGGGCCAAAAACCGGCCCACCACAAGGTCCAATCCGGCTCCTGGGATAAATTTGTGAAATGCAAAAATTACACTGAAGATATTAATCATTTTAGTTCAGGGGTCACGTTCAGTCTAAGTCAATCTAAAGTGGGGCGGGACCAATAAAGTACTATCCTAATAACCTATAAATAATGACAACTCCATGTTTTTCTTTTTGTTTCAGTGTAAAAAAAAAAGTCAAATTGCATGAAAATGTTTGCATTTACAAACTATCTTTTCACAAAAAGTGTGAATAACCTGAACAATATGAACAACCTGAAAAGTCTTAAGAGAAATAAATGCAATTTTAATAATATTCTGCCTGTTAATAAATGTTTTATGTATTTGTAGATTCACTGTGATCTGTAAGTTGCAATGTACATGTATAACCCATAAGGACCCAGTGTGACTTGTGTGGCAGTTCCTAAATTATTTTTTCTCTTTATTCAACCTTTTCTAAGTGATTTATCACCTTTTTTTTTTTTTATAATACTATCCTCTGAATTTGGCATTTTTCCAGTGAAAATCATCTATTTTTCTATGTTTAATTGACTGATCATATAGATCACAAGTGTCAAACATGCGGCCCAGGGCCAAAACCGGCCCGCCAAAGGTTCCAATCCGGCCCGCGGTTTGAATTTGCAAAGTGCAAGTTAGGGCATCGAACTCTATAATAATATCATAATAACCTATAAATAATGACACCAATTTTTTCTCTTTGATTTAGTGCAAAAAAACACTAAATTAAGAAAATATTTACATTAAGAAACTATCCTTAAACTATCAATAAAATGTGAATAACCTGAACAATATGAACAACCTGAAAAGTCTTAAAAGAAATAAATGCAATTTTAATAATATTCTGCCTGTTAATAAATGTTTTATGTATTTGTAGATTCACTGTGATCTGTAAGTTGTACTGCACATATATAACCCATAAGGACCCAGTGGGACTTTTGTGGCAGTTCTTAAATTATTTTTTCTCTTTATTTAACCTTTTCAAAGTGATTTATCACCTTTTTTAAATAATATTATCCTCTGAATTTGGCATTTTTCCAGTGAAAATCATCTATTTTTCTGTGTTTTAATTGACTGATCATGTAGACGTTCATAAAAGCTCAGAGTAAACTCAAAGGTCATTGTATCAAAACAGAAAAAAATTGGAAAAAAAGTGACTTTTTCAGTAAAATATATCAGTAATTGAACATAAACCCAGTGTATCCATCCACTGTCATTGATCCAACTCCATGGGTTTTACCGGTGAAACAATGTTGTAGAAGATGACGGTGTTTCCACGGTTACTACAGAGCCTGGTCATATCTGATGGCCATGAAAAGATGACAAACTGTATTTTACACCAATTATTTACATGGATTGATAGGATTAGTGGATCAGCAGTTTAGATCAGCAGGTGCTTTTGACCGATGGTGGATATTGGAATCTTTATGGGATAAATGAGAAGATGAGGCAGAATATTGATAAATTTGCTCTTTTTTTCTTCATAAATTTCAGTTTGTTCATAGCTGTTCAAGTAATTTGCATTTTTTTAAAGGGATAATTTCTAGATGTAAATATTTTCATGATGTAATTTTACATTTTTCACTCTAAAAGATAAAGAAAAGTTTAGAGTTCATATTAGTTATATATTATTATGTTATTATTTTACCGGTCCAGCCCACTTTACATCATGTTAGGCTGAACGTGGCCCCTGAACTAAAATGAGTTTGACACCCCTGCTTTACGCCCTCAAATACCAGCATGTGTCGGTGTGTTTTCTCACAAAGAAGCTGTCTTTAAAAAGAACTAAACAATATTTTCTAAAAGGAACACAGCTATATAACCTTCTACAACAGTTTGTTATTAGCAGTGATTGTGGCCCTAGTGATTTAAAGCAATATTGTCAAACTGTTCCCGACAGGCTTTTATGGTATGAAGTGTAAAACTGCTTGTGTGCTTTGAACATTTCCCTCGTGGGTTGTGAAATATGCCAGAAAAACAAACTAATAACCCAAATTTAAGCATGAACGTCTATGTTTAACGTCTGGTTCTGACTGAATCGGATCCATTCCACACCTGCGATCCCCATACATAAAACCCTCGACTGCCTCCGACGCCACCCTCGTTCCAAAAACTAATCCAAGCGCTTCCTCTATTTTTAGGCTAAACCTTTGTTTGGTTAACAGGTTTAACGCTGCATTTTCTATTCGGCTTCCTCTCTATCCTCCATGGCCTGTTAGTTTTGTTCCCTTTGTGATTATGCATTAGCAGGGGGAGGTTAATCGGTGCATACAAACATATGACTGCTCTAAATGCTATCCGCCGTTCACGCTGCAGTGATGGGGGAAAACTGATAAGGTGTTCAGATGCAGCCCATTTCCTTCGGTTGTTGTTGTTTCCTAGGTAACCGGAACACACACAAAAAAAAAAAAAAAAAAAAAAAACAGACGGAAATGTACGTGTATGTGTGTGTCTGTACATTTGAGGAATATTTTAACTCCTATGAGCGGATGTGGCAAGATGAGTGCTAAGTAATGTCAAGTTCAGGGTCAAATAGGATTTACATTGTGGAAGTCCTGGAGAGAATGTTAATACTGGCTGCCAGTCTCCTCTCCATGATCGCCCTGCAAAAAAAAAAAAAAAAAAAAAAAAAAAGGACAGTAGTTAGGAATGTGGACAGAAAAGAAAGGGAGATTAAAAAAGACGAAAATTAGAATGAAATGCCTACAAGCTACCAGCTGTTATCAACTGCAACATGAAACTGAAGCCTTCATTATGGAGCTTTTTAAACCCATAAAGACCTACAGCTACTTTTGGGTCAGTTCCCAAATGCATTTTTTTTTTTCCCTTAAGTGATTTATCATCATTTCTTACAATATTATTCTATGTATTTTGCTTTTTTTCCCCCAGTGATTGTCAGGTATTTTCCCATATTGAATTTACTGCATGTAGATTTTTATAAAAAGCTCTAATTAAAGTTGAGGGTTATTATATCAAAAACAGAAAAATAGGACCAATGACCCTGTAGCTTACCGGCCAAATTAAAAGCTTTGGGAAATGTATCCAGATGCCATTTATTATTGCCCAGTTATGTGTATTTATTATATGACAGAAATAGCCCATGTTTTGGTCATATTCCAATCAGTTTTAGTGGGAGGTTTGTCATTTATTCAAGACATGAAAATATTGAATGAAAGTTTATTTGAAGTGTATTTTGTTGTCTTATAAGTTTGCATTGATTTTTATCATATTTTCAGACAGTTACAAAAAGGAAACTAGAAAAGCACTTTGAGAGCACAGACCTCCGCCAAGGCAGATCAGACCCCCACCACCACCACCACCACCAAAATGTAATCATTTGTTCCTTGTGCCAGTGTCAACATTTCCTGAAAATTTCATCCAAATCCGTCCATAACTTTTTGAGTTATCTTGCTAACAGACAGACAAACAAACAAACAACCTCCCCCAAACTCCGAAAAACTCCAAAAAGCAGTTACGTGGTCAAAATTCAGTAAAAACACGATAAAAAAAAAAAAGGAAAATTAACACAACACTGTAAACAACAGTAAAAAAATAGGACCAATGGCCCTGTAGCTTACCGGCCAAATTAAAAGCTTTGGGAAATGTATCCAGATGCCATTTATTATCACCCAGTTATGTGTGTTTATTACATTACAGAAATAGCCCTGTTTTGGTCATATTCCAATCAGATCTGTAAAAAATTCAAATTCCAACTTGATATCATTGATACTGATTTATTGGATCAATCCACTTCCTATCTGTTGTAATGGGAAAATTTTTCAAAGTCGCACCAAATCCAGAATCAGATCCGGATCGAAATAATTTCAATACCTTGTGCTGACATCATCATACAGAAGCTGTATACCAAGTTGGAAGTCAATCAGAACTGGAGTTTCAGAGAAAAAGATGATTGAAATTTTTTCCCCATAAGAGCTCATGTTAAATTTTCCATAAGTTCCCGGATCCAGAAGAAGATCCTGATCAGCATGTGACCATTATGTTTTGGTCATCTCCCCATCAGGGCTGGACTGTAGAAATTGACAACTGGATATCATTTATATTTACTGAGTTATTGCATCGATCCACTTCCTATCTCTTATAATGGGGAAATTTTTCAAAGTCGCACCAAATCCAGAATCAGATCTGGATCCAAATAATTTCACTAACTTTTGTTGACATCATCATAAAGAAGCTGTATACCAAGTTTGAAGTCAATCGGAATTTTAGTTTTGGAGAAGAAGACAATTGAAATTTTTGTAACAGACGACAGACAACGATGACGACGCCGGATGACGACAATAGCTTACGCCTATTGGCCGGTAAGCTAAAATGGAGCAAAAAGGGACTTTTACAGCAAATATATCCTCCTGAGACCCAGTGACAAAAGTTTACAGTTTTACCTTAAAAACAAATGCTGTCCATTGCAAGGGACATTCCATTAAAAATGAATAATGAATAAAAATCATTTTAAAAATTTATCTGAAAAAACTGTTCCATTGTGCAGTTTAATGTAAAAAAAAAAAAAAAAAAAGGAACAGAAAAAGACAAAACTTTCACTTTCCTGGGTCCCAGGAGGATATCAATAGCTGAAAGTAAAAGCAAATGTATTGAATCAAACTCCATGGGTTTTACTGGTGAATCAATGTTGTAGAAGATGGTGTTTCCACGATAACTATGGAGCCTCTCAACGTCCAAATGGGTCATATCTGATGACCATGAAAAGATGACAAACAATTTTTATTGTCTTTTATTGTCTTTATGGGTTAATGTCTGCATTTGATTTGATATGTTTTCATGCAGTTGAGCATTAACCCTTAAAGACCCAAACCTCCACCATCGACCAAAACCATCTACTGATCTAAACTGTTTAATATCTGTTGATCCTTTAATCCTATCAATACATGTAAGTATTTGGTGCAAAATGCAGTTTGTCATCTTTTCATGGTCATCAGATATGACCCATTTGGATGTTCAGAGGCTCCGTAGTTACCATGGAAATGCCGTCATCTTCTACAACATTGATTCACCAGTAAAATCCATGGAGTTGGATCAATGACAGTGGATGGAAACACTTGGTTTATGTTCAGTTAATGATATATTTGCTCAAAAAAAACTCACTTTCTCTTCAGTTTTCTCAGTTTTTGATATAATAACCCTCAACTTTAATCTGAACTTTTATCAACATCGACATTATCATTAAATGAAATATAGGAAAATACATGATTTAAACTGAAAAAACGCAAAATACAGAGGATAATATTATAATAAATGGTGATGAATCACTTAAGAAACAAAGGAAGTGTCACAAAAGTAGCACTGGGTCTTTATGGGTTAAGACAGTGAAAATTGTGTATTTTTCTATATTTAATTCACTGATCATGTAGACATTCATAGAAGTTCAGACTAAAGTTGAGGGTTATTATATCAAAAACAGAAAACACTGAAAAAAAAGTGACTTTATTAACAAATATATCAATCAAGCTTTAGCTCAAGTGTGTCCATCCACTGTAATTTGTCAAACTCCATGGGTTTTACTGGTGAATCAATGTTGTAGAAGATGATGGTGTTTCCACGGTAACTGCGGAGCCTCTGAACATCCGAATGACCATGAAAAGACAACAAACTGTATTTTAGAGCAATTATTTACATGTATTGATTGGATTAGTGGATCAACAGGTATTAATCATTTTAGATCAGTAGATGCTTTTGGTTGCAGTGGATGTTTGGGTCTTTATGGGTTAAGTGTAATTATTTGATTTGATATAATATTAGCTGCAGTTGAGCATTAAGCCAGTGAAAATTGTGTATTTTTCTATATTTAATTTACAGATCATATAGATGTTCATAGAAGCTCAGATGTTGAAGTTGAAGGTTATTACATCCTCTTGAGACCCAGCAAAGCATTTTTGTGCTCTGTAGTGGACAAGAGTTTCACAGCTTTATTAAAAAAAAACAAAGCAAAGCTGTCCACTGCAAAGGACATTTCATTAAATGACAAAATATAGATCTGAAAAACTGTGGCATCATACAGTTTCCAATCCAGGCAATTATGTAATGTAAAAAACCCAAAAGTTGTACTTACTGGGTCTCAGGAGGACATTAAAAACAGAAAAAAAATGAAGAAAAAGTGACTTTATTAACAATATATCAATAATTATACTTAAGCTCAAGTGTTTCCATCCACTGTCATTTGGGTTAGGGTTATTTATCACCATTTATAATAATATTATCCTCCGAATTTGGCATTTTCCAGTGAAAATCATCTATTTTTTTAGTTTAATTGACTCATCATGAAGATGTTCATAAAAGTTCAGAGTAAACTTTACGGTCATTGTATCAAAAAGGAAAAAAAATTAAGAAAAAGTGACTTTTTCAGTAAAATATAGCATTAACTGGACATAAACCCAGTGTGTCCATCCACTGTCATTGATCCAACTCCATGGGTTTTACTGGTGAATCAATGTTGTAGAAGATGACAGTGTTTCCATGGTAATTACGGTAACATGGTAACTGTGAACGTCCAAATGGGTCATATCTGATGACCATGAAAAGATGACCAACTGTATTTTACACCAATTATTTACATGTATTGATAGAATTACTGGATCAAACAGGTATTAAACAGTTTAGATCAGTAGATGCATTTGTTCACCAGTGGATGTTTGGGTCTTTATGGGTTAAGTGTAATTTATTTGATTTGATATAATATTTAGCTGCAGTTGAGCATTAAGCCAGTGAAAATTTGTGTATTTTTCTATATTTAAGTTACTGAATTATATAGATGTTCACAGAAGCTCAGATGTTGAAGTTGAAGATTACTTACATCCTCCTGAGACCCAGCAAAGCATTTTGTGCTCTGTAGTGGACAAGAGTTTCACAGCTTTATTAAAAAAATAACAAAAAAAAAACTGTCCAGCTGCAAAGGACATTTCATTAAATGAAAAACTATATAGATCTGAAAAAACTGTGGCATCATACAGTTTCCATCAAGGCAATTATGTAATGTAAAAAAAAACAAAGTTGTACTTACTGGGTCTCAGGAGGACATTAAAAACAGAAAAAAATGAAGAAAAAGTGACTTATTAACAAATATATCAATAATTATACTTAAGCTCAAGTGTTTCCATCCACTGTCATTTGGGTTAGGGTTATTTATCACCATTTATAATAATATATCCTCCGAATTGGGCATTTTTCCAGTGAAAATCATCTATTTTTTTTAGGTTAATTGACTCATCAGAAGATGTTCATAAAAGTTCAGAGTAAACTTTACGATCATTGTATCAAAAAAGAAAAAAAATTAAGAAAAAGTGACTTTTTCAGTAAAATATAGCATTAACTGGACATAAACCCAGTGTGTCCATCCACTGTCATTGATCCAACTCCATGGTTTTACTGGTGAATCAATGTTGTAGAAGATGACAGTGTTTCCATGGTAATTACGGTAACAGGTAACTGTGAACGTCCAATGGGTCATATCTGATGACCATGAAAAGATGACCAACTGTATTTTACACCAATTTTTATATGTTTGAAGCAGACCAAATCAATATGATACCACAATGTGACGGATTCACATATATATTATGAGGTGAAAAGAAGATGTGGAGAAACTGACCCACAGTCTTTTCAAATCCATACTATAGAATAATTACTGCAGGTACATGTGTTAGTTAAACTAATGTGCATTTGTGGAAATCTCTTCAAAATACTTTTGTTATTGATATGTTGTCACTGTCATTGATCCAACTCCATGGGTTTTACTGGTGAATCAATGTTGTAGAAGATGACGGTGTTTCCATGGTTACTAAGGAGCCTCTGAACGTCCAAATGTGTCATATCTGATGACCATGAAAAGACGACAAACTGCATTTACACCAGTTATTTACATGTATTGATAGGATAAATGGATCAGCAGTTATTAGACATTTTAGATCAGTAGATGGTTTTGGTCGCTGGTGGAGGTTTGGGTCTTTATGGGTTAAATAGAATATTTAAATAAAAATAAGATTTAAAAATGGTGAGAATTCCAAAGGTCTGGGTTCTGAGTCATGAACGGTAGATTTCCTCCCTATACACTGCTGCTGCCCCTCGGCCTGTGCGGTGGTGACATTATGGCACCGAATATTTATATATTACATATTTTACAGTAATTATTTACATATATTGATTGGATTAATAGATCAGCAGGTAATAATAATAATAATAAATAAACTTTATTTGTATAGCACCTTTCATACAGAAATTGTAGCCCAAAGTGCTTCACATTGATTGAAAAAAATACAATATTAAAATACATTTAGATTTGATTAGAAATACAATAAAATAAAAATAAATATAAAAACAGCGCACATTAAAATATTTGATTATGCATAGAATTTTTGAAGTGCAAGAAATAAGATGAAAGAGAGAATACAATAAATAAAAATAAAAGCAGCGCACATTAAAATATTTGATTATACATAGAATTTTTGAAGTGCAAGAAATAAGATGAAATTTGAAATACAGTAAAATAAAAAAATAAAAACAGAAATACAATAAAATAAAATAAAAATGAAAAACCGCACATTCCTGGTTACTGAATTGTGACCCCATTTTTATCTCCTTTCAAAGGCTAATGAGAATAAAAATGTTTTTAATTTGGTTTTAAATATATTCAGTGAACTGGCTTCTCTAATGTCTTTTGGAATTGTATTCCATAACTTTGGTGCATAGTTAGAAGGCTGCGTCCCCCATTTTCTTTGTAATATTTCTGGGAGTCGCTAGTAAACCTGCGTTTGATGACCTCAGTGTTCTAGTTTGTACATAATTGATCAGAGAGTTTGCAATGTAACTTGGTCCGGTTCCATTTAGAGCTTTATACTGAGGAGTAGTATCTTAAAATCAATTCTGTAGGTTACCGGTAGCCAGTGCAGGGAAACCAACACTGGAGTAATGTGCTCTCTCTTCTTGGTTTTGGTTAATAACCTAGCTGCAGAGTTCTGAATCAGCTGAAGTCTGTCTGTGCTGCTTTTTGGGAGACCTGTAAGGAGTGCATTACAGCAGTCCAGTCTGCTGGAGATAAAAGCATGGACCAGTTTTTCAGCATCCTTTCGATTTATAACCGGCATTATTTTGGCTATGTTTCTGAGGTGGAAGAATGACGTTTTAGTGACTTTCTTTATGTGGGACTTAAAGTTAAAGTCTGAGTCTATAATGACTCCTAGACTTGTCACTTCTGGTTTGATCCAGGAAGTGAGTTTGCCCATCCTACTCATCAGCAGGTATTAAACAGTTGAGATCAGTAGACGGTTTTGGTCGACGGTGGATGTTTGGGTCTTTATGGGTTAAACTGGAGGAGAATTCCGATAATAAACTTTACCTTCAGCTGCAGCTATGCTAATGTTATAGTTTATTATCAGCCCAGATATGCCCCCATCTCTAACCAGTGGCTCTGAGGGAGGTGTTACATATCTGGCACCCGCACTGTGGTTACTCTCCGTCTTGACACGTGGTAAATAGATGGAGCTCATTTACATGCAGCTAAAATGCCAACAAAGGAGATGAGAGTGCAGACACAGCGCTCCACTAGTCTGCTGCTTGACAAGATTGTATCTCTGCTCTGGACAGAAGCGTCAAACTTATCCCAAACTGACTGACATAATGCGTTTATACATCATGTTTACTCATATCGCAGGCCGTGCACACACAGGCTGGACAGATTAATGGCATTGGGTTAAAAAGGGGGTACAATACATTCGCAATGATAGCCTCTGGTTTACAATTTGGAGCGCTGTGCAGCCAGCAGTTCATACTTTACCTGCCAATGTCCTTGGCCGCCTGCTCGTTGGGACTGTAATGAGAAGGACAGAGTGGTGGCCCGGTACATAGCTCCCTGTGAAGGCTGAATAAAGCTGGACCCCGATAGACCACAGTCCAGATATATGGACACGGTCAGGACCAGGAGCTTCACAGACCAGGGTGGGGTGAGGATGTATGGGAGCAACAACAAGACAAACAACAAAAAACACATCTCAGTGCATTTAAGATACCAGACAGATTTCCAGAGTAAGATCTGGAAAAAATAACCCTGTAAAGCCTGAACCATGAAATCATGACAGAAAATTCCAGTTCTTTGAAAATGGGGCCTTTAATGGGTCTTCTGAGCAACAAAACTTTTTTTTTTTTTTTCAAATATCAATTTCCTCTCTTCAAATCCAAACTCAAAACATATCTGTTTAGGACCTCTTTCTCTTTATGACCACAATTCCACTGTCCAATTTGAAGTGGACAGTGCAAAAAAAAATGGAAAAATGAACCAATTTTTAACCTGCCTTTCATTTTTACTCTGTTTTATTGCTTGTTTTATATCACAGGTGTCAAACACGCGGCCTGGGGGCCAAGTCCGGCCCTCCAAAGGGTCCAATCCGGCCCCTGGAATGAATTTGTGAAATGTAAAAATTACACTGAAGATATTAACAATCAATGATGTTCAATCTAAAGTGGGCCAGACCTGTAAATAATATCATAATAACCTATAAATAATGAAAAGAAGCTAATTTTTCTTTTTTTTTAGTGTCAAAAAAGTAAAATTACACAAAAATGTTTACATTTACGGACTAGCCTTTCACAAAAAATATGAAAAACCTGAAATGTCTTAAGAGAAGTATGTAGTATTTTAACAATATGCTGCCTGTTAAAGGTTTTGTGTATTTGTAGATCCACTGTGATCTGTAAGTTGTAATGCATATGTATAAATGATAAACTGAGGTGTAACATGGTTAAATTACACTTGTTTTTCTTAAGAATTTTCAGGTTTTCATATGTTTATGTTATGTTCAAGTACGGTTCGTAGATGTAAACATTTTCATTCTGGAATTTTGCTTTTTTCCCCTCAAAAATATAGAGAAAACTTTGGAGTTGATAATATAAGTTCTTATCCTATTATTATATTATTTTACTGGTCGGGCCCACTTTATTTCATATTAGGCTGTATGTGGCCCCTGAACTAAAATGAGTTTGACACCCCTGTTTTATATTCTCCTGTTTTACTGTACGGTGTCCTTGAGTTCCAAGAAAGGTGCCTATAAATATAGTGTATTATTATTATTATTATTATTATATCATTATTTATATGAGTTTCAACTTTGTACCATATTGATACAGCAGGTCTCAGTGGTCAAATATTACACTGGGTTACAAAAAAATGTTTTTTGCAAGTTGTCTAGGTTTTTTCAACTGAATTAGGACCATTTTGTACCGCTAAATCCAAAAATGACATCTGTTTTTCTCAATCAGGTCAGGTTTTTTTTTGCTAATTTGATTTTGAAAATGACTTGCATATCATGTGTGTTGACACTGGCCATAGAGTAAATTTTACTCATTATTTCATGCTGCAGTTGTATCTTGAAGATACAACCAAGAATGAAACGTATAAAATTAACTGTTCTTGTGCGGAATGATTGATTTCTGTATCAGTATCAATTTTGAGTGGGACCAAATGTTATCTAAATCAGAGTTAAATTCAACTCTCTAAGAGTTAAACTGACACTGTTTTTATTGTGTATAAAGAGTCAAATCAGAGAAAGTGATCATTTTGCAGTGGTTTCTTTTATTTTTTTTCCTAGAGAATATTTACACTGTAAGACTGGATAAGTTGAGTTTACTTAAAAATTCTGAGGTAACCGGTTGCCTTAAAAAATGTAAGTCATGAAAACTTGAGTGTATTAAACTGAAATGCTTGATTTGAATGGAATTGCTATTTAAGTACAACACACTCAATGCAGAGTTAAATTAACTTAAAATTTGTTGCAATGTCATTTACTTGTATAATCATTAGACTTAATATCATCAGTTCTTTGGACTCATTTCCAAGTTGATTTTAATTAAAATTTTCAAATAATAATGGATTAGATTTATAGCGCTTTTCTAGACACCCAAGGCACTTTACATTGTTGACCCATTATTCATTCGTAGTGATGTGACGTTCACGAACGAATCAAATCTTTTGAACGGCTTTGAAATGAACAATGGGAACCGAATCTTTGTAAAGAGCCGTTCATTTTTTTTTTTCTTAAGGAGGGAGTGTTTTTTTTTTAGGTATTTAAGTACTGTAATTGCAGTGATTAATCACTGTTGTGTTTTGTGCAAATTTTTTCCGTTTTTTTTTACACACATTTATTGTTCTTGTTCTGAGGAGAATTGCACTATAGTTCAGGTATTTAAGTAACTGCAGTGATTAATCACTGTTGTGTTTTGTGCCATTTTTTCCGTATGTTTACACACATTTATTGTTCTGGTTTTGAGGAGAATAAAATGTTATTCATAAGAAAATGTTTTATTTCTTTTCATTTTTAGGCTACAGACTAGTCCACATAATGTACCTTGATGTTTTTGGTCAAATTCCAGCATTTGCCTAATGTCACCTCTCATGTCATGGATTTAGCCCACACATTTGAACTTACTGCCGCGCCAATTAAACACCTTTAAAATGTAATGTCAATCATCACATGTAGCCTATTTAGTCATTAACCCTTTCATGCATGAATTATGAGAACCTTAATCAAAATTTTTTCCCGAGTGTTTTTATTCTTCTTCAGGCACAAAAAAAACAATGCGATTGAGAATTTTCTTCTGAAAAAAAAAAAATAAATAAAAAAAATAAAATAAAAATAATTTTAAAAATGTAAAAAAAAAAAAAAATAAAAATAATAAAAATTAAAAAAATAAATAAATAAATAACTTCTTATGGACTTATTTTTCATGAAGTTGCAAAAATGTCCACTCAGGGACACCACATGTTTAATTTTTGATGCACAGAAACATGTATTTACTGATAAATTGTGTGAAAACTATGGGGAGGGCTTGTGATTCTGAGGGTTTATGCTCAGAAGAGATCTACATAATGTTACCAATTCATGTCAGAAAAGATATGTAGTGTCTTAAAACTATAATAAAGATATGTGTGAAAAAAACCAAAACAACGAAAACAACAAAATCCATGAATATAGAAGAGAAAAGCTGTAGAATAGCTGTCCACTGTAGTGACCAGTATGCATGAAAGGGTTAAAACATTGGTGTTTCAAAATAATGCAAAAACATAAAGAGCCAGTTTTTGAACGGCTCTTTTCAGTGAACAGCTCCTGCTTGAACGGCTCCCTTCAAAGAGCCAAAAGTCCCATCACCAATTAAAATCTTATGCAATACAAATGGCTTTATATAATTCTTTAACTTAATACATTGTGACGTTGATGGAAATTAGGCAAGAAGTTAACTCAGTGTAATTTGCCATCACCTACATACTTTAATTAAGTGAAGCATAAAAACTTAGGGTGTATTCACACCTACCACGTTTGGTCTGTTTAAAACTGAATGCAGAATGCCAGAATGCAGCAGCGCGTCTGGTCTTCAATCAGCCTAAAAGGGCACATGTCACCCCCTTACTCATTGAGTTACACTGGCTACCCATAGCTGCCCGCATCAAATTCAAATCTTTAATCCTAGCCTACAAAATTCTCCGTGGGTCTGCTCCTGTCTACTTAGGTGCACTAATAAAAGCTTATGTCGCCCCACGACCACTCCGCTCGTCTGGGGAACGTAGTCGGTGGTCCCCAGACCTTGTACAAGACAATCCAGGCTCTTTTCATGGGTCGTTCCACGTTGGTGGAACGCTCTACCAAGTGCTACAAGAACAGAGTCATCCCTGCCTATCTTCAAGAAGCTCCTGAAGACCCAGCTCTTCCGAGAGCACTCCTGTCCTAGCACTTTCAAACATTCCATTTTAAATATTAATAAGGTTTTTCCCAGGACAACCACAGATTCTTTCACGATTATCTCTGGACCTGCTGCGGTGGTCCGGCCTCTTCCCTGCCCTCATCATCACCACTCACTTATCCTCAACGCCTCCATGTGTCTA
Source organism: Sphaeramia orbicularis (assembly GCF_902148855.1). Classification (NCBI taxonomy): domain Eukaryota; kingdom Metazoa; phylum Chordata; class Actinopteri; order Kurtiformes; family Apogonidae; genus Sphaeramia; species Sphaeramia orbicularis. Next base: position 13,571,249 of record NC_043968.1, on the reverse strand, counting down.
CCCCCCTTCTCCCCCTCTCCCCCAGTCCCTATCTCTATGCTCTCTTTTTCCCCTTCTCTACTCTCTCTTTAACCCCAACTGGTCAAGGCAGACGGCCATCCTCCAGGAGTCTGGGTCTGCTCCAGGTTTCTGCTGTTAAAGGGAAGTTTTTCCTCGCCACTGTCACCAGTCACAAGTGTTTGCTCCTGGAGGATTCTGTTGGGTTTCTGTAGAATTGACTTAGAGTCTGGTTTTGACCAACTCTATATATAAAATGTCAAGAGATAACTTTTTTGTGATCTGGCGCTATATAAATAAAATTTGAGTGATTTAATTGGTTTTCCCCTGTAAGTCGCTTTGGAAAAAAGCGTCTGCCAAATGCGTAAACATAAACATAAACATAAAACGGACCAGAGTTTGTTTCCCCAGAAAGTCCGGACTTTTTTTTAGGTGTGAATACAAACATGCAAACTCTGATTCGAACCAAACAAGCGGACCACTTCCAAACGGACTCTGGGCCGGTTCACTTCTGGTGTGAATATAACCGACCTCGAAACCAAACCAAGGAAACTTGCACCTTTTTGTGCTTGACGAGCCACCGTAGCCGCTGGAAGTAGCCGAGGTTTACGGGTGATCAGAGCTAACAGCAGCAGACATGAGCTGTGGACAGACGTGGAGCAATGAGGAAACTGAATGTGCCATTGACATTTGGTGAAATGCCTGTATTATGAAACTGGCTCCAACTGAGCTTTTCTTGAGTGTTAACATTATTTTGAAAATTTGTGTCAGTAAAAATGCAATTTATATTCTGAAAACAATAACTGTATATAAGAGTACCACGATTATTTTCATCAACACCAGCCGTCTCTGGTTAACCCCGCCCCTGACTTTCCTGTCCAATGCTAGTGCAGCTCCTTACACGCATGCTTGAGTTCACGCATTTTGGTTCACTTGCCAAAAGTACAATGTGAATGCAATCCAATCCAAATGACAAAATACAATCCCCATTTGATCCACATCAAATAAGTGGACCAGAGGATTATTCAGGTGGGAATACACTCTTGTGAAGCTGCAGAACCTTTAGAAATGAACAATAACACTATTGTTCTTTCTATGGCTCTGACTCATGGTGCAGCTCTACAAAAATACAAAAACAAACACAAAAAGGCCAATAAACACTGCCATACACATTAAGTCCAAATTAACACTAACATCACAATCCCACTGAACCCCTGCATATAAAAAGAACACATTTTCAACAACATGCCCAATCCCCACAATGCAATGCAGAGATAAAAAGGTGTGGTCATGACTAAACCTGAGCGATTTAATTCCATTAAACTAAACTTTTTTGTACTTTCGACTATGTCTACAAATTAGTAGCATATACTGAACATTTTATAGCAATGTAATAAACTTAAATCATTTAAGTACATTGTAATTAAGCATTAAGCATTTTAGTAAATACAAAGCGTGAAACAGTAAAATTTAACTCTCTAAGAGTTAAACTGACACTCAAATCAAATCAGAAAAAAGTAATCATTTTGCAGTGGGTTTTTTTTTTTTTTTTTTCTCCACAGTATATTTAGAGCATCCCTGTGTGTTGTTTGTAGTAAACTCTGCAGACATTGGGCTGTTTTCTGTTATTTTGCGTTTGGATGAGAGGAAGTTAACTCAATTTAATTATCTGCTAGACCCTGAAGGGATTGCCATGTTTGAATTGGACTGGATTCAGTATTTATCCTCTTATTATTTGGCGCTGTCTGTCACAGATAAATGAGTATACTAGGCCTTGGCATGGAAGCAGTGACCAATTTATAATCTGTCCTACTTCTGCACAAGCGCACCATCACAACACACAGGCACGGATGCGTGTAAAATCCAAACAAATAACGCTTAAAAAAACAACTAATAGTCCAGGATTTTGTTACTGATGGCTTGGGCGTTTTTTTCATTTTTTTTATTTTCTTTTAAAAGTTTTCACTGAAACATTTTAATGAGGAATAACAGCCTTACCATACAGGATATGAGCAGCAGCGACCGAAAGGCAGAGTTGGACACGGCCTCTTTATGGCACCGTTGGAGCAGCCACTCCATCCTGTTACCGGCACCAACTGTCATTCCCAGTGTCCGTCTGCTGCAGATAATAGGAGGGACGAACTGTGCTCACTTCGCTGAACATAAAACCTTTAATAGAGACTTTTTTCTCCCGGGATAACTAGTGCTAGGTCATTTCAATCAGCGTTTCAGCCCAACTAAGCAGCTGCTGCGCGTCAGGGAAAGGCTGCTTAAAGTCATTACATTTGCAGAGGGAGCGCATTGTGTTGACAGGTATCCGACTGGATATGTGAGGTCGGGATGGTCAAAGGCAGCTGACAAATCCCTGCGTCCTTCTAATTGGTCGTTCAACACTTCCTGACACGGCCTCGACCAATGAAATCCCCGCTTCACCTCCGGGCTGCCCTGCCTCCAGGGCCTGGGTCACATAAGAGGCTTTAGTGTCTTTACCAAATAAACACAAGGCCTAGGCACACACAGCACCTAGAAGGATAAAAAAAAAGAAGAGGAAGAATTACAATAACAACAACAATAATAATGATAATGAAATAAAAAGAAGAATTACAACAACAATAATAATAATGATAATGAAATAAAAACAAGAATTACAGTAACAACAATAATAATAAAATAAAAAGAATTACAGTAACAACACACAACAATAATAATAATAATAATAATAACAATAATAATAAAATAAAAAAATTACAGTAACAACAATAATAATAATAATAATAATATATGATAAATAAAAAGAACTACAGTAACAACAACAACAAGCACAACAATAATAATAATGATAATAACATAAAATAAAAGAAGAAGAATTACGAGAACAACAATAACAATAATAACTAGAAGCACTTGGAGAGCGCAGACCTCCGCCAAGGCTGATCAGTGCCCCCCCCCGTGGGCCACCCCACGCCAAGGAGGTTATGTTTTTGCCAGGGTTTGTTTGTCTGTGTGTGTTTGTCTGTCCGTTAGTGTGCAACATAACTCAAAAAGTTATGGACAGATTTTGATGAAATTTTCTGGTCTGCGCCCCCCCCGTGGGCCCCCCACCCCGATCACCACCAAAATTTAATCATTTCTTCCTTATCCCATTTCCAACAAACCCTGAAATTTCATCAAAATCTGTCCATAACTTTTTGAGTTATGTTGCACAACGGACAGACAAACAAACAGACAAACAAACAAACCCTGGCAAAAACATAACCTCCTTGGCGGAGGTAACAACAACAACAACAACAACAACAACTATAATTATAATAATAATAATAAAATTAAAAAGAAGAAGAATTACTAACAACAACAACAACAAGAAAATCACTCGGAGACCGCAGATCTCCGCCAAGACAGATCTGCCCCCCCTCATCACCACCAAAACGTAATCATTTGTTCCTTGTGCCAGTATCAGCATTTCCTGAAAATTTCCTGAAAATCCATCCATAATTTTTGAGTTATCTTGCTAACAGACAAACAAACAAACACGCAAACACACAAAGCAAAGTGATCACAATACCTCCTGGTGGAGGTAATAATGATAACAGTGATAATAATCATGACAACAATGACGATAACAACAACGATGATAACAACAACGACGATTATAAGAACGATAACGATGATTATAATAATGATGATAATAACAATAACAATGATGCTAAAAAAAAAAAAAAAAAAAAAAAAAAAAAATAATAATAATAATAATTTATTATTATTCAATAAGCTTAATTGAAATTGTAACATACCATTGTACAGTGCCACAAAATTTGGTTTTATGTTCTGTAAGGTCCTCAGGTAAAATACACACTTCAACAAGTGGTGCCAGACACAACAAACCCCGCCCCTCACAGGTATTGTATCTTATTTTAGCATCGTCCAGCTGATGTCATCATATCTATGCATGTGCTGATATCAGCATATCACTTACTTCTACCTATGTGCCAAGTTTGAAGTAAATTGAAACAAACTGTATGTTTTTATAGACATTTGAAATTTTGTATTATAAGTAAAGGGGGGGGGGGGGGGGGGATGATTGGCGCAGACCTCCGCCAAGGCAGATCAGTGCCCCCCCCCATTCACCGCCAAAATTCAATCATTTGTTCCTTGTGCCAGTATCAACATTTCCTGAAATTTTCACCCAAATCCGTCCATAACCTTTTGAGTTATCTTGCACACGGACAGACAGACAGTCAGACAGACAAACAAACCAATGCCAGCAAAAACATAACCTCCTTGGAGGAGGTAAAAATTCCTAAAAAATGTAAACTTTGACCTCACTTTCCCAAAATGTAATGACATCTATTCTGGGTCACTGGCAACCTATAAACCCAATTTGGTATGAACTGAACCAATAGTTTTGCTGCTAAAATGTTGACAAAAAATAAACAAAGAAACAAACCGAACTGAAAACAACACCCCTTGCCTCCCCTTTGGGGGCGGGATAAAAACATAAATAAAAACAGTCAAGCAAAAAAGACACAAAAAAGCCTGTCCATTATTCAAAATGTGAAGGATGTACACATGACAATAACAACTATAATGTCAAGTCTTTTCAAGTGAAGTGAGTAGTGCAATGTCCTAAGTATGGGTTATGTTACTACTACTACTACTATTACTACTAACTACTACTTCGACTACTACTATTACTACTAACTACTACGACTACTATTACTACTAACTACTACTATGACTACTACCACTACTACTACTACTACTACTACCACTAACTACTACTACTAACTACTACTACTACTACTGCTATTACTGCTACTACTACTACTACTACTACTGACTACTACTACTACTACTAACTACTACTACGACTACTACCACTACTACTACTACTACTGCTATTACTGCTACTACTACTACTACTAACTACAATTACGACTACTACTACTACTACTACTATTACTGCTACTACTACTACTACTACTACTAAACTACTACTACTACTACTACTACTAACTACTACTAACTACTACTACTACTACTGCTATTACTACTACTACGACTACTACTACTACTGCTATTACTACTACTACTACTACTACTACGACTACTACTACTACTACTACTACTGCTATTACTACTACTACTACTACGACTACTACTACTACTACTACTACTGCTATTACTACTACTACTATACTACTACTACTACTACTACTACTATGACTACTACTACTACTAACTACTACTACTAACTACTACTACTACTACTACTACTACTACTACTACTACTACTGCTATACTACTACTACTACTACTAATAATAATAATAGTAATAATAATAATAAAAACCTAGCTGTAATTCTCAGTCCTTGGTACTAATGTGCAGGGTTAGGATGACCTAGAGAATGCTGTAGAAATGGATGGTTTTATTTTTTATTTTTTATTTTATTTAACCTTATTTAACCAGATGAAGTCCCATTGAGACTGGGAACGCTTTTACAAGGGCGACCTGGCCAAGAGGTCAGTAACACATGATAAATACAAGTTCAAAAGATAGGTACAATAACAATAAATTAAAACAGACAATAAGTTAGGAAATAAACAGCATGACAGATCGTTAAAGTGCAATAGTTGAGGTCAACAACATTTAAAAACAAAGGCCCTGTGCAAAGGATTCTAGTCAATAAGATGGAATGAAAAGATTGGAGTGAAATGACGCCTTCATGCTTTTTGATTGATTGATTTATTTTTTACCGTGCATATATGAAAATGAAAATAACTCCCCTAGATGATGTGTTTATGGCCGACAGAGGAAGCATGTCTCTGTTCTTGGACACCTCAGACTGGGTTTCCTCCTCCTTCTTCCTTCCTTCCTTCCTTCCTTCCTTCCTCTTCTTCTTGTTTCCATTTTATTCAGCATCGGGAGCATCATAGTGCACTACCATTACCCACTATGTTTAAGTGTGGATCAGAGTTAAACTATAAGGAAAAAAACTCATAGAATCTCACAAAATTTAAGTAGAAAGATTGCTAACTTAATGCTGTTTCATGCCTTTTAAAGAGACGACACAAAGTAGAATCTGTTGGTAATTACAGCTACTAATCACATATTTAACCCCCTACTTGTCTGAAAGCATTTATGATTAGACACAAATATGTGACATGGAGTAATTTTTCTACAGATTGCAAACACAGGGAAAGAAAGCATATATATAGAAGACCACTAAAACAATACACTGAATTTTCATCCTGTGGAATAGGGGTGTCAAACTCATTTTAGTTCGGGGGCCACATACAGCCCAACATGACCTTAGGTGCACTGGACCAGTAAACAATAAGATAACCTAGAAATAATGTCAACTCCAAACTTTTCTCTATATCAGTGGTTCTTAACCTGGGTTCGATCGAACCCTAGGGGTTCGGTGAGTCAGTCTCAGGGGTTCGGCGGAGGTCAGGACACACACCCGACTAATGAGTCGAGTGTGTGTCGGGCTAGGTCCGTGTATGTAAACAAACAGCTTCGGAGACTCTTTCTCTGATTGACATCCAGTATACGCGGTGTATTGTTGTTGCTTATAGCACTACAACACATCCAGAAATGTTTATAATCTCTTCCACTCGTCTGACGATGAATTATTTGAGTATTTTCCACATCGTTGTTATGACTTTTGCTACTTCCTGTTAACCACGGAGGCAGCCATGTGTAGCGTTTGTTTACATTTTTCGGTCACCGCACTGGTCAGCTGCAATCATGTGACAACCGACGCACCGTCACGGATGGAGAAATCGTATTACGCTAAAGCCGAGCTAGTGCCGTAATAAAACAACGATCACAAAAATACTGAAGGGGTATAATGAGAACTTTTTTTTGATACACTATTGATACACTGATTTGCAGTAAATATTCATTATTACTGTAGCTTGATGGAAATTAGGTGATGGGTGTGTGTTAAAATGTTAAAAATGATAAATAGCATAAATACAATAAGTTCATTATTGGAATACATAAGGTTAAAAATTAAAACCATTTCAGTGTGGTAGTATTAAAAAAGGTCATGTCTTTGTGAAAAGGTATGTAATTTGTTGTGAATTCATGCAGTGTATTGGTTTTGTTCTTTGAACACAGTGACGTTAATGCACAGTTCATTTTGTGCACCAGTAAAACATATACCTGTGTCTTGAATTTGAAAAAAATCATATTTTATTTTTTAATAAAGAAGGGTTCGGTGAATGCGCATATGAAACTGGTGGGGTTCAGTACCGCCAACAAGGTTAAGAACCACTGCTCTATATTTTAGAGCAGGGGTTTCAAACTCATTTTCTTTCAGGGGCCACATTCAGCTCAATTTGATCTCCAGTGGGCGGACCAGTAAAATAATAGCATAATAACCTGGAAAAATTACAACAAACGGCACCCTAGCTGCCGGAATAATACCATTTTTTTACTTTTTTTTTTTTTTTTCTTACAGTGTAGCATAACCTATAAGAAATGACAACTCAGATTTTTGTCTTTGTTTTAGTGCCAAAACCCCCATTAAATTCTGAAAATACTTACTTTTATAACTATCCAAACCTGAAAAAACTGAAATTTCTTCAGAAAAATAAGTGCAATTTTAAAAATATTCTTCCTCAACTTATCATTTCTACATGTGCATTATGGATTGATTCTACAAAGACACTAAACACTTAGTAACAGGCAGAAAATTGTTAACAACCTGCTTAATTTTCTTTGTACATTTCAGGTTGTTCATATTTAATTGTTTCAGGATAGTTTGTAAATGTAAATATTTTCTCATAATTTAATGTTATTTTTTGCACTAAAACAAAGACAAAAATTTGAAGTTGTTAATTCAAGATTTTTTGGCTTAGTTAAATATTTTTACTAAATTTGAGATTTTTTGGGCTTAATTCAAGATTTTTCTACTAAATTGAAGATGTTTTTTTTTTTTTGCTTAATTCAAGATTTTTCCTTAATTCAAGCTATTTTTTTTTTTTATTTAATTTTATTTTTTGCTTAATTCAATTCAAGACTGTGGAATTTTTGTACTTTGCAAATTCATCCCAGAGGCCGGATTGGAACCTTTGGCGGGCCGCATTTGGCCCCCGGGCCGCATGTTTGAGACCCCTGTTTTAGAGAGAAAAAAGTAAAATTATATAATGAAAATGTTTACATCAACACATTATCATTTGGAAAAAATGTGAATAACATGAACAACCATAAAAAAAACTGAAATTTATGAAGAAAAATAAGTGCAATTTTAACAATTTTATGCCTCAGTTTATCATTTATACATTTACATTACAACTTACAGATCACACTCTATCTACAAATACACAAAATATATAGTAACAGGCAGAAGGTTGTTAAAATTGCACTACTTCTCTTAAGATATTTCAGGTTGTTCATATTTGTTCAGGTTATTCCGATTTTTATGAAAGCATAGTTACCTCCGCTAAGTGTAACGGCGAAGGTTATGTTTTCATCAGGGTTTGTTTGTCTGTTAGCAAGATAACTCAGAAAGTTATGGACAGATTTTCAGGAAGTTTTTAGGATTTGGGGAGGGGGCTGATCTAACTTGACAGAGGTCTGCGCTCTCCAAGTGCTTTTCTAGTTTTTACACTGTATATCGTATCATTTTTAGCTTACCGCCCGACAGACCGTAAGCTATTGTCGTCATGCGTCGTCTGTCATCGTCGTCGTCCGTTACAAAAATTTCAATCGTCTTCTTCTCCGAAACTACAATTCCGATTGACTTCAAACTTGGTATACAGCTTCTTTATGATGATGTCAACAAAAGTTAGTGAAATTATTTGGATCCAGATCTGATTCTGGATTTGGTGCCACTTTGAAAAATTTCCCCATTATAAGAGATAGGAAGTGGATGGATGCAATAACTCAGTAAATATAAATGATATCCAGTGTAAATTTCTACAGTAAACCCCTGATGGGGAGATGACCAAAACATAACGTCCACATGCTGATCAGGATCTTCTTCTGGATCCGGGAACTGACGGAAAATTTAACATGGGCTCTTATGGGGAAAACATTTCAATCGATTTTTTCTCTGAAACTCCAGTTCTGATTGACTTCAAACTTGGTATACAGCTTCTGTATGATGATGTCACACAAGGTATTGTTATTATTTCGATCCGGATCTGATTCTGGATTTGGTGGACTTTGAAAAATTTTCCCATTGTAAGAGATAGGAAGTGGATTGATCCAATAAATCAGTATCAATGATATCAAGTTGGAATTTGAATTTTTTACAGATCTGATTGGAATATGACCAAAACATGGGCTATTTCTGTAATGTAAAAACACACATAACTGGGCGATAATAAATGGCATCTGGATACATTTCCCAAAGCTTTTAATTTGGCCGGTAAGCTACAGGGCCATTGGTCCTATTTTTTTTTACTGTTGTTTACAGTGTTGTGTTAATTTTCCTTTATTTTTTTTTTTTATCGTGTTTTTACTGAATTTTGACCACGTAACTGCTTTTTGAGTTTTTTTGAGTTTGGCATTGTTTGTTTGTTTGTCTGTCTGTTAGCAAGATGACTCAAAAAGTTATGGACGGATTTGGATGAAATTTTCAGGAAATGTTGACACTGGCACAAGGAACAAATGATTACATTTGGTGGTGGGGTGGTGGTGGGGGGTCTGATCTGCCTTGGCGGAGGTCTGTGCTCTCCAAGTGCTTTTCTAGTTTCCTTTTTGTAACTGTCTGAAATATGATAAAATCAATGCAAACTTATAAGACAACAAAATACACTTCAAATAAACTTTCATTCAATATTTTCATGTCTTGAATAAATGACAAACCTCCCACTAAAACAACTTGGCATAAAATCCTTTTGGACTGCTTTCCTACAGGGTGGGGAAGCAAAATTTACAATGAACATTTAGTTGTTTTTTCTCAGCAGGCACTACGTCAATTGTTTTGAAACCAAACATATATTGATGTCATAATCATACCTAACACTATTATCCATACCTTTTCACAAACTTTTGCCCATATGAGTAATCAGGAAAGCAAACGTCAAAGAGTGTGTGATTTGCTGAATGCACTCGTCACACCAAAGGAGATTTCAAAAATAGTTGGAGTGTCCATAAAGACTGTTTATAATGGAAAGAAGAGAATGACTATGAGCAAAACTATTACGAGAAAGTCTGGAAGATTCTATTAAAGAAGAATGGGAGAAGTTGTCACCCGAATATTTGAGGAACACTTGCGCAAGTTTCAGGAAGCGTGTGAAGGCAGTTATTGAGAAAGAAGGAGGACACATAGAATAAAAACATTTTCTATTATGTCAATTTTCTTGTGGCAAATAAATTCTCATGACTTTCAATAAACTAATTGGTCATACACTGTCTTTCAATCCCTGCCTCAAAATATTGGAAATTTTGCTTCCCCACCCTGTATGGAAATGTTGATACTGGCACAAGGGACAAATGATTAAATTTTGGTGGTGATGGGGGGGTGGGGGGCACTGATCTGCCTTGGCGGAGGTCTGCGCTCTCCAAGTGCTTTTCTAGTGTGTAAATGTAAATACATTCATGTAATGTTGCTTTTTTTTTAACACTAAAACAAAGACAAAAATTTAGAGTTGTCAGTTTTTATAGGCAATTAAGCTAGTATTTTTACAAACTGACCCACCTGAGATCAAATTGGGCTGAATGTGGAACCTGGATTCAAATGACTGATAATATCTTCAGTGTAATTTTTGTATTTCACATATTTATCCCAGAGTGGAGCCTTTGGCTGGTTTTGACCCATGGGCTGATGTTTGACATGTGTGCTGTTGAAAATCTGCACTGTGACGCCCACATGTCGTCTGATCACAGGTGTTTTCACCGCGGCAGGGAGGTTGATTGACTGTAATTGCCAGTTGCTGACCAGATTTTGTCAGATGCATCCTGGGTAAAAACATAGAAGTTTGAAAAGTGGCTTCGCTTTTCCATGACAGCGTAAAGCAATGGCACGTTTATATATATATTTGATCTGATTTCATCTGTTGCCGCCAGAGTTTGCTTTCCTTACATTTTTTCATACCAGGCCTACTTTGTATTTCTAAATAATTTTGAATACAAGATTTTCACACTATTGTGGAAACTGTATTTTCTACAAGTAAAATCAATCATCCTGTTCATAAATGCAAATGATATTCCTATTAGGACTTATTGGCAACATCAGAGTTTGTTATATTAATTGCCTTTTGTTTGAAACAGACCAAATCAATGATACCACAATGTGACGGATTCACATATATTATGTATGAGGTGAAAAGGAGATGTGGAGAAACTGACCCACAGTCTTTTCAAACATACTATCGAATAATTACTGCAGGTACATGTGTTTAATTAACTAATGTGCATTGGTGGAAATCTCTGCAAAATCCGTCTGTTATTAATATGTTAAAGGTAACACAGGAAACACAAAAATTTTACAAGAAATTAAGTATTTGATGATTTAGGCAAAGCACTGACTTAATGACTTATGCATTTTTTTTTTAACCCATAAGGACACTGTTACTTTTATGGTTAATTTTTCTCTCTATTTAACCATCCTTAAGTGATTTATCACCATTTATTGTAATATTATCTTCTGTATTTTGTGTTTTATTCAGTGAAAATATACTATTTTCCTACATTTAATTTACTGATCATGAAAATGTTCATAAAAGATCAAATTAAAGTTGAGGGTTATTATATAAAAAATACAGAAAACTGAAGAAAAAGTGATATTTTTTTCAGCAAAATCTATCCTTAACTGAACATAAACCAAGTGTCTCCATCCACTGTCATTGATCCAACTCCATGGGTTTTACTGGTGAATCAATATTGTAGAAGATGACGGTGTTTCCACGTTCACTACGGACCCTTTGAACGTCCAAATGGATCATATCTGATGACCATGAAAAGATGACAAACTGTATTTTACACCAATTATTTACATGGATTGATAGGATTAGTGGATCAACAGTGATTTAACTTTTTATATCAGTAAATTATTTTGGTTGCCGTTGGATATTTGGGTCTTCATGGGTTAATAAGGTGATAATATAGATCAGGGGTGTCAAACTTATTTTAGTTCAGGGGCCACATACAGCCTAATATGATATAAAGTGGGTCGGACCAGTAAAATAATATAAATAATAGGATAAGAAATTATAAATAATGTCAACTCCAAAGTTTTTTTTCTCTGTTTTTGAGTGAAAAAAAGTCAAATTCCGTAATGAAAATATTGACATCTATGAACCGTACTTGAACATAACATAAACAAATATGAAGTATGTGGAATCGTACCAATATTCTGCCTCTTATTAAATGTTTTGTGTATTTGTAGATCCACTGTGATCTGTAAGTTGTGATGCACATGTATAAATGATAAACTAAGGCGTACTATTGTTCAAATTGCACTTATTTTTCTGAGGAATTTTCAGGTTATTCACATTTTTGTAAAAGGCTAGTCTGTAAATGTAAACATTTTGGTGTAAGTTTACTTTTTTTTTTAACACTACAACAAAGACAAAAAATTGTAGTTTTCATTATTTATAGGTTATTATGATAATTTACTGCTCTGACCCACTTTAGATTGAATTGACCTAAAGTGATTCTAACATCCTTGATTGTTAATATCGTCAGTGTAATTTCTGCATTCACAAATTCATCCCAAGGGCCGGATTGGACCCTTTGGCGGCCCAGTTTTGGCCCCTGGGCCGCATGTTTGACACCTGTGATATAATACATATTAGGCCAAGTCTCTTTTTTTTAAATTCATCTTTTATTTTTTATTTTATGTTTTTATGTGTGAAATAAAACAAGGAAAACGAGGATACCTACATCCATGATAACTATTTGATTTCTCCACAAAAACTCAAAGGACAGCGTCTATATTTGGTTCTTTTTGTTCCTTACAGCAGGGGCGTCAAACTCATTTTGGTTCAGGGGCCATATTTAGCCCAGTTTGATCTCAAGCGGGCCAGACTAGTAAAATAATGACTTAACAACCTATAAATAATGACAAATCCGAGTTTTGTTTTTGTTTAGTGCAAAAAAACCCAATTAAATAATGAAAATGTTTAGATTTTAAAAAAAGATGTGACCTGAAAAAACAGAAATTTCATTCGAAAAATTAGTGCAATTTTAACAATATTATGCCTCGACTTATTATTTATACATGCACATTTACGCACAGTGTTATATAAATGCTTGGTAACAGGCAGAATATTGTTAAAATTTTGGAGTTTGGAACTAAAATTTGAATATTCCATCTCTTATTATTAACACAACTACAGATCACAGTGGATCCACAAATGCACAAAACCTTTTGTAACAGTAAGAATATTGTTAAAATTCCACATTTCGAGTTGTTCAGATTTGTTTATATTATGTATTTATTTGCATTTTATTGTGAAAAAACAGTTTTGTAAATGTAAATATTTTCACAGTGTAATATTATTTTTTCACTTCAATTTTTTCCACAGAATTTTTCACAAAGAAACTTTGTAGTTGTCATTATTTATGGGTTATTGTGTTTTTATTTTTACTATAGATCACATTGGTCTGTATGTGGAACCTGAACCAAAATGATTTGGACGACCTGGACTGTTCAGGTTCATTTTTGCACTTTCATCCCGTGGGCCAGAATGGAACCTTTGGCGGGCCAGATTTGGCCCCCGGGCCGCATGTTTGACAACTACAGCAGCAACCATGCACAACACTGGCTATACCTTTAGCTTGTAAATTACACTGGGTTACAAAAAAATGTTTTTTGCAAGTTGTCTAGGTTTTTTCAACTGAATTAGGACCATTTTGCACCGCTAAATCCAAAAATGACATCTGTTTTTCTCAATCAGGTCAGGTTTTTTTTGCTAATTTGATTTTGAAAAATTTGATTTCTCACAAAATATAATAATTAATACCAAAATAAGATTGGTAAGCACACTTATGAAACTTGTGACTTGATTCCTGTTAGGTACGATGGTGTATTCACCGCAGATGTAGCAGAATACGTAGGCTTATTTTGCAAGATCTTCTAGTCGAAGCCATTTCATTCACCTGTAATATTAAAAAAAAACATTAATCATAAATCGGCAAAAGTAAAATCTTCAGAACTCGTTTATTGCAAGAAATATGAAAGAATTTTGTATCATATGATGTGAAAATGCCCATAAATGTAAGCAAAAATGTTAAAAAGCCAATATGTAGCATAGTTCAGAAAGTTGACATGACTGAGCAAAATTAATGTGATTTTGGATTCAGCACACCAAAATGATCCTAAATCAGCTCAAAAAACTTTAACAATGAATTGTTGTTGACCACTGTTACCAATACATGAATAACACCCTAAAAAAACACACTCCAACACAAACTATACATCAGCACACAAGAAAATGTTGCATAATCTAACTGTGAGTCTCGGGGAAAATAATGTTTAAGTGTAAATTAAACCCTCCACAAGTAAATATGTTTCATTAAGACACAGTAATATTTCAGTTTTATGTTAGAAGTCGTAATCCTTGTAGGGAAGACCAGATCTGAAGCCAAACCCCGATTAAAAAAAAACATGCAAAGATATGATGACATAAGCAGAAAATACTAAACTAAGTTCCTGGTGCTGTGACAAATACCTAAATGTGATTCTGAGATTATCTACGAGGGAAACAAAAGCAGCCATATGCAATCACACAGATGCATGCAAGTGTTTTTTGCACACTCTGCAAACGTAACCGGCCTTTTCTGATAAGTGGAACGGAAAACCCAAGGACTCTGCTGGGTTGCATTTGTATCAAGAAGACACAGACAAACAAGAATCTTAAAGAATTATGAATAATTCAGATGTGAGTTGCCGTTGTGAGAACAAAACAGTGACACTACCTGCTTGGAATGTAAGCGCATACGTGAACGATGTGTAGCCAAAGAAAGCTATTATGAAGCATTAAATATTAATACCAGAGGAAAATCGGTTGCATATTATGGATCTGATGAGGCAAGCACTGGGGAAGAGTTGGATTGTCTAAGGGTGTTTTTCTGCAGGTTGTCCACATGGGGGAGTTGTGGCTTCATGCATGTCTCTGGTTCATCCCCTCCTTCCGCTGTGAATAAATCAAATGTTGAGTGTTCATTTAGCATGTATAAGACTCTCCAATAACATCATATCGACTGAAATAAAATGTAAATGCTCCAAACAGAGAATGTTGCACGACTCATCCCGTTCTCTTTTTTCCTTGACCTCTCCCTGCCGGCCTTGTGTACTTTTTTTTTGCTTTTACTGGTCTGTCCTGTCTCGCAACCGAAGCCCTTACAGATGGGAGCGTGGACAGCAGGGGGCGCCACTGGAGTTACAGCTTCAGAGCAATTTATTTCCCAAGCTCACACAGGCTTCATTCGAGAGCCCATCAGAGAGCTCCAATAGAGCCACTTAAGCCACTGTTCCCCAACATGAAAGAAAGCAACCAGAATAGAGTGATAGGAAGAAAGGCGAAGAGCCAGAAGAGAAGCGTTTGATCAGTTAGTTCTGGGGCATCACTTCGAGGGGGATTGTATCCCCAACGGGGGCACTGGGAACTGTTTGTCCCTTAGAAGTCTAATGTGAGAAATTGAATAATTTTTATTTCTGTCTCTGCTTCTTGGCTGTTTGTATATAATGAGTCCACACGGTCTACAGTAAAAGCAGAGGAGAGAAAATGAAAGAACAGGAAGGAGGTACCAAGGAATCTGACAAGACCTCCCTGGCTTTATTTGGAATAAAACTGTGACTGTCTCACAGTGGGATCAATGAAGTTACCTCGCTGCGAAATGAAATGAATTCTAGCAGGGATAATTACAGAGATGAATAGATAGAACAAAGAAATAGTTGAGTGAACAAAACAGAGATTAGAAATGGCAACAATTTCAAAGGTCTGAGTCATGCATGTGTGTGTATATATATATATATATATATATATATATATTTTTTTTTTTTTTTTTTTCTGCCTCTTTTTCTTTCTTTCATATCTTATTCTTACTCCACGGCAGGGGTGTCAAACTCATTTTCATTCAGGGACACATTAAGCCAAATTTGATCTGAAGTGGGCCAGACTAGTGAAATAATAACATAAAAATATAAATACTGTCAACTCCAAACTTTTTTCTATGTTTTAGAGCAAAAAAGTAAAACTATGTGATGAAAATGTTTACATCTACCAACTATCCTTTAAAACAACGTGAATAACATGAACAACGGAAATTTCTTAAGAAAACTAAGTACAATTTTAACAATATTATGTCTCAGTTTATCATTTACCTTACAGATCACAGTGGATCCACAAATACACAAAACATTTAATAACAGGCAGAATATTGTTAAAATTACACTTCAGACATTTCAAAATGTTTATGTCTTGGGTTTTTCGTGTTTTTGTGAAATGTTAGTTTGTTCTGGTGTAAATACAATAAAATGACATGAAAATTTTTACATTTACAAAGAGAAAAATTTGGAGTTGTGAGTATTTGTGGGTTATTATGATTGTATTTGACTGATCTGACCCACTTGAGATTAAATTAGTCTGTATGTGGAACCTGAACTTCAAGGTCTTCAGGACAGCACCTGCTGATGGTTCCACGCACCTGTTTTAGCACACGCAGCACACACGGTGACAGGTCGTTTAAAGCTGTGGACCTCGTCTATGGAATGACCTGCCTCTACACCTACGGTCCATGGACTCTGTAGAGAGCTTTAAGAAACACCTCAAAACCCTCCTGTTCAAAAAGGCTTTTAGTCTCCCACCTGACCCAGGACCACCACGAACTGACTACACTCTATGTATTCATCATAAAGTACTCCATGTGCCCCCCCCCCCAGTCTCTCTATATCTCTATCTCTCTTTTCTCCTCCTTACTCTCTCTCTTTAACCCCAACTGGTCAAGGCAGACAGCCATCCTTCAGGAGTCTGGGTCTGCTCGAGGTTTCTGCTGTTAAAGGAAGTTTTTCCTCGCCACTGTCACCAATCACAAGTGTTGCTCCTGGAGGATTCTGTTGGGTCTCTGTAAACTTGATTTGATTCTGATTTGAATTGGTAAAGCACTTTGTGACTGTCTGTGAAAAGTGCTCTATAAATAAAATTTACTACTACTTACTTACTTACTACTACTTACTTACTTACTTACTTACTTACTTACTTACTTATACTGAACTAAAATGATTCATATCTTCAGTGTAATTTTTGCATTTTACAAATTCATCCCAGGGGCCAGACTGGACCCTTTGGTGGGCCGGATTTGGCCCCGGGCCGCATGTTTGACACCTGTGCTCTAGGGACATCTTATTGTACTTTTAGATGTAAGCCCCTCTCTATGTACTTGGCTGTAACCATTCCGCCTCAGCATATTTTCCTATATCTGTCATTGTTTAATGGTTTTCCTCCTGTATATTAGTACTTTGTTACCATTTGATGTTTTATTATGTTGATCGTTTGTTCAGGACAACAGATGGAAATGAGCTCCTCTGCAAATCTGGTGCCTGCATCTTGTTCTGTGTAACTAATGCCAATACACACTGTCCTGTAACTAAATAAATAAATACAAATTAATTTCCTCCCTATACACTGCTGCCAACCCTCTCCTTGTGCGGCGATCAGTGAGATAACATGTTTTAAAGTAATGCATTACAGTACTGGATTACTTTTTGCAGTAACACAGTAGTGTAAGGCATTACTAATCAATTTTCAGTAATATTTTACTCGGGACATGTTCAATAGCGCTTGTATACAACATACTTTTCACCCGTTATTTAACCCTTTCATGCATACTGGTCACTACAGTGGACAGCTATTCTACAGCTGTTCATTTGTATTTTCATGGGTTTTGTTGATTTAGTTTCGTATCATCCAACACAACACCATCACATACACTGCAATTCATAACCTGATCTGCAGAAATATGTTTTAGTGTAAATAAATAGCTAATTGTTATTAAACTGTAATTTAAAAGTTTTTGTAATCAAAGTTTTTTGGGTTTTTTTTTGCATATTATCTCCATGAAGTGAGTATAACTAGTACTAGAGTATGTTAAAATGTGATAAAACATCAGATTAGCTGCATAAAAAATGGTTTTATGCTTTCAGACTCATCAATGACTGAAAATCTTTGGTGCCTGTTTACAATTAGATCACTACTGATCTCACCTGTCACTGCTTGATTGTCGATCTTTGTTTATCTTCATAATGACTCCAGACTGTGGACTAATTGCTTTATCTTGGATTAGTATACCTTTTTTTTTTTTTTTTTAAATTTTCTTATAGACCAGGTGTTGTACTGAGCCATTTGTTGCAAAAAAAAAAAAGTAATAAAATCTAATAAAGATAATTGAAAAAAAAAAAAAAAAGGTTTTATTTCATAGTTTTCACTTTCTGATGATAGGTTTTAAATACATGTGGGTTTTTGTGCCTCAAAAATTAAATGCATGGTGTCCAGCTGATTGGACATTTTTGTAACTCCATGAAAAATACGTTGATTAAAAAAAAAAAAAAAAATCAATTGCATTGTTTTTTTCATGCCTAAAGAGGAATAAAAGCACTTAGTAAAAAAATATTGTCTGAGGTTCTCATAATTCAAAATTCATTCAACTGTTCAAATAAAAAAATAAAAAAATAAAAAAAAAACAGCAAGACCATGAGACCTTAAGGAATAAAAAATGTAGCATCAAAGTTCTATTTCCTGTTGGTGTTCAGCCAATAGGTGCAGACGGCAGAAGACAGCCCATTGTCCACTGGACGTATGTTCATTACTAACCCTAACCCTGCTTTACAGAAGCTAGTTAGCACGATCCATGTGATCAGCCATGACAAGGTAAGCTAACGTTTCTATGACTAGTTAGAATTCTGTATCAATTGTGGATTTATCTACCAGTGCAAGCATTCCTGCTGGAATTCGAACATTGTAGATCATAGCATTACTTATTAAGCTATCCATCCACATGCACTTCGGGTCGCAAATATATGCATCCCAAGGCTCTCCTATCTCTTGTATTGGGGGGGGGGGGGGTCTACTGTGCATGCGCCATTTATGACGAGAGTCTGTATGTAACTCAAAAGTAATACAGGAGTCATGTAACCCATTACAATTCTGAGACAGTAATATTGTAAGGTAAGGAATTACCACTCAGGTCATCTGGTGCAGGTCTGCTCTGTGTTCCCAAAGTCAGAACTAAACATGGAGAATCAGTGTTCAGTTTCTATGCGCCGTATATCTGGAACAAACTACCAGAAAATCTCAGGTCTGCTGAGAGTCTGAGTTCTGTTGAGTCAAGGTTAAAGACTCACCTGTTCACTGCTGCCTTTGACTAAAAGGCTTTTGACTTTTGAAATTTTATATTCTCTTTCGAAACTCTGCACTGCAATTCTTAATAGTGTGTTTTATTTTATTTTATTTTTAATTTTATTCAATTTTTTTATTTATGTCTTCTTTTCTTACTTGCTGTTTTTAATTACCTTTACATGTTTCTTTTATAATGTTTTAAATGCGTTTCTTTTTTCCTGTCGTTGTATTTCAATGTCCTGTGTGAAGCACCCTGAATTGCCTTGTTGCTGAAATGTGCTATACAAATAACCTGCCTTGCCTTAAATAGAATTTAAATATTTATATAGAATATTTAACCCATAAAGACCCAGTGCTTTTGTTGTGGCAGGTCCCAAATTAATTTATTTCTATATTAAACGTTTCGTAAGTGATTTATTACCATTGATTGTAATATTATCTTCCTTGTTTTGCATTTTTCAGTGTAAATTATGTATTTTCCTATTTTAGTGTAGATTTAGATGGACTGTAGATGTTCATTAAAGCTCGGAGTAAAGGTAAGGGTTATTATATCAAAAACAGAGAAAACTCAAGATAAAGTTACTTTTTCAGCAAAGATATCAATAACTAGACATAAAAAAAGTGTCTCCATCCACTGTCATTGATCCAACTCCATGGGTTTTACTGGTGAATCAATGTTGTAGAAGATGACGGTGTTTCCATAGTAACTACGGAGCCTCTGAACATCCAAATGGGTCACATCTGACCATGAAAAATGATAAACTGCATTTTAAACCAATATTTACATGGATTGATTGGATTAGTGGATAAACGAGAAATTAAGTATTTGATGATTTAGACAAAACACTGACTTAATGACTTATGCATTATTTTAACCCATTAAGACAGTGTTACTTTTGTAGCTATTCTAAATGAATTTTTCCTCAATATTTAACTTCCTTACATGATTTATCACCATTATTGTAAATTATCTTCTGTATTTTATGTTTTTGTTTTTACACTGAAAATATACTATTTCCAACATTAAATTTCTGAGCATGTAGATGTTCATAAAAGATCAGATTTAAGTTGAGGGTTATTATAAGAAAAATAGAGAAAACTGAAGAAAAAAGTGACTTTTTCAGCAACATATCCTTAATCAATGTGTTGAAAATGGCAGTGTTTCTATAGTAACTTCGGAGCCTCTGAACAACCAAATGGGTCATATCTGATGACTATAAAATGATGATAAACTGCATTTTACACCAATTATTTACATGGATTGATCGGATTAGTGGATAAACGAGAAATTAAGTATTTGATGATTTAGACAAAACACTGACTTAATGACTTATGCAATTATTTTAACCCATTAAGACACAGTGTTACTTTTGTGGCCATTCTCAAATGAATTTTTCCTCTATATTTAACCATCAGTAAGTGATTTATCACCATTTATTGCAATATTATCTTCTGTTTTTATGTTTTTGTTTTTTACACTGAAAATATACTATTTCCCAACATTAAATTTGCTGAGCATGTAGATGTTCATAAAAGATCAGATTTAAGTTGAGGGTTATTATATGAAAAATAGAGAAAACTGAAGAAAAAGTGACTTTTCAGCAACATCCATCCTTAATCAATGTTGTTGAAAATGGCAGTGTTTCTATAGTAACTTCGGAGCCTCTGAACGTCCAAATGGGTCATATCTGATGACCATAAAATGATGATAAACTGCATTTTACACCAATTATTTACATGGATTGATCGGATTAGTGGATAAACGAGAAATTAAGTATTTGATGATTTAGACAAAACACTGACTTAATGACTTATGCAATTATTTTAACTCATTAAGACACAGTGTTACTTTTGTGGCCATTCTCAAATGAATTTTCCTCTATATTTAACCATCGTAAGTGATTTATCACCATTTATTGCAATATTATCTTCTGTATTTTATGTTTTTGTTTTTTTACACTGAAAATATACTATTTCCCAACATTAAATTTGCTGAGCATGTAGATGTTCATAAAAGATCAGATTTAAGTTGAGGGTTATTATATGAAAAATAGAGAAACTGAAGAAAAAGTGACTTTTCAGCGAAATTTATCTTTAATCAGTGTAGTTGAAGATGGCAGTGTTTACATGGTAACTACGGAGCCTCTGAACATCCAAATGAGTCATATCTGATGACCATGAAAACATGACAAACTGTATTTTACACCGATTATTTACATGGACTGACAGGATTAGTGGATCAGAAGTTATTAAACATTTTAGATCAGTCGATGGTTTGGGTTGCTGGCGGAGGTTTGGGTGTTTATGGGTTAAATAGAATTTTTAAATAGAAATAGAATTTAGAAGTGGTGAGACTTCCAAAGATCTTGGTTCTGAGTCACAGACAGGTAGATTTCCTCCCTATACACTGCTGCTGCCCTCGCCCTGTGCGGCGGTGACATTACGGCCCCGAACCGGAGGCGTATGAGCCAAGGAAAGAAAGTGTGGACAGTAGTGGACACACAGAGGTCAGAAATCCTAATGAAGGGACTTTCCAGACTGTGATTACCTCTAAAGAAAGAGATTGGCCCTCCCAAAGAGGTTAATTAAAAAGTCATGGGGGCCGAGCAGGGAAGTGTCTCCACCGTCGTGAACCCCGGTGACCCCTCCATCCTCTTGGACAGACATAGCCCATCCATCAGCCCTGATTCCTTAGCTGTCCAGCTCCCAGTGCCAATGCTGAAACCCTGAGTGACTTAAACATAAAAGCGAATGTAGCAGTGAACAGTGAGAGGAAAGAATAACACCCGCCGCCGCTGCCGCCAAGACGGACCCCTGTCTGAAGTCCCCCAGGTAATGAAACCTCTCCCCTCTCGAGGATCAGACAAACACCATATCTTGTCATTTTTCCCCCATTCTCTTGCTCAATCTTCTTTGTTTTTAGCTCTCTGTGTTGGAACTACCTCATCACATAGGCCCATTTATCAGAAAACAGACCTGTTGTGTGGTGTTGATGTTTTTTTTTTCTTGCTTACCAGAAAAACACCTGAAAAATGTGAGCAATTTAAGAAGCCATATAGAGCATAATGTTGGTTTAGCAATATAAGCACACTGTTCACATCCAGAACCATGGGTAAGCATTTAAGCTTCGATATTTGCCGCGAGGAGAAAGCAGAATATAGGAACATTGCCTTACCTGACCACAGCATGAAAGAATCAGCAGCCATCAATGAAAAAAAAATCCCTCTAGCAATCCCTGTTAAGAAGAAAGATTTGTCAACCCCATTTCCTTAGTCCTCAGAGGCGAGGACAAAGGTGTGATAGTGTGCAAAATGGAGAAAAGAGAGAAAAGGAATAATATTCAGAGACAAAAACGAAGGGGGGGGATGAAGTGTTTTGGTTGATTGGCTCTGAGAGTGGGCAGACAGCCTTGAGCAGTCCTACAGGAAAAGTTAAACATTTTCATAAATCTGCTCTCACGGAGTTCACCTGCAGCAGCGGGGGGGTTAAATCACGTCATGCTTGATTGGTTGAAAGGAAGAAGCTGGTCCCACAGTATGGGGGGGCCACCTCTGCAGCTGCTGGGCTTCCTCATTACACTTTGCTCACCGAGTCGTCTGCAACATCCTCCATTCCTCGTGCTGACGCAGGTAGAATGAGCTCATTCCCTCTCCATTCATAAGCTGAGTGCACCAAAAAATTTCAGCGAGGGGAGAAGCATAATAAGTTCAGACTCCAAGTTAGAGTGCCTGCAGGCAGTAAAGTGGAGGATGACGGTGGAGACTTGATGGAGACGAGTGGGAGAAGGGGTATATGTGCAAGCGTGAATGAAAAGGAGAGAGGAATTGCTTTCTGAAACATGATTTTTCATTTGAAGTTTCACCGATCCTATTATAAACACCGCATTCTAAATAGGAATCTGAGAGGCCAAAAAGAATGATCTACAGCACAGGTGTCAAACATGTGGCCCGGAGGCCAAAACCGGCCAGCCGAAAGGTCCAATCTGGCCCCTAGAATGAATTTGTAAAATGCAAAAATTAGACTGAAGATATTAACCCATAAAGACCCAAACACCCACTGGTGACACAAACCATCTACAGATCTAAACTGTCTAACACCTGCTGATCCATTAAACCTATCAATACATGTAAATAATTGGTGTAAAATACAGTTATTCGTCTTTTCATGGTCATCAGATATGACCCATTTGGACATTCAGAGGCTCCGTAGTTACTATGGAAACACCGTCATCCTTTACAGCATTGATTCACCAGTAAAACCCATGGAGTTGGATCAATGACAGTGGATGGACATGCATGTTTTTACAGTCAATTAGTAATATCTTTGCTGAAAAAGTCACTTTTTCTACATTTTTCCCAGTTTTAATATAATTAACTTTGAATTTACTCTGAGAGTTCATGAACATCTATATGATCTGTGAATTAAATATAGGAAAATACACTATTTACACCAAAAAATGCAAAATATAAAGGATAATATTATGAAAAAAATTTGTGATAAATCACTTAAGAAAGGTAGAAATAGAGAAAAACTCATTTGGAAACTGCCACAAAAGTAGCAGTGGGTCTTTATGGGTTAGTAATCAAAGATGTTGAAATCATTTTAGGTCAGTTCAATCTCAAGTGGATCAGACTAGTAAAATACCATCCTAGTAACCTATAAATAATGAAAACTGCCAATTTTCCTCTTTGTTTTAGTGCAAAAAATTAAAATTAGGAAAAAAAAAAAGTTACATTTACAGACTATCCTTTTACAAAAAAATAATGAATATCCTGAACAAATATGAACAATCTGAAATGTCTTAGGAGAAGTAAGTGGAATTTTAACAATATTCTGAAAAATAAATCTTATGAATCTTATTCTGAAAATAAATCTTTAAGTTGTGATGCACATAATGTGTAATATCGTTAACAATGCACTTTTTTTCTTAAGAATTTTCAACTTGTTCATATTTTTTTCATGTTATGTTCAAGTACAACATTTTCATAATGGAATTTGACTTTTTTCACTCAAAAACATAGAGAAAACTTTGGAGTTGACATTATTTATAAGTTCTTATCCTGTTATTTATATCATTTTACTGGTCCGGCCCACTTTAAATCATATTAGGCTGTATGTGGCCCCTGAACTAAAATGAGTTTGACACCCCTGATCTACAGGGTGTATAAAAAAAAAACAAAAAACTATACATTTTCAAAAATTACCCCCAGTTCCGCATTTGATAATTTTTGGAATTTTCTTGTATGGATGTCAGTAGGTAGGGGATTGGTGGATATTTGTCCAAATTTACAGACCCGGGTTTTCATGCATGAGTGAGCAGGGGCAAATTGCGTAATCAGAGTTAAAACTGGTTCGCGCGAAGTAGCGGTGGGATTTAAATTCAATCAGAGGTCATAGGAGGGGCCAATGGGCATCCATCTTGTTTACATCTTTTTTTAGGGTTAGGGTTAACCTGAACCCGAACCCTGACTTGGCCTGTGTGACCAGTGATGTCGGACTCTGCGTTGTGTTTTTTGAAGGACGAGACCCACACGTATGACTTTGGAGGCAGTCTCGTTTATTGTTTTTCGGCTCCTGACAAAAGTAGCATAAGACACAAAAACCTCTGGTCAGTGACCCCTGTAAAACATGCCCCTCTCCCACAGAGATCCGGAACAAAAGGTAAGTAAGTAAGTAAGTAAAGCACAGGTGTCAAACATGTGGCCCGGGGGCCAAAACTGGCCCGCCAAAGGGTCCAATGCAGCCTGTGGGATGAATTTGTGAAATGCAAAATTTACACTGAAGTTATTAACAATCAATGATGTTAAAATCATTTTAGGTCAGTTCAATCTAAAGTGGGTCAGACCAGTAAAATACTATCATAATAACCTATAATAAAGAAAACCACAAATTTCTCTCCTTATTTTAGTGTAAAAAAGGTAAAATTACACAAATATTTACATTTACAGACTAACCTTTTACAAAAAAAATGTGAACAACCTGAAATGTCTTAAGAGAAGTATGTGAAATTTTACCAACATTTTGCCTTTTACTAAATGTTTTGTGTTTTGTAGACCCACTGTGATCTGTAAGCTGAGATGTGCATGTGGAAATGATAAACTAAGGCGCAATATTCTTAAAATTGCACTTATTTTTCTTAAGAATTTTCAGGTTGTTCATATTTGCTTGTGTTGTGTTTGAGTACAGTTCATAATGTAAACATTTTCATTACAGAATTTGACTTTTTCACCCAAAAATATAAGAAAAAACTTTGGAGTTGATATTGTTTATAAGTTCTTATCCTATTATTTATATTTTACTGGAGGCCCAGTTTGTGTCATATTAGTCTGTATGTGGCCCCTGAACTAAAATGAGTTTGACACCCGTGAAGTAAAGCTTTATTTATATAGCACTATTTAACCCTTTCATGCACGAATTATGAGAACCTTAATCAAATTTTTTTCCTGAGTGTTTTTATTCCTCTTTAGGCATGAAAACAACCAATGCGATTAAAAATTTTCTTCTGGAAAAAAAAAAAAAAAAAATAATAATAATAAAATAATTTTTAAAATGTGAAAAATACATTAAAAAAAAAAAAAAAAATCATGAAGTTGCAAAAATGTCCACTCTGCTGGACACCACATGTTTAATTTTTGACGCACAAAAACATGTATTTACTGATAAATTATGTGGAAAACTATGGGGAGGGCTTGTAATTCTGGGGGTTTATGCTCAGGAGAGATCTACAAAATGTTACCAATTCATGTCAGAAAGATAAGTAGTGTCTTAAAACTTTAATAAAGATATGTGAAAAAAAAAAAAAAAAAACAAAAAAACGAAAAGAACAACAAAATCCATGAATATACAAGGGAACAGCTGTAGAATAGCTGTCCACTGTAGTGACCAGTATGCATGAAAGGGTTAAAACAACATGTCACAAAGTGCTTCACATAAAGGAGAGATAGATCAAATCAAATCAAATTTTAAGCCAGTTTACAGAAACCCAACAGAATCCTCCAGGAGCAAACACTTATGACTGGTGACAGTGGCGAGGAAAAACTTCCCTTTAACAGCACAAACCTGGAGCAGACCCTGACTCCTGAAGGATGGCCGTCTGCCTTGACCAAGGGTAAAAGGCTAATACATTAAATTATTAAAAAAAAACAAATACAGCATACCTGACGAAAGTGGCATAAGACACAAAAACCTCCGGTCAGCGACCCCCGTAAAACAAGCTCTTACACAAATCAAATGATACAGAAATGTGTTTCAGCACATCATAAGCACCTCATACAGTTTGAACGAGCCAGTTCAGTGAAAAATTAAATTAGCAGAGGCTAGACCATGGCTGCTTATCTCTCTCACAGAGATCCGGAACCAAAGGGAAGAGGTAAAGGCGCGAAAACACTAGTTATAGCGGGCGGTGTCCCACTGTAAATTACTCACTGGGGAACAGACTCAAATTAAAAGTTCCACATACTGACTCAAAGGCCCATTGATAGAAAAATTCTGTGATATACTGTGAGACAAAAGACGGAGTCACTGGATTCTGGAATCAGAAGATTTTACTTGCAAGGAGTCAAGTACATACAGTGAGATGCAGAAGCTGACTGACTATCAACAGGAAGCATAAGATCTTATGAAAGAACATGAGTATTACAATGAATGAATGAATGAATGTTTATTTCAGTTAAATACAAAAAATACAAAACACATACATATTAAAAAAAACAACAAAACAAAACACCTACATATTAAAAAACAAACAAACATAAAATTAACACATTTTGTAACTGAAAAAGGAAGAAGCTGAAGCCGGAGGCTTATTTCTGCTTCTCCTATTTACATCCTTAGTCCACGTCCACACCTTAAGTTGCAGCAGATAAATACTTAAACTTAAATTATACTACATTCAGTGTAATAAGTCATTTTGTAATCATATTACTTTCATAGCCCTTCATAATTTGACAAATTAAATTCTTTTTGAAACTCAACAGTGAGCTACACAATTTCACTTCATCCTTCAGTTCGTTCCATAGCTTGACACCAATAACTGAAACACTGTGATATTTAACGTTTGTTTACTTTACATTTTTCAAACACAAACATCCCTCTTAAATTATAATGTCCTTCTCTTAACTTAAAAATTTTCTGAATACAAAAAGGAAGGTGTTTACTTTTAACACAGAACATAAATTCCATTGTTTTTAAATATACAATGTCAAGAAATTTTAATAAACCAGATTCTACAAAAAGTGGATTACTTGGTTGGAGATAACCAGCTTTGTTTATGACTCTAATAGCTTTTTTTTTGGAGTTTAATTATTGGGTCTAAATTAGTTTTATACACATTGCCCTATATTTCCACACAGTATGACATATATGGCATTACAAGTGAACAATACAACATATGCAAACGTTTTTTGCTTAACAAGTCTCGAGTTTTATAAAGGATCGCAACAGCTTTGGACATTTTGCGTTTGATATATTCTATTTGTGGTTTCCAACAGAGTTTATGGTCAATAATCACTCCCAAAAATTTTGTTTCATACACCCTTTCAGTATCAATTTCATTAATTTTCAGTTTTATATCATCATTTCCTCTAGCACCACCAAAACCCATAAATTTTGTTTTATCTTCATTAAGTGATAAATCATTGGACCAAGTGTACAAATATCATGACGTTGATCAGGTTCACCATTGGCTTAGGTCAGGGGTGTCAAACACATTCAGCCCAATTTAATCTGCAGTGGGCCGGACCAGTGAAATAATAGCATGATAATCAGTAAATAATGGCAACTCCAAATGTTTTAGCACAAAAAATAAGCAAGTAAGTAAGTAAGTAAATTTTATTTATAGAGCACTTTTCACAGACAGAGTCACAAAGTGCTTTATCAATTCAAATCAGAATCAAATTAAGTTTACAGAGACCCAACAGAATCCTTCAGGAGCAAACACTTGTGATTGGTGACAGTGGCGAGGAAAAACTTCCCTTTAACAGCAGAAACCTGGAGCAGACCCAGACTCCTGAAGGATGGCGTCTGCCTGGACCAGTTGGGGTTAAAGAGAGAGAGAGAGAGTAAAGGAGGATGAAAGAGAGAGCGATAGAGATATAGAGAGACTGGGGGGGGGTGACATGGAGTACGTTATGATGAATACATAGAGTGTAATCAGTCTGTGGTGGTCCTGGGTCAGGTGGGAGACTAAAAAGCCTTTTTGAACAGGAGGGTTTTAGGTGTTTCTTAAAGCTCTCTACAGAGTCCATGGACCGTAGGTGTAGAGGCAGGTCATTCCATAACGTGGTGCCACAGCTTTAAAAGACCTGTCACCGAGTGTGCTAAAACAGGTGTGTGGAACCATCAGCAGGTGCTGTCCTGAAGACCTCAAGCTACGAGTCGAGCTGTAGGGCTGGATCAGGGAAGCAATGTATGCAGGGGCCTGGCCATGTAGGGCCCGGAAAGTTAGCACAAGAATTTTGAAATGAAGACGATATAGAACAGGGAGCCAGTGGAGAGATTTAAGGATGGAGTGATGTGGGTTCTCCTGTTTGTGCGGGTCAGGAGCCTGGCAGCAGAGTTCTGGACAAACTGTAGACGGGCCAGCTCCTTCTTGTTTAAGCATGTAAACAGGCTGTTGCAGTAGTCTAAGGGAGAAGATACAAAAGCGTGAACGATCATCTCTAGCTCATTTGTGGACACCATAGATCTGAGTTTGGAGATGTTGCGTAGGTGGAAGAAACAGTTTTTGACTAGGTGTTTGGAGTAGAATTCTAAAGACATGTCCTGGTCAAAGATGACACCCAGATTCCTCAGTTTGGTCTTTACCGAGGAACTCAGGTCTCCAAGGTGATGTTTGATCCCTGGGATTGCACTCCGGGGCAATGATGAGGGTCTCAGTTTTGCTGGAGTTCAGCTGGAGGCTGTTATCATTTAGCCACTGCTTCAGCTCTGACAAGCAGTTTATTATGGAACTCAGTTTGTAACATTCAATTATGCCAATATTTATGTTTACAAACTATCCAACACAAAAAAGATGTGACTAACCTGAAAAAAACAGAATTTGTTAAGAAATAGAAGTATAATTTTATCAATATTATGCCTTGTCTTATCATTTACACATATGCACTACGGATCAGATCTACAAAGGCATGAAACATTTAGTAACAGGCAGAAAATTGTTAAAATTGCACTGAATTTTCTTCATTTTGTTCAAGTTATTCACATGTTCTGGTTAAAGGATAGTTTGTTAATGTAAACATTTTCATAATTTCATGTTTTTTGCACTAAATCATAGAGAGAAAAAAAAAAAAAAAATTGGTGTTGTCATTATTTATAGGTTATTATGATATTATTTTTGAGTTTGATGCCCTAACTTGCACTTTGGAAATTCCTCCCACGGGCCAGATTGGAACTTCTGGAGGGCCGGTTTTGGCCCCCGGGCCGAATGTTTGACACCTGTGGCTTAGGTATTCATAACACGGTGATGCATGGGTTCAGTGACCGCATTTGTACTCTTCCTCCACCTGCCCCATGGCCTGATCTCCTGTTGAGCCGCATTATGTAATAAAAGTTCAAAATGTAATAAGAATGTCACGTCATCTTGTAATAAAGCCGCATTATGTAATAACCTGACATTTTGTAATAAACTACGTCAACGCATTATATAGTCAATTTTTTCACATTATGTAGTAAGTTATTAAAGTTTGAGAATTTATTACAAAATGCACTTGACACATTTTTATTTAAAAAAAAAAATGTAATAACATGGTTCATGATATAAAATCCAAATTAATATAATTTCAGAGCAATTTAGAAGAAATTAGTCACAGGAGCTACAGGTAATGTAATCAGAACTTTAACCACAGTTTAAAGATTCATTTAGCACATTACATTTCCTGAAAATAAAAATGTGTCAAGTGCATTTTGTAATAAATTTCTCAAATTGTAATAACTTACTCCATAATGCGAAAAAATTCACTACATAATGCATTGAGGTAGTTTATTACAAAATGCGTCAGTTTATTACATAATTTGGCTTTATTACAAGATGACGTGACATTCTTATTACATTTTGAACTTTTATTACATAATGGGAATTTATTACATAATGAGACTCAACATTTCCTCAAGGGCAGCAACCCGCTCTGGTCCCAAACTGGATGGACAACTATAGAATTATTTGTGCCAGTTTCTTGAGCGAGCAATGATAGATTCTGAGCACACAATTAGAGATTTTGAGCACATAAAAATATATTTTGCAAGCATCAATTATATTTCAAAAAGAAAACACACTTGAGCAAACAAAAATCGATACTGTGCTCCGTAAATGTGTTTGCATGTTAGTTTTACTCGTAACGTTCTCTCACAAATTCTTTCCATGGCGCACAAACAGACCGCTG
This sequence comes from Sphaeramia orbicularis, assembly GCF_902148855.1. NCBI lineage: Eukaryota > Metazoa > Chordata > Actinopteri > Kurtiformes > Apogonidae > Sphaeramia > Sphaeramia orbicularis. The sequence continues at coordinate 13,540,575 of NC_043968.1, read as the reverse complement.
CGCTCGCTCACTTTCCCCTTCCCTCTCTCGCTCAACCTCCCTCTTCCTGCGCGCTCAGGTTGTCGTGTCCGCACGCTCAACTTGACGCACACGTTACAATTGTGCCACAAAACCAACCAATCGGAGAGCTTGCGGAACTACACTCTGATTGGCTGTTCGCTCTCCAATTAGCTCGCTAGTTACATTTACCTGAAAAAAAAGTGCTCAATGAGACAGATACGGATCGGAAGAGGAGGAATTGATTCTACACAAACTTCAGTCAGTATTATTATTATTATGATTACTGTCTCGGGTAAATGTAACTAGCGAGCTAATTGGAGAGAAACAGCCAATCAGAGTGTAGTTCCGCAAGCTCTCCGATTGGTTGGTTTTGTGGCACAATTGTAACATGTGCGTCAAGTTGAGCGTGCGGACACGACAACCTGAGCGCGCAGGGAGAGGGAGGTTGAGCGAGAGAGGGAAGGGGAAAGTGAGCGAGCGCAGCGGTCTGTTTGTGCGCCATGGAAAGAATTTGTGAGAGAACATTATGAGTAAAACTAACATGCAAACGCATTTATGGAGCACAATATCAATTTTTGTTTGCTCAAGCATAATTTATTTTTGAAATATAATTGATGTGCTTGCAAAATATATTTTTATGTGCTCAAAATCTCTAATTGTGTGCTCAGAATCTATCATTGCTCGCTCAAGAAACTGGCACAAATATAATTCCATAGAAACAAGTACGCTTTGGTCCCAAACTGGAACAAAACAAGCAGATAGCAAAGAAATGGTAGACATATCCTGAGTGGATGTCCGAGCATTCTTGCAAAATGTCATCATAACCAATCCATGACTCATGCTCTGGACACTGGTATTTACAGGATATAGTCTAATAGCCTAATTTTTCTAACACCCATAATGCCAGGTATTAACCAAAAGAAATGAAAACTAGAAAAGCACTCGGAGAGCGCAGACCTCCGCCAAGCGCAAAAATTCCCCACATAATCGGTGATACAAATCCTACATTTATTTTTTAAAATAAAATCCGCCTTCTGGATCAGATCCGGATCAGCCTTTGAAATGTGATAGAGGACCCCATTGTCAATTCCTGAGTTAAATTTCATGAGTTGTGGTCAATAATTAAGCAAGATATTGGGAAACGAAAATTTTGGCCCCATTTACCACAATGTTAACGAAAATTTCAAAGTGATCCAGAATCCAGGATTTCTTCCGGATCACCCCCAAAAGTTAATCATTCTTCCTTATCCCATTTCCAACAAACCCTGAAAATTTCATCAAAATCTGTCCATAACTTTTTGAGTTATGTTGCACACTAACGGACAGACAAACAAACCCTGGCAAAAACATAACCTCCTTGGCGGAGGTATAAAATGAACAGATTTTGTCTAATTATAACAAAACAATACACAATATCATCTACATACCCACATTGCTGCGAAATATTGACCCTGTTACACCTGTCCTCAGTGACATTTTCAGGCCTAAACAAGTTGAATTAAGTTTGAAAGGCAGGAACAGCTGCCATAGGTAAAGAAATGAAATTGACATGGTGGCCAAAGTGTTAATGCTGTAACCTGGCAGTTTTATGGAAAACAAGATGGATGCCCATTGGCCCCTCCCATGACCTTTAATTGGATTTAAATCCCACCGCTACTTCGCGCAAACCAGTTTTTTTTTTTTTTAACTTTTTATTTAGATTTTTGCACAATATAAAACAGAACAAAACAGCTGAGACAAGACATAAATAAAAAAAATAAATTACACCACATAGTATTATTATTGTTACAAATATTATGCTACATCTATAGATACATTGCCAAATATCGAAATATTCATATATTTGTATACATATGCACACATCATATAAATACAAAACACTCTTGTCAGGGCTTATAAGAGCAATTCTCGTCAACAACCCTAAAAGTTTAATTACACAAATAGTCTTCGACTGTGTGCCATCTCCGCTTAAAAAGATCCATTTTCATTTGTAATGATGCGGTCATTCTTTCCATAGTGTGCACTTGTTTCAGTGTTGTTTCCATTCTATTACCGTTGGTGATTTGACACTCTTCCAATTTACTGTTACTATTTTTTTAGCAATCAATAGTAAAATATGTAAAATATATCTCTGCTCTGCATTAAATCATTGACCGGTATGACTCCAAGTAAATAAAACAAAACATTTGAAGGGAGTTTTCTTTTACAATTCTTTCAATTTTTCTTTGACATTTTTCCAGTATAGAAACAAGCTCGGACAGTCCCAAAATACGTGTGTATGGTCACCGCAAACCAGTTTTAACTTGGATTGCGCAATTTGCCCTGCTCACTCATGCATGAAAACCTGGGTCTGTAAATTTGGACAAAAATCCACCAATCCCCTACCTACTGACGTCCATAAAAGAAAATTCCAAAAATTATCAAATGCAGAACTGGGGTTAATTTTTCCACAATGTATATAATTTTTTTTATACACCCTTTCTTATGTGCATTTCCTCGTCCAAACTCTTCTACAACAGCTTTTTATCGATTCACAGTTCAGAAACTCCTTATCTATGTGGCCTGAAGGCTCTGTAACAAACAGTAGTAGAGGCATCTTTTTCTCATTCTTTGTTGGAAATGAAAGCGTTGTCAAATCATCAGTGCATGGTTGAGCCTGTGAATTTGTTTAAACAGTGTATACAACCTCAGCGACAAAGATTACAGCGGGATATGGCGCTTTCAGATATTTCATTCTTTATCTGTTAATTGCCTGAGATAATGGTGGATACAGCCGTTCAGTCATAAGT